>NC_056733.1:175541177-175876177 GCF_019279795.1 Protopterus annectens
AAGCCACCTAGTAGTTGTGATTGACCTTTTTTTCTGGTTTCTGCACCCCTTAACATTTTCTGTCTCCAGAGAACTGTAATAAAGTAAAGTACCAATGTGAGCTTCTTCACTAGCTGTTCATTTTGTGCAGATCCCAGGAAAAAGTTGTGGATTTAGTGCTGTGTTCCTGCCTGACAGCACACCTGAAAGAGACGGATTGCATGTGACATCAGCAAGTACATCTCGTACAAAGAAATTGAAGGTGATCCATGCTTCTTTGATCAGACCACCCTTTCTACACCTATTAGAAACACTGGCTTGGAGAGGACCTTAACTACACATTATCTAGCAAGCAAACAGGGATTAATCTCTTCTGTTATTCGGGTTATTAAGCTAAAAAAAAATGCAAGTTTACATATTAAAACCTGGGCTACTTTGGTTGACTAGCTATAATAAAAAAATGTGCTATCTTCTATGTAAAAAACTTTGTCTATTAAAACATCAATGTTAATAAGGCATAACAAGCTTTCTTTGAAATACTGATTCTTTTACAGGAAAGAGTTGAATAATTACTAATTCATTTAGTAAATGATGCCAAGCCAGAATGTTGTTTCTATCAATGAAATATGTAATAAATTAACAGAAATAACTGGGCATGAAACCATGCAAATGGAACTCTGTCATGCTAAGTAAAACTAACCCTCACACACAAACATATGATGCAAAGATCCATTTCAAAGTACCCTGCATATTTCAGGCTTAGATTATTAATGATGACAGATTCTTGACTGTTTTTGTTAAAATATTATTAAACTGACTGGTTGATGCAAACGTATCCTCTAGCACCCTAGACTTACTACACGACAGTGACCTCCCCACATCAACAGTAAATATTTTTTGGCCTTCTGCCTACCCCAAAGGAATGGTTCTACATCTGTGCCCTGTCCAGTTTACCTGTTTCTTAAGAATGCCTGGAGAATTATAAGCGTACAGCCTGCAACCATACAACTCCCACCAGCCTACAAAAGGTTATAAAATGATTTTAGATGGCTTCTATAAGGTAATTTGTAAAAATAAATCTGTCAAAGTCTGGCATTTATTTCTCTTCAGATTATGAACTGGTGATTCCAGATAGTTATTCCTGTTTTGAATCCTGCTGCCTCTGTGTCTGAATTATTTCATATGTTAAAATGTTAAACACAAAGAACTTCATGAATGCAGAGTATTTATTCTGATGACATGCTAAACAGGCTGTATCAACATTACCTCCACAGCAGAAAGAGGCTCATTAAACAGGTAGTCTAGACAGGTATAGGGTACCAGTAGTGGACTGAAGAGTCGTTTGTTCATTAAAGCATAGTGTGCTGAAAAGGATTTGTGCTTTCTTCGATCTGTTCTGGTTTTAGTACTGTTTGGTAGTTCCTTGGAGCAGTGATTCCTTTTTGATTTTGTTTGCACTAGTATAGAACTAAGGCTGTTTAAAGAACATCCACAGACTAGAAGAAACTGCGTTGTGCCTTGTTGATATTTAGTAATACTCATGTTTTCACTGAATATTGTTGATTTGTCACAACAGTGAAAACAATACTTTTTCTACCCTAGATCTGACTTTACCAGTGTCGTCTACACGTTACTTGAGTCAGATCATTATTTTATAATTATTTATCTCATTATTTTATCTTTTCCAATTGTGTAATTCTGTAGGAGCGTAAGAAACAAGTCATAGAAATGTATGAATTCATGAGCATATCCTGCTTCTTCCTACTGGTCTGAGTATTTACATTTTACTGAAGGGAAGTCCCCTTGATTTCTTCTTCACTTATCTGTGGTTAAGCATTTCTTTTTGTATCTCTGCAGTTTCATCCTAATTAAAATGTGAATGATGGGATGCCATTCTGTTCTGCAAAGGTATGATAATGTAAAGCTTATGATGTTGAACCTAGAAACTACACTAAGGCCAGATGATGAAATATTCCTGTACACCCGAAGCTACACTTGTGTTGGCTTTACAACAGGACTGAGATACACGCGTGTCCTCTAAAATCACTTTTTGTTTAATTGCAGTACATATGCTGGTATAACATCAGAAAACAGTAGGATCCTTAGCACTTAGAAAAGTTAAAATATCCAGCAAAAGAAAATACCAGTTTACCTTTACATGTGCGTAATGCACATGTGTGAACTGCAAAAGTCCGAAGGCTGAAAACAAAATGCATCGAATGTGCAATGAGCAAATGCACAGTAACGTTCGCTCATTGCAGATTCAGCATTTTTGGTGCGGGTTGCACTATAGTGGGGATTGGGAAGTGGACCCTTTCCTCATTGTAGTGCGACCTCAGAGTTAGAATAATAAAGTAGGGGAGGTGTGGGGGGTGCAGGGGGGCTTGCTATGTCTTTTGAATTGAAGTTCGAAAATCAGCAAATCTGGTTTTCGATTTGCTGATTTTCGAGCTTTGGTGCAGATCGGACTGACGATTTTCATCATTCCAGTTCGCACAAAGGGCCATTCGGTAGGTTGATTTTCAACCTTTCAAAGGTAAACCAAAAATATCGTCTGCATTAAATGGTACCAGTGGTTAGTAAAGAGAATGCAGTACTGCTTCTGTCGTAAATGAGTCAGATTAAACCAGCACTGAAGTTTGACAGATTTCTAAAACAAGGCCTATCTTCATTCACATAACATTTCTTGTGTAGTAATTAGACCATAATTTAACACCACTTCATATAGACTGCAGAGATAAATATGATACTAACTGAGGAAACACCTTTAATGTATGTCAGTCAGCAACTTTTTAAACATGACGTTTCTATTGCTTTGTCTTAGGTATACTGTTTCCTATCTATGATATCTCTTTTCCTAAAAGTACTGGGTTTCCTTTCCTGTGAATATGAGGTCTATAATTTATTTATTGATTATAGCTTGGAACAGCTTATTTTGCTATTACTTAAACTGCGGTTGTATTCATGTGTTTTCTTGAGAAGAAAAGGTAAATTAAATTATTGATAAAATACTAAGATTAAAATAAAGTTCTGTGCAAATAAGGGCTGCTTGTTTGTTTGCTGTGTCAGATTTCTTATCTACGGGGTAAGCTGTGAGTCTTACCTGATTATATGATACTTGGCCGTTTACTGGGGAGATCATTTCTAGGCAAAAGCTGCCAAGTCTAGGGTTACCACCTACACCTCTTTGCACAGGACAGTCCCTCTTTGGGCACTTAAATCCTGTGGAAAAAAAACAATAAATGACAAATGTCCTGAGACTTTAGGACAAAAAATATTTCCTAAGCTTTTTTAATAGTTACATAAAACAATTATTTTATATCTGAAACACCTAAATGTTATATAAAATAGAATAAGCAACTCAAATGCTACAAGAATAAACTTTTATTTTGGTAAAAAATTAAAGTTCTTCCTTTACACTGGTTGTGAGTATGGTTTGTCCTGAAAAATCTCATGTTTCTACAAAAAAATGGCCCACTTTGGGTATTTTAAAAAGTGGCAACCCTACTGCCACTAAGACAAAAGCTTTTACAAACCTTTTGCAGATTACTGTGCATTAAGCTTTTACAATAGTCAATTTCTAAAACAATGTTGCTACCACTACAGAGATGACAGTAATATTGGGAATATTCTAATTCATTCTTCTAGGCAAGACAGTTAATTCCCAGCAAAGACCAGGGCACATGTTAATAATAACGAATAGTAAAATGCTGGCAAGAGATTCTGGACTTCAGGACTCTGTATATAACTAGATGCGTGTTATTACGAGTCTTCATTATTCATATTTTGCTGACTGGATTTGTCCCACTGGATTGAAAACATTTTTAAGAGGGACCTAAAGAGAAAAGCTTCAGTACAGCTACTCTAGTGAGGATGAGAAGAGCTATACAGCAATCTCACACATTGATTCCTAACAAAAAAGACAAGAATATTTACATTATCTCTAATACAATAAATACTTTGCAATGGCAAAACACAAATACACTGAACAGTGCAACATTTAGATCAATAGTTATACAAATACTGTATAACAATTATAATTCTTATTGCAACAAATGCCTGTTCTATGACTGCATGACATCTCTGTACAATAGGTTCATAGGTTGGTACTAGGTTATTGGCCCTAGGGCCCATACAAGCATAGCCACAACAATTTCCTGGCTATTTCTTCCTATACTATTTACTTCCTGGACCCCTGTCAAGCAGGGCGACTGATGTGATCCCCGGGGTGAATTTCCTTTCTCCCATCCAATCATCAAGGTTCCTTTTGAAGAGGGCCAAGGAGGCTTGACATGTATGGGCAGTCTATTCTAGAGTCTGGGGAGTCTCTGGGTCAGGAACCTATCCCTCCAGCATGTTTTGTTTATTGTGATGACAAGGTTTAGATCCCTGGAGCGTGTGGCTCTGAGGGATTGGGATTTCTTTAAGTGTAGCATGTCCAACAGCTCTGGGTTTGACATAACCTTGTATGTTAAGCAGAGATCGTCTCTGAGTAGACGATATGTGACAGAGTATAGCTGGAGTTTTTTAAGGTGGTCAGCATAGGGCATCTGCTTTAGGCCTGTGATTCTTTTAGTGAGGTATTTCGGCAGCCTTTCCAGTTGTTGCAGGTGTCTTGAGAGGTACATACCAAATGGGGCATTGTATTTTATAATGGGTCTAATGAGGGATGAGAACAGTGGGACAATGACCTCCTTTTTTCTGGATGAAAAGCCCTTTGTGATGAGGTGTGCCACATAGAAGGATTTCCTGACTGTTGTGGCGATGTAGTTATCGAAGGTGAGACCACTGACCATCTGTGTCCCTAAGTCTCTTATCACACTTTCAGTGTTTAGTGTGCTGCCACCTATGTGGTAATTCACGGATACATGTTTTTTTTCCAAAGGGGATAACTATACATTTCTTGGCATTGAGCTTGAGCCCATGGCTCTGGCACCAAGCATCTGTTTCTGTAAGGCCCTTTTGTAGAGTATCCACATCATTTGGAGATTCAATAATGGCTCCCAGTTTGCAGTCATCTGCAAACTTTGTTAGCCAGAGTCCCCTAGTATTGGCCTGTACTTCAGATAAGTAGATGCCAAACAAGAGTGGTCCAAGGACTGAACCCTGAGGTACTCCACTTGTCACTTATCTGGAGTTGGATTTGGAGTCAGCTACTTTTACAGTGTGGGTTCTGTCAGTAAGCCAGTTGGCAACCCATCGAGTGATGTAGGGATTAATGCCCAGCTTAGTAAGTTTATCTATGATTCCAGAGTGGGGGATGGTGTCAAAGGCCTTGGCAAGGTCCAGATAGGCTGTGTGGACTGCCTTACCCTTGTCCCCGGCTCTGGAGACTGATTTGAAGAAATCAGTCAGGTTCAGGAGACAAGATCGGCCCTTCACAAACCCAAACTGGGTGGGGTCCAGTGTTTGAAGGTTGTCAATGTCTTTGTTTATAAGTTCCGTGATAATACGTTCCATGGCCTTGCAGATCAGGCTCGTCAGACTGATGGGGGCGGTAGTTCCCGGGATCCAAGGTGGATCCCCCCTTGTGGAGTGGGATAACTGTAGCTGTGTGCCACTCAGTGGGCACGAAGCCTGAGGTGAGGCTATGATTAAACATGACACTTAGGTGAGGTGCCAGTTCATTTTGTAGTTCATGTAGTACACAGCCCGGGATGTCATCTGGTCTCATGGATGCTGTATTCTTAGCTTTGGAGAGTGTGTTTTTTACCTGTGTGGACGTTATTACTGGAATTTGGCAATTTTCTGGTATTGAGATGGGCCATTTAGGGGGTAAGAGAGGGGTGAATTTGGAATCCATCTTCCAGGATATTGGCAATATCCTTGGGATCAATATATTTAATGTGAACAATATGTTAATATGAACAATACTTACACTCTGGTATCAATGTTTCTGCACCACAAGTAACACTATTTATTCTCAAGTATCTACAGCACTGTGCACAGGTGACAATGCTATTTGCAGGTGTCTTCAACACTATACCCAGGTGTTAAAACTTATACTAGGTATCTACAACATTGTACACAGGTGACAGAACTCACTCTCAGGTATCTACAACACTGTACACAAATGGCAGTACTTATACTGGGGTT
The DNA here is from genome assembly GCF_019279795.1 of Protopterus annectens. Classification (NCBI taxonomy): domain Eukaryota; kingdom Metazoa; phylum Chordata; order Ceratodontiformes; family Protopteridae; genus Protopterus; species Protopterus annectens. The sequence continues at coordinate 175,547,253 of NC_056733.1, forward strand.
TTATTGTTTCTTTTCCATAATATAGCTGCCTCTGTCCAACTAAGTGAAACCTCCTTCGCATCATAATAAAGATAAATATCCATAGTATGCTTATGCCTTTGTTTGCTAATATAGCATATATAGTTCATTAAGTGCTATCTCTTTCTGTTGTAGTCCGCTTATATTGTTTATCTGCATGCCATCTTGTTAACCTGTTGTTTACTGTTTGGCTTTGTTTAATTGTATTATGTATCACAGTAATACTTGTATAGTATATTTTCATTATTATCAGAGTAGATTACTGTGACCCATTATTTTGAGATTGTATTCCCTAGACCTGAAATGGGTCCACAAGGTCAGCTTGCTATCCCAGTTCAAAAATATAAATTGGAATTAATAAATGAATACATACATACAAACATAAACATTTTATGTAGAAAATAAGAAAGGCTGCACATCATTGTCAGGTTAGCTTAGTAAGACAAAATTGCAAGTACATGCTCTTAAACTTATGAAAAAAGTAATCCTTCAGAGATTTATGTAGAATGTTATTCCATAAGCAATGTAAGCTGTGTCTACACGATCTTCATGAGCATTTTTGAAACTTTAAGCAAACACTGGAATGATGCGCTTACACATCCTTTTAGGTGTTACAGTTCAGTAGGCATATTTTGTCAGACTATGGTTGCTTGAATATATAGTGCCTTCATTGAAGGTTGGGCATAGAGCTGGCAAATTGGCACCGTAAAAATCTACTGCCAATCATTAGCGGACCGGAGTTCCGCTGTGGCGACCCCTAAAGCTGAAAGACAAACAACAACATGGTTGCTTGAATATCAGACTGAAAACAGGAACTGATTGGCTGTAAGCTACATTCCTAAGATTTGTGCAACCAAGCTTTGGTATTGTTTCTTGTGTCTGGTGGTACACTGGCAGCAAATCTGGCTGTCTAACTGTATATTATTTCTAATTTAGTAAAACTAAGTTTAGAAAGGTCAGTAAAAGTAAAATAATTCTGGAATAAGTATATTGCACTGGTTTTCAGACTTCATATGTTCAGTGTTGTTTGATGCTGTGTGAGACATCTAGTTGTAGTCTGTTTTACAACTGTATCTTCATGCTCCTGAAAGCTTAGTTTATGATTACTGATTAACCTGACACATTTCAGCTGATACTGCTTCACTGTATCTTACATGTCCTTGCTTTAATAATTCTCTGTTTGTGTATGTGAGAGAAGAATAGCTGTAGAGTAATTGGTAGTGTGGTTAGGCTGGCAGGAGATGGTAAATGGGAGAGTTGGACAGTGCCCCTGCTGGGGACTGGTGCTGCTATTCTGTGAGTCATAGAGTGAATGCAGCTGTGATGAAGGCTGAGAGCTCTAGACTGTTCACATGGAATGTGCCCCCACACTCAAAGAGATCTGGGCAATGAAGACTTTCCAACTATCGTGGCAGTTGACTTTGGGCAGTTGTAGGATGTTGAGAGTAGAGGATATCTGCTTCAGTCTTGGCTCTTTAATCAGAGGAAGGATCTAAACAAACATGTAATGGTCCTTGTAAGAGTCATGCAGAAATGGTTGTGTTCATGTTTGAATAATTGGTCCTTGTGGAAATGGTTGTGTTCATGATATTCATGTTTGATCTGTAATGGAATATACTGAGAATTTCAGGACTCCGACGTGGTGCTTTCTGTATAAATACCTAATACAAACAAAGGCATTATGCTGTATGATTCTACCAGTTTACTCTGGACCCTAGCAGGCTTAAGAGCTGGAATTATGACAGATCATGGTTAGCATGGTATTTCTTTTTTTATTGTGAGTCAAAGCTATGGGATTAGTATGGAGAACAGTCTGTGGAGGACACCGAGTGTGCAACTTGGCTTTCAATCTGGTCTCAAATGGAAAGACACATATACGCATACATACTAACTTCCTTGACAAGGACAAGCACTGTAGCTGTTACTGAGCTTGTGCTGGAGGTTATGGGAGAGTTCTTATCTCTACCTGATGAGCAGGAGGTAAAAAGTATCACTGTAGTTTATCTAAGCTTATGGTAAAGGTGAGAGCTGGTGCCATGCATCAAGCTCCCACAGATTGCAGAAAGCATAATCGGTATTCCTCAAATGCTCACAATGTTGACTTACATTGTTAGCACATCATTAGTAAGTAGTTGTCAGCAGCAACAAACAGCTGGGAGTGGGGGACAGATGAAGTATTTCAACAAGGCATAGGTATGGATGTGCAAGTATATATAGCAAAAGTGGAATTTAAACCGCAGATACTTTTGGCTTCAAGATGACTGTGCCAGCAAAATAAAACACTGGTATAGTCTTCATAAAATCAAAATCTTTCTGGTGCTATTTGCATAGAAACATAAAAGTCATAAGCAAAGTTTTACACCAGTAGGTGCACTGATAGTCCAATCCATCTGGCTTACTTCATTTCAGAGCCGACACTCTGGCTTTGGTTCTTATCCTTCATACAGGTATTGCCAGTCTCCATTGGACCTACTTTCAGTTTGCTCTCTGTCTCTCTCTCTCTTTTCACTTAATAAGTGTAGGTTTGCAAGCAGAACCACTAAAACCCCTTTTACAAGTATTTATCCTAAAAGGGATATTACTACATTGCACTTTGTTCCACAATATGGTATAGAAGACATACAAAACAGGCATTGTCTCAACGTCTTACATCTTTTAACACACATAAATATGCCCTAGCAATGCCAGAATGAACCTTTTCTGGTGGCAACAACCACAATGTGCTACTCTCTCTCTTTATATATATATATATATATATATATATATATATATATATATATATATATACACACACACACACACACACACACACACACACACACACACACACACACACACACACACATGCACACATTATCATATGAATCTGTATTGACTCCTCAAAAAAATTAAGTTTGAAGTATTCAATCAAATGTGTTCAAAATTCATTATTAAAAAATAAAAAACTTTTAAAACTATTACTATTGTTTTTACAGAAGGCAAGTCCCCCTGCAACCCACACATCCCTGCTAACTATACATGCCAATTCAGAGGTTGCACTTCTGTTAGAAAAGGTCATATTCCCTGATCCTCAATGTACTATGATTGTACAGTGAAAAAAGCCAGCAATTTTCCATCAGCTAATTTTTGATCAGCATTTCACTCATCGATGAAAAGACATATCAACCAAAGATTTTCAACCTATACATATCTAGAATGAATAGAGTTCTAACCAGCTATATTGTAGATATACACGTGCACACACACACACACACACACACACACACACACACACACACACACACACACACACACACACACATATATATATATATATAGAGAGAGAGAGAGAGGGAGAAAGACAGAGACAGACATATAACATACACATTTCTTGGCTCCTTGAATCAAAGGAACTCAGATGGCACATCAGACTCAATTCCTGCAGTCCTACCCACTCCATTTAAATAATCTCTTACTCTTCTATCAAGTACTTCCTGAATATGAGGATGCCTCCTCCTCAATAAACATTATGACAGAAAATGTAACAACCTATCGCAACAGTTGAACTTCACAGCTTGATTTAACCAGGACTAAGTCTGGTGGTTTTCACTTTGATACTTTCCTCCAGTATCTTGTAGTATTAGTCTTTCTTAGTTATTTTAAGGCACTTCCGGTTTTGTATAATTTAGCTTATATACACATTTTCAACTACTTGTGATTTTAGGCCCTTTACTGGCACCAAACTCCTGTGAGTTTTCCTTACACGATTTTGGTATACCTAAACAGGACATGCTAGAGAGACAGATATGTCTCCCAGATGTTGTCACTTCTCTGGAACAAACTCCAATTCATGCAAAATAGTGCTCCTCAATTACCCTATTTAAGTGTAACCTGGACAAATGGATAGGAAACCATAAACTTACACTGGGGAGTTCACCTTTGTCCCTCTTAGACAGGGGCAGCTGGTGCTGATCTTAGATTTGTGCACAAACATAGAATATATATCTTGTTCTATAAGGGAACAAGGTTATAACATGGCTAGGCTTGTAGAGGCCTTAGGACCAATAGTCTAATAACATCCTATGATCCAATGATCTTAGACTTGAAATGTGGGGACTTTACTAATCCCAATTACTTTAGTTATATTTATACTGCCTTATCCTCCTGCTGAGTATGAGGTCACCTTACTATACTCGTTTTGGAATTATTATCAAGTCTTCCAGTTGCCTAGAATTCTCTCTTCAGCTGAGACTCTGTTGAAACATTGGTAATGCAGTACTTTATAGGCTCATACCTTCACCGCTGCTCAAACCTAGAAATCTAGCTCTCTTTTTATCTGTTATTTTTCAGGCATTACGATTTTCTTTCTACTGAGCTCACTGGACCATACTGAAAGAAAAGGCTAGTGAGGTAAATAATGATCAAGTGTATCTCCGTGCTTTGATACTGGCCAGCCAGCTAAACAAATAGTAAAAGTGCATTTGTTTCCCTAAAAACTGAGCTCATCTCCCTCTGGAACAATTTGAGGTAAGTAGGATACCTGGATTGTAGCTGTTTATCAAAGAACTGTTGGGCAAAACAAGCCCTGAACTTTTATTGTCCATCAGGTGTCATAATACTATGCAGTTAGATGGAAGAAGAGAGGTCTTGTTTTTTATTTTTTTTTTTTGGCTCTGTTACTAGGCGTCATTACTACACTAGCCTGAGATGTAGTCCACTTTCAGTAGGACCTGAACATTCTTACATTTTTCAGAAGATTTTGAAACTATACCAACCATAGAATCTATCATAAAACTTGTCAAATATTTCACCAGTTCAGTTAATCTGAAGGGAGACGTATCATTTGAAAAAGGTCAAATGGAAATGATATTATGTAGAAATGGTAAAGGGCAAAACAAATTGAAGGTCTAATGTATTTCCCTTTTAACATATTGAGCACTGGAGACTGATGTTTGAAAAAGGCCACTATAAAACAATATAAAGACTGGTGAGGACCCAAATGATGACAATCTTGGAGTCAGATGACTGGTCCATATGGATGGCAGTATGATTACTTCATTTAGGTGATACCCCAGAACATCTATTATAATTAGTCAATTTCTCCTGGTTTCTAAACTGATGCTGGTCTCCACCATCACTGCCATATCATATGCAGCTCTTCCCCACCAAAAAAAAAAAAGAGACCATATCCAGTTCACTAATGTGTGGTACATGTAGCCATGTCTTCAGATATTGATAACCACTTACCGCTATCTAAATGCAAAAAATATCTCTCGTTTGTCAGCAGACAACCGTACCTGCAGAGCTGCTGTACAATCCATGTTTGTGTCTGGTTTTAATCTCACTACACCAATGAAAGTCTATTTTTTCTACAGCTGATAATGCAGGAGGACAACTTTTGTGTCAGCAATTGAGGTTTCAGCAAAGACGTTGTCATGTTTACAATTTCAGATATCCTTTATGGTAAAGGGACATAATACCCAGATTCACTAGCCTGAGACTACAAAAGGCAAGTAGTGATTGGTTCTGCACTGACAAATACAGTAATACTTGGCATGTCACATTCAGATTTAGGCTTCATGCCAAATGAGGGCATTGAGATACAAAGTTTTCCCTTTCCTAACTTCAGAGGTGAACTGTTTTTATTTTACTCATCCAATGATATTTATAGCGGCACCATTTCTCTGCCAGAATTTTAGACTCTAGGTTGTGAATGGTGTATAAGTGCAACACTTTGAAGCAGAGAGGCAGTTATTTGTCACATATGAGAAGTAAACAACAGTCCCTTCAGGACTAGTTCTGTCTCAACAGATATAAAATGACTAGTACAGTAAAATGTTGCACTGTACAAAGACTGAGAGGACAGGCCTGAATATGTTAGAAGGTGGTGAGTGCAGAGCCAGATCCAGCACTAGACAACCTAGGCAGTTGCCTAGGGTCACTGGCTGTGAGAGGGCTTGCTGAGCAGGGAGCTGTCACATTTACTTTAATTTAAAAAAAAAAATGAGTTTTTTAAGGGTGTTCACCCTCTGCATCTTCGTTGCATACACCTGTTACTTCCCTGTGTGCAACGATGTGTTTGCATACATCATTTTCGCACAGAGCTGTTGCTTGCTTTCCATGCGTTGCATTTAAATACAAGAAGATATTCCTGCAGCACAGGTGGATAAAGGTAAGGTGGGGGGTGCAAGTGTGTGTGAAATGCCCTAGTTAGGGATGGCAGGTTAGTTAATTTGCTTAGGCTCAATCCCTGCACCTTAGTTACAGGAGATAAGAGTGAATCCTCTATACCAACTACCAAGCTGCTAAAAAATTTGAGTATCAGTGCATCTTCAAGGAGCTGAGTTTCAAGTGCATTTCAAGGAACTGAGAGTTTCAAGTGCATTTTCAAGGAATTGAAGGCTTCAGTGCATTTTCAAGGAATCGAGAGCTTCAAGGAAAGAGAAGTTTACTGCTGCTCAAACTAAGTCTGTTTACATTGTGCAACTTTTTTGTTTAGCAAATGATCATCACCACTGTGCTTTAAGCCTGCCAAGTGTTCTTGGTAGCACAGCAGGAAGCATACTTGCTTTTGATGCAGAAGGCTGTGGGTTCTACTCCCAAAGCATATAAATTATTACTGATACTGTGTTGTACTTAAAGGGGGGATGCTGCATTCTTAAGCATGTGCTCCTTAACTTTAAACCTGTTGTTCGTTTGAATTGGGTTGGGAGGGTGGCCTAATGGTTAAGGTGTTTGCCTTACAAACACAAGGTGCAGGGTTTGAGTCTCACAAGGGATAATTGGCTATGCTTAAAATGGCTCACAAGGGCAGTTAGCTTAGTATGAACCTATATCCATTCCCTATTGCAATATTATCAGCTTACCATTTTTCTTAATGCAACAAAGGCAATGTATTCTTTAAGGACAGCAGGCACTGAATTTGTAGATGACACACTGAAATATAAAGTTGTTTGCTAGCAGCAACCTCTTCATTAGTTACAGATCTCTTTAATGTGGAATTATGCAGATCCTCCTCTTCTGATGAAGTTTGGCAATAAACCTTACGAAAACGCTTAACCATATTTATTTGGAGCTGGGCTTTTCCTTCTTGGCACTTCGTGTGGAATTATGCAGATGACTTTTGCTTTAGAGATTGTGCATATTGACTGATATTGGTAGATTGTAATGGCAGAAGTTTATGTGGCCTTTTATGGTTGAAATGTTCTGAATTATTAGTTCATACATTTGTTTTATTGCTTACTGGAAAAACATTAAAAACTAGAAATTTAAAACACAGTCTAACAAGTGGTGCTGTATTATACAAATAATATAATGTAATACAATCAGAAAAGTGAATTAAAGAACATGTGCATGTATGCATAGTCCTAAAATTGTGTTCAAGGGGGCTATGGTTTGAAAACACCCCAAATTTAAACTTCATCCACCACTGGCCACTGCATTTATTTTGTATGTGGGTTTCAATTCAGTTTCAATGAATGTGAGTTTCAAGGGCAGAGAAGTTTATTATTATTTCTAAGTCTATTTTTATTGTGAGACAGGTTGTTTTGTTTTGCAAATGTCTATCAGTGTTTGTGCTATAACATTTGAAATAAGTTTTAAACTGAATCCAAATATTTGTAATCATTGTAGAAGTATAGCAGAAAACATTATGCACACTGAGAGGTTTGAACAGTGTTTATAGTAGCTGGTGAGAAATACCCAATAAATGGGACACTGGAATGGTTCTGGGAGGACTGGGGGCTGTGTATGAGGGACCTGATCCATTACCCTGCCTAGGGCTTCATTTGGCTATGATCCAGCTCTGTCTGAGAGAGAGGCCTGTAATAAGGTATCACAACTGTGTACAGTAGTTAGGTACTTAGCAAGTGGGGTGCAGTGTAGGCATCCAAAGAAGGGCAGCTGCTTGCACATTTGAGGAACAACTGATGATGATACTGTACCACAGGACCACTGGCCCTAGAACTAAATGCACCTGCAAGTTATTGAGTTAGTATATGGCTTGCTGTTGAACAGCTAAAACTGCTACTATTAAAGGTATGGCATGCCTTTGGGAGTTGCAGTCTCAGCAGTTAATCTGAAGTGTCAGATTAAAAGTAATCAATGGAAAAATGCAATGGCAGCAGTTGAAGTACATGCCTTTAAAAATCATTCAGTCAGACCCTACCCATCTTTTACCTGAAATATTCCAGACACTATTAGTGTTTTAGCAAAAACTGTGACTTGAAGCTTTTAGTCAGACATCTAGATGAGGAGCAGGGGCCAGCAGCAAACTTGGAGCATGTAAAGCAAGGTAGCAGTACCTGAGGAATGAGAATCAGGACCTCTGTGATCTATTACTGTGGCAGGACATTCGGTTTAATTTGTACTGTGATGTTATGTGAGCATTGGAAGCTTCAGCAGAATGTACAGTAAAAGGCATGTAGGACTGGAGAGCTGCATGTGTGACTTTAGCTTTCAGGACAGTCTTGCTTGCTGTAGGCACATATACACAAACCTCCAGCCTTAAACAGCATGAATCCTCTTGCTCCTTGCTGGATGTAATGTTTGTGTCCCATGCACTCAAATTCTGCCATTGTGCTCCAACCTGCTGCATCTTAGGGATGCTGTACCGCATGTTCATTCTGATGTGTGGAGAGGCGGTGTTTCCGTAACATCACCCTGGAGCTAGTCTCCTTCCTGGACTCAATTGACTACAGCCATTTGTGTTGAGAATAAATGTAAATATACTGGCTTTAAAGCAAGGGAAAAAAGGCTTTCACTTGTATTTGCTGCAATCCCAACTTCTAGATGAAAATTCTGTATGTATTTTCTCCTCAAGCACAAATAAACTGAGCCAGTATTAGTAGCTGTTTCCCAGTATGCCTGTTTATTGTAGTTTGAAAAGTTTTAACAGAATTATTACTTATTTTGTTTATTTATTTATTTGTCCCCTTTCTTTGTTAAGACTACATCTAACCAATAACAATGTGTACAATACGGGATTACTTTTCCATGTATTCAATTGTAAGTGCTACTTTGAGTAGCATCCATGAGTAGTGAGCATAGAAAAGTTATTGAATAATAAAGGCTTTGCTTGTAAATAACACTAACCGTCACAATGAAGCATTTACACATATTTTTTTGAAGATAAAATCTTTTTTAAAGGTTGTATTGGGTTTGTTAGTTTTTTATTTGTAGGTAGGTAGTTCCTGCAAACTTCAGGAAGGTTTGAGAGTGTATTTTTTTTTTTTTTGAACCAATGACAGTTTAGAATGGAGATATGGAAAAAGAGAGTTTGTTATTCATAGTCATTACTCATAAGCACTGCGGACATGTGTGTGGTCTGCAAGCAGGTACAACTTAAGTGATACAGAAACATCAGTTGCATGAAAGCCCAGCTATTTGAACCAGTTCTAGAAAAAAATAATGCAGATGAGGGAATAATGAGATGTAAATGATGGATGTGGGAAAATCTGTTCCTGTAACTATCCTATCCAAATAAGTTGGTCTTAACCACCTTTATGCAATTCATATTCACTTTTGATGAGCAAGTGCACCTTGCTCAGGTGGCTTATAAAAAACACATCCATACCTTTTATATCTACTTTGTAGTCTGTAAAGATGCTAGCTTTCACAGCTGTATAACACTGTGATTTGCTCATTTTGATCACCCCAAAACCCATTGTAAGAAGTGACGCTACCTGGCCTAGGAAAAGAAGATATAGTAAAAGGAGTGTGCATCTTAACTTTACTGAGCAGGAGTTATTGGACAGGTCTAGAGTGAACAAGAATGTGATAAGGACTTTAGTGACTTTGTGTGTCCTACAAACAGGAACTGGGCAATGCATGGACTTCTATACTTGTGGATGACATAAAAAAATACAAAGGAACACAACCACAAAAAAAATACACAACAGAGGCAACAACTGTAAGCAAAATCTGTTTACTGATGCTTCTGGTACCTCAGCAAATAGCCTTCAAGGAATGATACAAGCCACCAACATGCTCCATTTTATTACAAAGCTGTTCCAATCAGATGCTACCACCTAATTAAACAATTAACACTGATTAACAAACAAGTCAGACTTTTCCCATCCATAAAACATCAAGTATTATAACACCTAATACAATAGCACTTATTTTTTATTTCAGTAAGTAATACTTTAGACATTCAAATTAACTTCTAAATTCATACCCCTAGGTTTTAAAGTACTGTAATTCAAAAGAAACTTACTTTCCATCTTTAAAAGATTGTCCATAAAGTCTCCACCTCTGGCAAGAAAAGCTGGATGCCAAGGTATGTATAGGCCTCACTGTACTTGCCACTGAGATTTTTCAGAGACAGACTGGGAACACACTGGGTATTTCACAGGCTTCTACATCAAGGATACTTCAACAGTTCCTCAACATATCTTGACACATGTAAACCTGCATATCTATTTCCCAATGTCACAGTGAGACCAGGCCAGTACTATATGTACCTTCTAAAGAATGGTGTGCTTTCCTGAGGTACTTGGTGTGATAGGTTGCACCCATGTTGCTATAAGGGCCGCATCTGGACCATGGAGGGAGTAATACTGGAACAGAAAGGGCTACCATTCTCTTAGCTGCCAAGTAGTGTGTGATGTATGGGGATGCATCACCACCATGCTAGCCCAGCATCCTGGTAGTGGTCTCTTCTACTTGCATGGTAGGATTCCCCATGGTCACCTTGCCAGTAAGTGCAAACTCTTCTAATGTTATTAACCATAGTTATTTCTGTATCTTCAGAGTGTCTTAGGTAGCAATCAGTAATCATCCCCACATCCTGTTTTGTAATGTGCCCCCTCCTTGTTTGGTTTTCCAGGTGATGCAGGCTCTCAAACGATGGCTAATGACAACAGTCTGTAACTACCAATGCGGTATTGAGGAAGTCTTTAACACTGCCATATCCCAAATACAGATACTCACTGAGTCAGTGTTTGGCCTGCTCAAAGCCCATTTCTGTTGCCTGGATGGGGTCATGGTGGCCCTGAGGTATGATGCTGTTGCTGTACGCAGGATGTTTACTACCCACTGCATTCTGCACAACGTGATCATACATCAGTCTGGTGCACAGCTTTCACAGCCAGTCACTGATAAGTGGCAGTGCAGCTCCCTGTATCACTTGTCCCACCAGTGATGAAAGGAATAGGCCAGTAGTGCAGAGCCAAGACCAGCTAAAGATCTCATACAAAGTCTCAACAAATCCACATAGATCTGTGCTCCCTACTGCTTGATGTCGCAATAATATTTCAGACTTTACATACATACATATGAATTTCTCTGCATATAATTACACTCAGTTCTAATCAACTTACACAGATTCAGATAAGCAAATGTGTCCTGGGTGTTCCATTGCAAGGGTGAGAAGTTTTCAAATCAACAGCAGTTGTTTACACTTTGTTCATTTAGATATAGGCAAAGCAGTGTGATTTGCAGATTCTCTTTATGAATCTGCAAAGTGTGGAACTATGAATACTATCTGTAATGTCGTAACTGGAGTCTCTAAGGCTGTAGGATGAGGTTTTCAACTTGCATGGAAGACAGTGTGGGACATTTCCTTTGTATAATGTTTGAGGAATAATGTGGAGAACAGGTATGTCAGGTTTTGCAGTCACAGGGAGCCAGTTAGCTTTTTCTAGAAGAAAGTAGTGTTGAGTTCTGATATCCACAAAGTACACAAATCTGCATAGCTTGCTTACTGTAACTTGAAATAAGGAGCTATTTAACGAGGAATTAAGGACAACTATGAGGGATACTCTAGCTATTACCACATATGAGAGTAGCTACTGTAGCTACACTTCATGGGCCAGTGTTCAAACTCAGGGTTACCCAAGATCAATCCTTTACAGGAATTCCAGTAAAAAGAACTGTCACAGGTCAGTAGGGAGAAGGACTCAAAGTATAGAACACTATTAATAGTGCTTGAGCACCAGTTGTAACTTCCAGTGAATATATGAACTTGTCTTCAACTCCATTTGTTATCCCAGTGAGTGAACTAGTCTATATATATATATATATATATATATATATATATATATATATATATATATATAGTTACATACATACCATACATAGATATATTTATGCATAAATATATAGCTGTATAGTTTTACATATATATATATATATATATATATATATATATATATATACATAAAAAGTTTATTTGAAGTCTTTTAATATCTGATGAAATCTCAGTGACGGAAACGCGGTAATAAAGTTAATGTGTGAATGTAAAGTTTTTTTATTGCTTGTTTATTAAAGTTTTTACCAACAGAGCTGTATCTGCTGCCTTTTTGAGTCCTGGAGTCTTGGTTATATATCTATATATTTATATATATATATATATATCTATATACATATCTATATATATATCTATATATATATATATATATATATATATATATATATATATATATATATATATATCTACTACAACTGCTTGCATACCATTACCTCATGACGCACTTCTTTGCTGCCACTCATTCGAACTGGCAAGTACCCTAACCCCCACTACCCTGATTCCTGTGAATTACCACTAAGCTAAATAGCCCTCCCACATCCCTGATCCTAACCCTAAAAACAACTCCAAAACATGACACTACCCTACACCTTCATCAACTACTACTCTGATATAACTCATTCTCTTTCAATTTACTTATTTAACTGCAGTACTGTACTATCTACTATATTTGCTTACCTATATTTAAGCCGAGGACTTCACAAGGACCAATTATTCACACTATGTTGCAAGAACCTATGCTATTTACTTGAGTAACTTAATTATCCTAGCTTTATATCCTATCTTGTTATATTCTAATTGCACAAACCACTTTATCCTTAATGTTGTAATCTAATAATGTACCAAGATTTTTTCCTTGCTCATTCAACTGTCTACTGCAACTCTTGCATAGTTATTTATTTTCATGTTCACCTATTCTATTGTATGTTGATCTATTCTATTATATGTATTGTGTATTGTATATATTATATAATTGATTGTGGAGCTTTTCTCCCCTGGTCTACACTGAAATTGGGCTCACTATGGCCCAGTGGACTATCCTGGTAAACAAATGCAAATAAATAAATAAATAACTTGCCTTCACTCCCTAACCCTAACTCTGAGCCAACTCCTGATCTCTCTCTAACCCTAACTCTGAGCCAACACCTGATTGCTCCCTAACCCTAACTCTGAGCCAACTCCTGATCACTCCCTAACCCTAACTCTGAGCCAGCACTCGATCGCTCCCTAACCATAACTCTGAGCTAACACCTGATTGCTCCCTAACCATAACTCTGAGCCAACACCTGATCACGACTCTGAGCAAACACCCAGTTGCTCCCTAAACATAACTCTAGCCAACCCCCCTTCCCTCCCTAACACTAACTCTGAGCCAACTCTCATTTACTCCATAAACTTAAAATTCCCTCCCTTCCCTAATCTTAAAGCCCATTTCCTCATTTCTTTTTCCTACTTACCAACTCCATGACAAGACCTTGATGACATCCAACCACTGCAGCAGCTGCACTCTCAACTTACATTTGAATTCAAGCAGCTGCTCAGCCTGCTATAATTCAAAGTGAAAAGAGCTGATGATGAAATGGGGGAAAGCCTGAGAAATACAGTGAGAAGGGAATTTTGGATGCAGATCCTTAAGGAGAATAACAAAAACAATACAGGATATTATATTTATAAAGTAGCAGAAACTATTCTGAGAACTAAGCAAACACGGGAATGGAGAAAGGAGATTCTGCCAATAAGAATGACTGCAATTAGGGGTACAGAGAATAGGCACGAGGGGAATGGAATTTACTGTACAAAATGGGCAAAGGAACCAAGGTACTGGAAGCAAATAATTAGAGATGGAAAGGTAACAGAATGGGAAGAGACCAAGAATATATTTGGACTACAGGATAGAGACTGCCTTCCCTACTGACGATTGACATCAGAGTACAGGCAAACAGAAAGGAAAACAGGATACTAAGGAATGACCAGCACTGGTAAAGTTTTTAGTAGAATCTAAAACAGAAGCTGCTTTAAAAAAAGGATAATTAGTAAGACATAAAATATTGCATGATAACTGCAGAAATCAATCAGACAAGATCAGACAGAACTGGGAAGAGAGACTAGATAAGCAGTTCACAATAAAATAATGGGAGGATATATGTATGGCTCCCAATTATGCAACAAAGACTAGAAGATTTAGGATCTTTTCTTGGAAAGTTTTGCATAGGTATTTTATATCCCAAGCAGACTCCAAAGAATTTTTCCTCAGACGGATTGCAAATGTTGAAGGTATGATGGGAAATAAAGAGATAATTGGGGAACATATTTTGGGTTATAATGAGATGGCAGACTTTAAAAATTCTGTGCAGACTACTCTGTCTGAACTACTGGATGAGCAAATTAGTGTAAGTAAGGAAATGTATTTTTTGAGCTGTGATACAGAATTGGAATTGTTCAGATGTAGTAAGGCCTTGCTGCCAAAAAAACAATTACTAGAAAATAGAAATCCAAGTCTGAACCAACTGTACTAGAAATAGTGAATGTAGTACAAAAATAACAGAACTGGAAGTGGGATCTTTAGAAAAGGGCAGGAACAAATTACATATATAAAAATTGGAATTGTGGGGACAATACATGCAGAATAATGTTTTGGAGGAGGAACGAGCTTAAAGGGAAGGCAGGAATTGAATGAGCTATGTAATGTTTGATGGACAATGACTGTATAAGAACTAATATGTGATGTATAATGTTTGCAACTGAAAATACGTCAATATGATTTATTTTAATTTATATAAATGTATGATTATCTATGTCATAACTGATAATTCAGTAAAGATGTTTCTTGTTTACAAGAAGCAGCTGCTAAGCTTGGTGCATTGACAGGGAAACAGCTGCTTGAGACCATGGTTTCGAGTTTCTAGGTTTTAAACAGTGGGGGCTCAAGCAGTTGCAAGATATGACAACATCAGGCATTCCTTGTCTGAAGAAAATAGACTTTAATGCACTAATTGCACCTTCACATGTTTGTGCCTTTTGGTTTTATTATTTCAAGGAACTTGGAATAATAGTCCACATACATTAGATACATGGTTCCTCTTTTGGAACAAGATAGTGTCAACTAGACTCCATGGATGGTCTGAAACTGGGCATGCTAGCAATTCATTTGAACTGCTGCTATGGTATGCATTTCAGATGTCACTCAATGCTACTTATTCTATCTGAGTTGATATTTCTAGACAACAAGTTCTATGCCTTGCTCATTATTGCCAACAAGAATGAGTTTACTCTGTCCATAATGAACACTAAAGCTTGGACACAACTGCCTGGGTCAAGTGGCACAAAGGGATGAAACCCTGACTGTGACCCAAAGGACCAGCAGCAGCCCCAGCAGTGGAGGAGCCATGTCAGGGAGAGTGAAGGTTCTGGCCCTACTCATCTCTCCCAGGGGAAGGGGGGGGGGGGGGGGCATGTAGGAATGCGCACACTCTGGGAGGACTCAGAGTAGTATAATTTCTCTAGCAAAGACTGAGGAAAATAGCACTTATCCTTTAGTAGGTGTCGCTTTTGTGTTGGTACACGAATAAATGAATATTCGCAGGTTCTGTTCAAGCAGCTTTATTACATACAAACGCATTACTTCTGTTGACTATTGACTCTAACTTAAGTAACTTATATAAAATCAGTGACTACGATCATGCATGCTTGCTCCTTAACTGATTCTACAAAATGGCACTAAGGTTGTGCACATGTGCGGTTATATATGTGCACATACAGCCTCGCATGCTTTTTAAAGATACAAGCACACACTCTTTACACTCTGATCAACATCCTCCCTCTTTAAGAAATAGACCATACAATTGTTATGAAACTGTTTTAGCATGCAGAAATCACAGGCAATCCAAAGACATGCATTATACAATACTAAACATATCGGTTTGCACAATGAAGTCCACGTTGCTGCATATTTCACAACTGGTTTAGATATTCGTCCATATCGTATGACATAAAATTGAGAATTTGATTTAGCAACTGGGACAGTTTCTGCAAAATGGTTGACCTGTGGAATGTTGAAATTACTTTCTGGAACTGGATGTCTCTGTATATACTTCAGTTTTTATAAATTTGTTAATTTCAGTATATATATATATATATATATATATATATATATATATATATATATATACATGTGCAACATATATATGTTAAAATTTTAGATTCACTTTTTTTTAATCTCTCATGATTTTATGTGATTGTATTATGTTACAATTAAAATCAATAAAAATTGTTTTGAAAAAAAATTGCTTTCTGGAACAGAATCAGACTTTTGAACACATTCTGGTCTGGAAACAGTGTCTGACTCAGTCTTTGATTGAGGATTTGCATCACAGATACAATGTTGTGACTGCAATGATGGTGATGGTTCTGGAACAGGAAGAAGATGTTTGCAATTCTTCTATTTTCCATTCCTTCAGAGTTTACCAAGTAAGATCTCGGCTCAGCACAAATGCCTGTAGTCTGCCCTATTCGATCAAAACCTTTTGTTGTCTGAATGCGTACTCTCTCTCCTTCCCTCAATGGACGAAGTAGTTTGCTGGATCGGTCGTGACTAAATTTATGATATTATGCTTCTTAAACAATTGAGCCTTAATAGTTTTAGTGATCTTCGACTTAATCTGCAACAAACTAGATGAAGTAGGTAGTGAAGTTCTAGTTTGTCTGGAAAGTAACCTTTGAGCAGGTGAGGCAAGAATATCATCATAAGCTATGTTTCTGAGATTAAGCAAATTCAAGAATATACCTGAATTGTCATGCTTTGACCTTTCAAGTAATTGCTTTGCACTCTGTACTGCTCTTTCAGCTAGACCATTGGATTGCAGATATTCAGGACTAATACTGACATGTACAAAGTCACATTCTCTTGCACATTTCTAAAACAACTGGCTAGTAAATTGAGTACCATTGTCAGAAAAAAGTTTGTGTGGACTATCATGAACTCAGAAATGATGTTTCAACTTAGTAATAACAGCTGTTGAGGTTAAGCTTTGTAGTAGATCACTTTCGAACCAATTTGAATGAGTCTACCAAAACTAAATAGTGTTGATTGTTCCACTCAAAGATATCAGTTGCTACAGCAGACCAAGATAGTTCAGGAATTGGACTTAGCTGAAGCGGTTCTCTTTGCAAATGCGATCTGGTACTATTGCATACTGAACAAGTAGAAAGAATTCTATCAATGTCTTTCGATAATGAAGGCCAAAATACTAATTCTTGTGCTCTTCTCTTAGTAGATATAGTTCATGGGTGACCACGATGTAAAATCTGAATGTACTCTTGTTGTAAGGAAACAAGAACAACAATTTTAGGACCTTTAAAAATAACACCCTCTTCCATCAACAATTCATCTCTGTAGGGAAAATACACTTGAACGTCAGGTGATAACACTAGATTGCTTTGAATGCCATCCAACATTAATATGACTGAGCTTCTGTGAAATTGGATCAGTCAGAGTGTGATCTCTTTAACTCATCAAGTCTAGTGGTGGAACTATTACGCACTGACATCACATCAAAATCAAATGTTTCTGCATCAAGCTGTTTTGTTTTAAGCCTTGGAGTTCTAGATAAGGTATCAGACAAATAAAGCAATTTACCTTTAGTATAGACCAATTTGAAATTGTACTTTTGCAATTTGAGCATTATTATTTGTAATCTTGCTGGAGCAGAATGCATAGACTTCTTTAGAATAGTAACTAAATGTTGATGATCAGTTTCAATCTGAATAGCTCAACCATAAATATAATCATAAAACTTGGAACATGCAAATGCTATTGCCAACAGTTCTTTCTCAATTTGAGCATACAGCATCTCACTTTGCATTAGTGTCCTAGATCCATTGGCTACTAGTCTGCCCTCTTAAAGTATAACTGCACCTAAACCAAATTTTGAAGCATCACAAGAAAGAATAGCTGGTTTGTTTACATCATAGTATCTTAACGTGGGGGGGGGGGGGTGGCAATTTTCTGCTTTAGGTCTTCAAATCCCTTTTGATGATGTTCTAACCATGACCAGGCAACATTTTTGCATGTGAGCTCTCTTAAAGATGCTTACTTGACCATGCCCAGAAAATGCTGCAAACTCATACATTACCTGGTGGTAGCATCTCTAGAATAGCTGCTTGCTTGGTCAGGTCAGGTCTTAAACCTGTACTAGTAAACAAATGACCTATGTATGTAACTTCTGGAAGTCTGAATTTTCACTTCAGAGGATTGAGCCTTAAGTTCACTTCACATGCTCTGTCTAGAACTTTCTTTAGGTTTCTGTCATGTTCTGCTTCACCATTGTCTCCAACCAACAGATTGTCTACTATTATGGCACATGGATAACCTGAAAAAAAAAATGCTCCATTCCACTCTGAAAAACTTCATTTGCAGAATGTACTCCAAATGGCATCCTTAGGAATCTGTATCTGCCAAATGGAGTACCAAAAGTAGTTAGAAATGAGGATTGCGATCCAACACCACTTGCCAAAATGAACTCTTTGCATCGAAAATCGAAAATACAGTGGCATTTGGTATTAAAGCTGCAACCTCCTCGACTGTGCACATAGGATGAGACAGTCTTTTTAATGCTTTGTTCAGATCTCTTGGGTCAATACATATTCTGATTTCATCTGAGCTTTTTTTTGTGACTGGCTACTATGGACGACACCCATTCTGTTGGTTCTGTAACTGGATAAATCACCTTGCTACACCATTTTATCCAACTGAGCTTTAACTTTATCTTGCATCACTATTGGAACTCTTCTTGCTGGTCTGACTACTGGAATGATCTCTGGGTCTAACTTCATGGAATACACAACTGGACGTTTGCCTAATTTGTCATCGAAAACATCAGCATACTCTGAGAAAATGGCTTCTGAAAAACTAGAACTCGGAACTGCACTTACATGATGAACTTCTTTGGCAAAAGAAAGTAGATTCATTCCTAAACTATCTTTGAGACCCAATGAATATTGTACTGGTCTTCAGACTACATAGAATAACAAGTTGTAAAAGCTCTCAGCCAAATAACATTAAAGTATCAGTGAACTTTCGGTTTGAATTTCATCACCTCCAAAAAGCAACAAGTCTCGCACTACTGGTTACATTGAGTCATTCTTTAGTTCTTATTCCTGCAGATGTGTCTGCTGATATAACATTACACTTTGAGGTCTGCGGATTTTCCATTAATCCGGACAGTACAAAATACTTCACTCCTTGTTAACAAGTTCACTGCAACAGCTCCTACACCAAGCACTGACAACACTATCTACATAGAAAGCTGACTGTTTCAACTCTACTTGATCAACTTACTTTTTTGTGTGACCTTTTTTTACAACTGTGTGAGACTTTCTTGATCTGCAAAACTGCTGGAAATGATTCCATTTTTTGCACTTGTGACATTGCTGCCCATATACTAAGCACTTCTCTCTCTTAGACTCATGATTCACACCACAATTGCAACAGTTGATTTGTGTTTTACAGAAACCTGCCTGTGTTGCAGTGAGCTGGTGTTAGAGCTTTCACCTTTCTTAGAACGTTCTGGAAAGCTGCATACCTTCTTTGGAAATCCTGTAGCTACCACGTGATTAGGCCTGTTCTTCTTGCCACTGTATTGCATACTATCTACATGCACTCTGGAACCAACTGAAACCACGCTCTTGTCACTCACAAGCATACTTGTGTGTTTTTCTGTCACCTCATGGATCTGGCAAATCTCTATGGCTTTACTCAATGCTAAATCACTGTCATGAAGTAAAATCTTTCTCACAGCAGCACTGGTAATATCACATACAAACCTGTCCTTTATCAGCTCATCTTTTAGATCACCAAATTGACAGGTTTTAGCTCTGTTTCTCAAGTCAGTTATGTAAGCTGCAAATGTTTCCCCTGGCTTCTGATCTCTTGCATAAAACAAATGCCTCTCTAATCTAATATTCGTCTGGGGGTTACACATTTCTCTGAACTTGTGCTTCAAACCCTCAGGGTCTTCTCTTTATTCAGCTTGTACAACAATATGGTGCTCTGCACCTTCTACTTCATATACTGCTAGTGCATAGACAAATGAACGCTCCATTTGTATGGCCTCTGACACAGCTACATTTAGCAAATGAATGCCCTTGTGCATGCATCTCTATCTGCATAAGCCGCTTGTATGAAAATATTGTACTCTTGCTCAAATATTCTTCAGTTCCCTGCAATATTCTGATCAAACACAAGTGGTAGGGGTTTTCAAAATCCATCTGCCATATTAACACATGCCAGCGAAGGGATTTGCAAATAAGCATAAATATACACGCATGCACATATGTCAGAATTAATGCAAATAATGTTCAATGCCTTTGTACTCTGAACTTGTACTTTTCTTTGAGCTTTTCAGAATTATGCAAGTAAACAATGTCATAGTACTTTCAAATAACTGGACTTTGGGAAATAAACTTCTCGGGCTTTTTAATACTTTTGGAATTTATTGGTAAAGGAGAAAATGCTAAAGTAATTTATCATCATCTGCTGTACTTCTTGGAATTTTATTGATGAAGTCAGGCATGCTACAGTCATTCACCTTCACTTACTAAAGTTGTCGCTTTAAGAAACATTTGAGAACTTTACAATGCGACTAAGTAATTCACAAGCACTATTATACTCTTGTAATGTCGTCTTTTGTAAGAAAACACCTCTTATCAGTGTGAAAAACATGCCAAGTAACTGCAACAATACGAATAACTGCATACAGCATACTGAAATGTCCCCAAAATGGTGGTACCTTACTAGGCAACTCTTTACACTACAAGAAGCACTCTGTAATGGTGGTTCTTTGCAAATGGACACACCCAGCACAATAAACATTTTTGAAATAGCTGTACTTTGACTGAATTACATGAAGCAGTTGCACTTTGCACATTTGCGCATTTGAAATACATGCACAGTAGTAAGTACACACTGTAAGCACTTTTACACACTCTGAGATACTTTGAATAACTTTATTTATGCCTTTGATAGTCATATTTATGCCCAAATATAGCACCTTCCCAAAACACATGCAGTTGTCTTGCTTATTTCACTTAATGTACACTTTATTAGCTTTATTGTAAGTATTTTGCTTGTTTAAGCCCTTTTATGCCTAATGCACTTTTCTTGTGCCACTCAAAACATGCCCAACTTTCCCTCATACACACTCATTTTGCTTTAAACACACTAATTTTTTGCTTTACACATGTTCATTTTGCTTTATAGTCAATCGTTTTATTGAATACTTTTATGTTATACATTTTCTTTAGTTAACAAACTTTTTTTGCTTTCTGCTTACCTGATAATGTGGTCTGTGCCCTTGTAATGCTCCTTTATTGTCTTTCACATCAAGTAAACAATTTGTGTTATTTCTCATTATCTTTGTTTCTTTCTGGCTATCTTTGCATACTTTTCTCTTAGTTTTACCTTTGTTGTCATATTTACTTCTCATGGCTCGGAATATTCTTCTCTCTTCCGTCCAGGTTCTGACACCATGTCACTTTCGTATTGGTACATGAATAAAGGAATCTTCGTGGGTTCTGTTTAAGCAGCTTTATTACATACAGACACATTACTACTGTTGACTATTGACTCTAACTTAAGTAACTCATAAAATGTACAATCAATGACTATGATCATGCATGCTTACTCCTTAACTGCTTCTACAAAATGGCACTAAGGTTGTGCATGTGCATCGTTATACACGTGCATGTACAGCCTTGCATGCTTCTTAAAGATACAAGCACACAATCTTTACACTCTGATCTACAATAGGAGATAGGAATACCCTTTGCAGAAGTGAGAGGCCAACCAGCACAGTCAGTCCATAGCATAACCTCTCCCTGCTGGTTTGCTGGGTGCATAAGGAAACTAGGATATAAAACAGAAAAAGCTCAAACCATCACAATGACTGTCTAAATGATGGCCGCTCCCATTTGACCCTCATCCACTTGATGGGGAACAAATAAGTCAATTGGCCAAGGAGGGCTGATGATCAACAGGCAGTGGGGCAACAAAGCAAGGGAAAAAGCTTGAATACAACATATTTTTTCCTTGAAAGAAAAATAGACTTACTTATTTTCTTACACAGAGTCTTTTGTTCAGACTATCCTTTCACTGTAAAATCTATTTGCATTGTTAAGTTAATATGAGTGTATCTGTGAAATTCTTTTACCTTTTCCTCAGTCATTTATAACTGCTATATTGCTCAAATAATCTCTAGTTCTGCTTCCACCAGGTCTTCATGCCTCTCCTGCAAACACATTCTACTTAACATTGCTGCTATATGTACTTTATTAACTAATCCACATATCACTTTTAGATCATACTTCTGTAGATTAAGTAACATTAATTGCAATCTCAGAATTGCATTCAATGACTTTCTGTAAATGCTTTGCAAGGGTGGACGGTCTGTTTTCACCTGATCTTGTTTACCACAGATAAATTCATGGAATTTCTTATGTCCATACACTATAGCTCACAACTTGTTTTCTGTTTAAGGTATCTTTTATGCATCTGTAAATGCTGTTGACCCATAGGTAACTGGTCAATTTCTTGTAGTATTATACTTCCTATACCATTCTGACTGTCTGACTTATTTGCACCATAACATTTTAACATCAGAACAACTATAACTAGTTTCTTAAGCATTCAACTGTTCTCTTCCTGTTCATGGCTCTATCCCCATGCTATTTCTTGCTTCAACAGATAAGAGACATATATATCTCAGAAATGTTATGTGCAAACTTTGTAACATGCTGCATCATTCCTAGAAACAACTGTAATGCCTGCTTCTCTTCCAGATTTATAGTTTGTAGAGTTGAGCTAACTTTTATCTGGATCAGGTTATGGATTATTTGCTGTTAGGAGATGAACCATGTATTTCACCCTCAACACTTTGACTTCACACATTCTTATTTAACTTCAAATTGCATTGCCTTTAGTCAGTAGCAATATCAGTATCCTGTCATACTCTAGCACCCTCACTATTAGGTCACCTATTGTGTATATAGCACCTTCAAAGCCTTTAGTTACTTGGGTAGTGGCTTTTTGGAGCAACTTCAATGCTGATAAAATACAACTAAAAGTTTAAGGAATATCTACCTTGTACCAAAATGACAAAAAATACACTGAACCCACAGACATTGCCAACATCCTAGCTGACAGGTTCAGAGCAAACTCCCCCCCCCTCCCCACCAAAAGGGCAAATATCTATCCCAGCAGAGTGCTGCCCCCCTGACATCTCAGATGCTCAGGTAAGAGCCGCCCTCTCCAAAGCAAAAAACACAGCATCAATGGGACCAGATGGTGTCCCAGGCTGCATCCTACATGAACTCCAAGAACAGCTAAACCCAAACATAAAACTACTGTTCAATCTCTGCCTTACTACAGGATATGTGCTCAAAGAGTGGCGTACAGCAACAGTGGTCCCTCTCCATAAAGGTGGTGCCTCAACGGATCCTGGAAACTATCGCCCCATAAGCCTGACTAGCTTGGTCTGCAAAGCTATGGAAAGGATCATCATGGACCTCATAAATAAAGATATTGGGGACCTACAGACACTGGATCCTACCCAGTTCGGCTTTGTTAAGGGCAGATCCTGCCTCTTAAACCTGGTTGATTTCTTTGAAACAGTCACCAAGGCCATTGACGAGGGGAAGGTGGTACCTCGCAAAAGCCTTCGATACAATACCCCACTCAGGCATTATAGATAAGCTCACCAGCTTAAATATAAACCCCTATGTCACTAGATGGATTGCAAACTGGCTCAAGGACAGAACCCACATGGTTAGAATTGCTGGAGCCATGTCAGACTCCAAACCAGTTACAAGTGGTGTCCCACAAGGCTCAGTCCTGGGACCTCTCTTGTTCGTTATATATTTCTCGGAGGTACAGGCCAACACAGAAGGACTGTGGCTGACCAAGTTCGCAGATGACTGCAAACTGGGCACCATAATCGACTCGCCAGCCGACACAAGCATCCTCCAAAAGGGCCTCATAGAAACAGACAACTGGTGCCAGAGCCATGGCCTCAAGCTAAATGCCAAAAAGTGTATAGTCATCCCCTTTGGCAAAAACAAAGTGCCCACAAATTACCACATAAGTGGTAATCCATTAAGTGCAGAAGAAGTAATTAGGGACCTGGGGACCCAAGTTGATAGCAATCTCTCATTTGACAACCACGTGGCCAAAGTGGTTAGAAAAACATTTTATATAGCCCACCTAATCATGAAGGGATTTACATCTAGATCAGGGGAGGTCATCGTGCCTCTTTACTCATCCCTCATCAGGCTCATAATTCAGTACAATGCCCCTTTTGGGATGTACCTTACCAGACACCTGCAGCAACTGGAAAGACCCCAAAAGTACCTCACCAAGAGGATCAAAGGGCTCAAACAGATGCCATATGCTGCCCGGTTAAAGAAACTCCAGCTCTACTAAGTGGCATACCGCCTGTTCAGAGGCGATCCGTGCCTGACGTATAAAGCCATGTCCAACCCGGAATTAATGGACATGCTGCACCTCAGAAAATCCAAATCCCATCGAGCTACGCGCTCGAGAGACTTGAACCTCAGCACTGAAATAAATAGGACATTCTGGAGGGACAGATTCATAACCCAGAGGCTCCCTTCACTCTGGAATAAAATCCCAGTCCAGATTAGGCAGAGTCCCTCATTGACTCTCTTCAAGAGGAATCTTGATGAGTGGATGGAAGATCGTAGGTTTACCCCGGGTATCACTTCAGTGTCACTGTTAGACAGAGGCACAGTATACTAACCTCGAAAAAGGGCATAGCAAAATAAATTTAAAATGGGTGGCGAAAGCCAAACACATTCTGGCTAGGCTTATAAATGCCCTAGGGCAGATAGCCTAGTATGAACCTATGAACCTATGAATCTAATTAAGTTCTTTCTCCCATCCCTCATACAACATATTTTACTCAATGCTCTCTGAGAATTTCCTTAACACTTATGATCTTCTAGTGGCTACTTTTAAAAGACTTGTGGCAAAGATTCCTTGCAGGACCATCAGTCTTGTCCTTACAGGACCATGGCACCATCAGTCTCTTACTATCTTACTCAAAGCTGACTCTAATTTTGTATTATCTACTGTGAAGTACACACCTGTTTTCCTGGAATATATACAGACACCTATTATCCAGTTGCCTCTTTCTTCTCAGCCTCATTGATACCCCTCCATATTATAAGAATAGGTGCCAACCCAGTTAATACCTCCTTCTGCTACTTTGGCTTTCATTGTGTCCATCCAGCTACCATTGTCCTCTCTAACATTTATAAGACAGATACCAGTTTGGATGGAATCATTTCACTCATCCCTTAGACTGATGCAGGTGTTTCCAACACTGGGGGTACTGGCATCAGTCTTACAAATATTTGATTCCATCAGAAGAATTCCATCCTGTGGGTTTATATTCCGAGCTTGCAGTCCATACTACAGTTCTTCTGCTACCATCTTTCCCATCTGGTTTAAACAGCAATCTTCCACTCCCTCATTTCCTTCAATCTCACTCATGAGGTTTTCACTTTATGCACCTACCTGGCTCCAGTTCAGTCTATAAAGAGGATGGTGGATTCCTCAGATGCTGTTCCTCCCAGAAGGTGACCCTCTTCAAATTCATGTTAGATTCACCCACTGAAAATGTTTGCAGTTAAGAATGGTGCCAGCTTCCTTCCATCTCCTCCTAACAACCCAAAGTTTGGAGAATTTTTGCAACAGAGAAGAAGATGTTAGCACCTTGAGTCTATATGTTTGCCATAGCAAAGATTAGAGGAAACTTGTCATCAGACCTTGCTGTTCTCCCAGGTGATCTTTCTGTTTGCCTTGGCTTCTCGAAATAGATTACAAAAATTGCATAAGAAAACTCAGGCATGGTGATTAATGTTCCAAAGGATCCCAACCATGTTTTGTTTTGTTTAACACCCCCTTGGGAGTGTAGACTATAGGAAGAGACTCCCAAACTCTAGTCATTTCTGATAGAGTTCTCATGAGGCTTCCAACCCTGTAGTTCCCAGCTTTCCACCCTAGATAAGGAATACTGGGCTGTGGACAGGTTACAAAGTGAGTTCATGTGTCTTGTATTCCTACCACAAGGATCTTTGGCTATCCTCTACAAATGCTGTATAACCAGAAAGATAGAGCAAATAAACTACAACTTAATACAAGCATAAATAAAGGTAAAAAGTGGAAGGCACAAACAGGCAGTCACAACAAGTACGTTACTCAGCTAAATAAATCCAACTGGTAAAAATCCAAATGGCAGGTGCATAATTCTTCAAACCTGGAGATTCACCACTCTGAAATAGTTCTTTCAACACTCTGAAAAGCAGTTTCAAACAGAAAAATCAGCACAGGTAAAAACAGCTGCTTCCCTCCGTCTAACAATAGCTTGTAACAAAGTTCCAAAATCAAGAACAACCAAGCGTTAGGTGGAATAAACTTTAATTAACATAAAAAGGCGAGCGCTTTCAACAATAGTCTTCCTCAGGCCATTGAAAATGCTATGCAAACAAGGTACATAAATACACTTTCCATTTGAAAAAATTATGTCATTTCCTGTTAAGGAATAGTTTAAATAAAATAAAGTGGTAGCGCTGAAATTTTAAAAACCTATTACATACAAAATACATACATGCAAAACTATTAAAAGTGTGTATATTAAACTTTTAAGAATGTAATACCATGGTAAAAAAGTTTATGGAATGCTTATTCAAATGTTATCAACAAGCATTGCATACTGCATCCCATCTTACTCATGCATCGAAAACACATTTGTTTAGTTATATAAAAAATCAACCATAAAAATTTTGGCATAAGAAATATTACCATAAGAAACTTTAGGGGCGCTGTCATTTACAACTCAAGCTGCATAACTAAATAGACTGTCCATAAATTAATAATAACCAGATAGTATACCTAAATAAATAATGCAATCTTAAACAAATCTAGCAAAGATGATGTGCCGCTACCCATAGAGCTCATGTTCCTAAGCAAACACAATAAATTATGTAGATAATATACATAACATATACTGGATTCTGCAGGAATACCACGGGGGGGGGGGGAGAGGGGGGGATGTGTACAGATGTCTAAAATGTATCCACATATAAGTCCATAAGCATATCACTGCAAAAATAATCAACGGCAGGAACGTAACTTCCTTGCCTTAAGCTTAGGCTTGATAGACACTCTATCATTCAGGCCTGGGTGGCAGTCAGCTCTAAGTCTAATAATCCAATCAACTTCTTTCAATTCTGTTCTGTTACAGATGTCACTACACCGAACAGTAATAGGATTAACCTGTATTACTTGGAACTTGAAGCAATGTTCATTAGAAGTATTACTGACATGTTTAGATAATGCATTGTTATTGGATCCTGTCCTGATCTTATACAAGTGTTCCCTGATTCTATCCCTAAGCTTCTGATCCGTTTTGCCTACATAGAATGCACTGCATTGTGTGCATGTGGCCAAATAGATCACATGCATGGTATCACAGGTAGCATTTACTTGAAACATGTACTGCTGTGAACTAATGGGATGTATAAACATATTAGTTTCATTAATGTATTCACAGTACTTACATTTGTGACATTTCTTAGTAATATCTTCTACTCCTGATGTTGACCTGTCCACTCTATTGGGGCCACACAACATCCTATGTAAGTTAGGTTTATTTTTATATATAAACTTGGGATGATCATCAGTGATGCTAGAAATTCTAGGATCTGTTAGCAATATTTCCCAGTGTTTATTATAAATATCTCTAATTTTTTTCACATCTTGTGTGTAGTAAATGGGTATTCTAATACTGTTAGCATCATAAATACTCATAGCTTTAAATGCAGAATTATTACTGCATTCTCCAAAATATGGCATGGCTCTACCTGTTCTTAACTCATCAATTTCTGACATGCCTGCATCTATTTCAATCATACTATACAAACGATCCAAGAACTTCAGTTTTAACTGATTAATTTCATTTTTAAAATCAGTGTCATTAGAATGTAAATGTGATGCCCTTATAGCCTGACCCTTAATAATATTGTGAAAAATATGTTCAGGATGCATACTGCTTCTATGTAAATAAGTGTTCCTATAGCAGCTTTTTCTGAACACTCCTGTATTTAAAAAAACATTGGGTAACTTTTCCACAAATACATCCAGATATGAGATTTTTTCTCTGGATTTAACCATTGTAAATTTTAAATAATCAGTGACTGTATTCATCTCGTCCAAGAGTTCTGCGAGTAAATTCTCATCTGTTTCCCAAATAAGGAAAAGGTCATCTACAAAACGTGTATAAAACAGAACGTGTTCTTTGAATTTACTCATCTGAAACAAATGTGTATATTCCCATTCTGCCATAACTAGGTTGGCGTAACTATTGGCACAAGAAGTGCCCATAGCCACGCCATCCCGTTGTATATAGAGTTGACCATCAAAAGTAAAAACATTATTCATCAGAACAATTTGCATCAAATCGCAGATAACTTCTATTTTACTTCTAGAATAGGTGCCATCTCTTTTTAAGCACCTTTTAATACTTTTAACCCCTTCTTTATTCGGGATAACTGTAAACAGCGACTGAACATCCAAAGTCACTAAAAAGTTACTATCACATCCCTGTCTGTTAGGCATCCTTTCATATAGGGTAACCAAAAATTGTTTCGTATCCCTTAAAATGTGTACATGTTTATTCACAATGGGCCTAAGAATATGCTCTAAATATAATGAAATAGGCTCAGTCACCCAACCTCTCCCAGCAACTATAGGTCTCATAGGTGGGTTGCTGCCATGTTTATGTATTTTGGGTATCCCTTGAATGCATGGAATGGTGGGTTTATCCACTGTGAAATATCTATACAGCTCTTCACTAATTTTACTTTCACTGAACATAAAGTTCAAACTATCTACAACATTCCCTATAATATTATTAACTTTACACATATTAATTTTACTGTAGAAGTTTTCCTCATTAAGCATGGTTTTCATGCTACCAACATAATACTCCATATCCATTATGACCATATGCTTGTCCATATTATGAGCATATGTTTCCAGATATTTCATTGAAAGGCAGGATTAAGGCCCAAGTTTCCAGTTCTTGTAACTGAAGATTAGAATACTATGGAGTCAATTCCCACAGGTTCTTGGATTCATTTTCTAGCACTGATAGTACAGCATAAGAAGTCTGCACTAATGGATGTGCATCGTTCAGGTGAGATGTTAAACCTAGGTCCCATCTGCCTGAGTTGGTGGTAGCTCAGGTGGGTGTAAAATATCTCACTACATTTATCATATATGATATGAGATTTGCCCACTGCTCTGGAAAACTCCCCCCTAGTTAGCATGAATGCCAGCATGGGTCTTCCCTAACAAGAGATGTGTCATCTAGTGGGACTAACCTTGTCAGTAAAGTATAAATTAATAAATAACTACATAAATAAGAAAAATAACTATGAAAAGACTGCAGTGTAGTGGGATCCAGCATCACTATGGCTGTATTAGACTCAGTTCACTGAAAGTGGCCTATTGTGCTATTCCTATAAAAGGACATCTCCTGTTTTGTCCAGAATTTATTAGCATGTCAAGGTATGAAGGAGACAGAGCACTGCCAGACTGTTATGTGATTTAAGTTTCATCACCAATCTCTTACTGAACACAAGGGTTTGAATGGAGAGATGATGGGGAGTCCAAATGGAAAGATGATAGGGGTCCAAATGGAGAGATGACAGGGGTCTGAATGGAGAGATGACAGGGGTATGAATGGAGAGATGATGGGGGTCCGAATGCAGAGTTGATAAAATCTGCAAGCAAAGGAGAGTAGTATTGCTTGAACTGAATTCATCCTCAAGTCTTGGTAAGTACCTTCATGAGGTGGACTCTGTTTTTACAAAATCTCACCAAGACAACACTGATATATAGACTGTATTTTACACAGCATATATCATGGACAGAAGTAAGTTAAAAACTGAAAAGGATAGCTGGGTGCACAAGTCACAGGATAAAAAAAGTGCCCAATACTGGTAGGTGCACTGGTGCCAGGAGTGGAAAAATTAATGATTTGAAGATGCAGAAACAATCCTACAATGTGTTTAAGCCAGTCTTAGAGAAAGGATCGCCACCCCCCCCCCACCCCCACCCTGTTGTAGAAGAGGTCTAGAAAAATCACAAAAACTGACAGATCAAAAAAGAGCCATAGAGATGATAGAGTGGACTATTGAGGATAATAAAGAAAGTATGCATTGTTACTATTATGAAAGAAGCCCAGAATCCCCTGATAGAAGATATACAAAAAGATTAAGACAGAAATTAGAGGAAAGAAATGTACTTGCACAAGAAAAACTGTCAACAGTTTCAAATGCAAATTTGTATTCATTAATACAATAAATTCATGAAAAGCACTATATATGCCAAGAAACCTTGGTCTGTTTAGAAAAGCAAGTAACTGGGGAAGTGCGAAAATATAAAGAACAAAATCTAGGTATAAAAAAGAAATATGGGCATTGGAAAGAATGAGAGATCTGATATGGTACAATATTTATGCAAAGGAAAAAGACAAATTAATTAGTAAAAAAAAAGCAGGTCCAAAGATATTCAAAGAGAAATACAGGCAACGGCATCCAGATATGGAAAATTTCACAATACAAAAAAAATAAGATCTCAAAGGGGGAACAGAGAACAGAAGACTGGCAAAGTAGAAGTTAAGAAAATAGAAGCTGAAGTTGTGGAATACCTTTGAAGTGAAGAATTTAGAGTAGAAAGTCTAACACAGGTTATTTCATAGCATGATGGAACAATGAGTCCCCCAAGTAAGGAGAAACAAGAAGAGAGGGAGGTATCACAAGAAAAAATATGAACATGGCAAAGAAAAAGTGATTTAACATGATGCAATACTTATGCAAAGGAGAAAGCAAATCTAATCAATACAAACAATGCAGCACCAAATATATCTGAAGAGAAATACAGGCAAAGGCATACAGATGTGGAAAAATTTACAATACAAAGAAATAAGAAAACAAAGGGTGAAAGTGGAAAAGAGGATTAGTAATGGAGAAGTTAAAAAATAGAAACTGAAGTTATTGATTACCTGTGGAGTAAAGGATTTACTGTATAAAATTTAACTCTGAAAACATCACAGCATGATAGGTTAATGATTCACCAAATTAAGGAGGAAGTAATGGAGTGGGAAGCATCAGATCAGTTGCCATATGAAAATCCTTTGGAGCCTTTAGTAGGAAACCAGTACAAAAGTTCAGTTGGAGCTGCATGGCAAGAGGAAGAACAGGAAACTGGAAACTCTGATGCAGTCAATGTTTGGACTGATAGGCCAGTGAGTTCCCATATAAAAGACCAATAGATGAGAAGAAGAAAGCACGGGAAACACTCATTAGACCCATTATAGAGTACAACGCCAATTTTGGAATGTACCTCACAAGACATCTGCAGCAGCTGGAAAGGCCAAAGAAGTGCCTCACAAAGAGGATTACTGGCCTCAAACAAATGCCCTACACTGACCGCCTCAAAAATCTCCAGCTTTACTCCATAGCATATCCCCTACTCTGAGGTCATCTCTGCCTAACATACAAAGCTATGTCAAACCCAGAGCTGTTGGACATGCTACACCTAAAGAAATCCCAATCTCTCCGAGCTACACTCTCTAGGGACCTAAACCTTGTCACCACAATAAGCAGAACACGTGGGAGGGATAGATTCCTGTCCCAGAGACTTCCTATACTCTGGAACAAGCTAGCCATCTATGTCAAGCAAAGTTCTTCATTAGCACTCTTCAAGAAAAATCTTGATGAGTGGATGGGAAATAGGAAATACACCCCGGGGATCACTTCTGTGTTTCTGCTGGACAGTGGCACAGGAAAATAACTTTCATGAGTGGCATAATCTATGGAACCTTGCTGGCTAGGCTTACGTAGGCCCTTGGGCCGATAGCCTAGTACCTACCTATGAACCTATGAACCTATTAAAAATCGCAAGTTAAAACCTCTATTCAGAGTTAAGACTTTCACCATAAGGCTTCCTCAGGCGAATACGTCTTAACAGTTGCAATCATCAGTTAAATAATCAGTAAAATCACATGACACAATTTCAAACCCTTTGATGTAATTCCCTTAGATAAGGTTTTAAAGTGGTATATGGGACTTCATTCACAAAATCCATTTCATTTTCTCATTTTCTGTTCTCACATGCCCTCCCCTAAGTGGTTTACAAATTACCTTCAGTATCATAAATTTAAATGCATGTTGTTCACTTTTTTCCAAAATATGCTTACATAATGCATTTGTCAACAACTTGTGTTTAATATCACTAAGATAGCCATATACGTTCTTTGAACCTTCTGTTGGTCATATCCACATAGTAGCATTCACATAATTCACACTTAGCCATATACACCAGATTACTGGTGTTGCAATTTCCATAGGCTTGTAATACGAACTCCTTTTTTGTTTACTATCTACCAATGCTCTATAAACAGTCCCTCAGGCCTTCTATGGAAGAGTAGATTTTCCACGGATAAGCAGACCACTATATGACATCTTTATGTCCTGATCATCATGAAATGTCTATAAAACTTCTCTTTCATTCCTCCTCCTTCTGATGGTTGGATGAAGGATGCTCTTGACCTCCCATAGCCTGGTGGCTATCTGTACACATTTTCTCCCATTGTCCTGATGATGGGGTTCATTCAGAAAGACAGATTCCACAAAGTCAGATTAAGCCGTATAGCCCCATTCTGGACACTTTGATCTTCCCAATTCTTCTTTTCCGTCCCCTCTTGAAACTTCTCTATTCTAAAATATTGTTTCATACACTATAAAGGAAGAGGTGCCCATATCCTCAAATTCTGAACCTGCCTGAGTGGCAGCTGTGCTCCAGTTTTGATAAAAGCAAAGCTCCATGACTTCTGTGTCAGGCTAGTCACCATCCTTTCTTCTCCAAGTAAGAGGCCTTCCACTCAAAGACCTATTAGACAAAACAAACTAAGTAACATAAAACTACACCCTTGGCATCCATTCCCGAGATTCTTCAGTATCTGTCAAATATTTTTGATTCAGGTTTCAGTTTTACAGCTGCTAAAGAACATTTGGAAGCCATTACTAATAAAATTTTGGAAATAACTCCCCATCTTTAGCTTTCATGAAAGTATGCAAGACCTTTCACTAGGGTAACTTTTCTTCTGTGGTTACTTTTGAGTAATCCAACTCCCCTTGAGATATTTGTATTGGACAAACTGACTCTTCCCCCATTTTAGCCAGCAGAGTCAGCTGAGCTGAAATATCTGTCCTGGAAGACTGTATTTTTGGCAGCTGCTTCTTCTTTCTTTTTATCGATGTGGTAATTCATGGGAAACGTTTTTCCCAGAGGGGATGATGACACATTTTTTGGCATTGAGCTTAAGGCCATGGTTCTGACACCAGTTGTTGGTCTTATTGAGGCCTTTCTGTAGGATGTCAACATCACTTGGGGAGTTAATAATAGCTCCCTACTTGCAATCATGAACTTTGTCAGCCAGAGTCCCTTCATGTTGGCCTGGACTTCAGAGAAGTAGATACCAAACAGGGGAGGACCCAGGACCGAACCCTGTGGGACTCCACTCGTGACTGGTCAGCTGTCTAACTTGGAGTCAGCTACTGTCACGCTGTGGGTTCTATCTGTGAGCCAGTTTGCAACCCACCTAGTGATATAGGGGTTGATGCCTAGCTTAGTGAGTTTTTCTATGATTCCTGAGTGGGGAATGGTGTCAAAGGCCTTGGCCAGATCAAGGTAGGCTGTATGAACCACCTTGCCTTCATCCACTGCTCTGGTGACTGACTCAAAGAAGTTGAACAGGTTAAGCAGGCATGATCTACCCTTCACAAAACCAAACTGTGTGGGATCCAGAGTTTGGAGATTCCCTATATCCTTGTTTATTAGGTCCGTGATGATGTATTCCATAGCTTTGCATATCAGACTCATCAGGCTATTGGGGCGATAGTTCCCAGGGTCTGTAGTCGCTCCTCCTTTGCAGAGAGGGATGACTATAGCAGTGCGCCATTCAGTAGAGACAAAGCCTGAGGTGAGGCTGTGATTGAACAGGGCACACAGGTGAGGTGCCAGTTCACTCTGTAGCTCATGTAGAACACAGACAGGGATATTGTCAGGTCCCATAGAAGCTGTATTTATAGCCTTGGACAGTGTTGTTTTAACCTGTGCAGCAGTAATACTGGGTGCCTGGCAATCTACTGGTATTGTGATTGGTCCTTTGGGGGTGGAGGGGTAAAGTTGGCAATGACTATGTCAGCCAGTATATTGGCAATATCTGTTGGCTTGGTATAGGAGGTACCATTGTGCAGTAGCTCAGAGCAAATCTGGGTATTGCTGTAGAGATTCTTTACATAACTATAGAAGGCCTTTTGGTTGTCTTTACTATCTGCTGCAATTCTGTTTTCATAGCTAGCGTTAGAGGATTTGATGAGGGATCTCAACTTTTTGTTGAGGCTGATAAGGAAGTTTTTCCAGTCCTGGGACTTCACCTTATTCTGCATCAGTTTCCTCCTTCTGTTGTAGAGTTGGTTATATTTGGTATGGCAAGATCCATGCTTTTGTGTACGTGTCCCTACAGTGCATTGGTGTATGATTTGGCAGTCATGCAACTGTTCTCCATTTGCATGGGTGCCATGAAGTTAGCCACCTCTGTTTTTAGGAGCCCAAAGTTAGCTTTGGAGATGTTTTTCATGGTGCTTACCTTTGCGGGGGGGGGGGGGTGGATTTCCAAGGTGATTAGTTTGTGGTCGGATGTAACCAGGGAGAAATTGACTATTGGTGTAAAGCAACAGTCGCCTATGTTAGTAATAACCAGGTCAAGGATGTTGCTACCTCTAGTGGGGGTAAGAATGAGCTGGTCCAGGGCACTGGAATTAATGAATTCCAGGAAACGTTGGGCAAGTGTATTGGTACATGAGTAGTTTTCCCAGTTAATGGAGGGGTAGTTGAAGTCTCCCAGTATGAGAGTGTTAGGTTGGACCCTAATATTCTCCAGGGTGCTTATGAACGTGGAGTGTGAGTCTTGGGACATGGTTGGGGACCTATAACAGGCTACGACCCGAATCGCTGTCTTACCCAATGTTAGCTGCACCTAAAAGTATCTTTGATGCGTTATGTTGGGCTACCAGTCTGGGACTATACTAGCAGCTGTTTTTCAGGATTATGTCTTGCAGGCTGCCTATGGAAAGCCTAAGCAGTAGTTTATGGTGGGCAGTGCAATCAATGCCAAAAATTATGTTTGTTGCTATGGGCCCTAATGCTGCATTATATTTGATGTTACCCTAGCATAGTGCATAGTACGGCAATAATTCTAGCAAAGTACCTATTAGGAACCACCCTTCCAAGAAGAAAAACTCCGATCAAAGTCAAGTGTTATGACTTGTTACTTTCTCCAGAATATAAACATTTTCTTAGAACTGTTTGCTTCTTTTTTTCTTGCCCAAGTGGTGTAATTATCAATTAGTTGATTTTTATTTCTACATTTTGTGGGATTCACCACTGCTACAGATTACACTTTTGATATGGATAATAATAATCTTAATATATGTATCTGATAGCAAATTAGTAGTAAGAAAATAACTTACTCAAGACAAATCTTGGTTATTTTAACTTTGGGTATGTGTGTTTGCGTTTTGTGTCTGTGTGTGCATGTACATGTGTATGTGAGTATGTGCATGCATCCATGTGCATGTCTGTGTGTGTGTGTGTGTGTGTGTGTGTGTGTGTGTGTGTGTGTGTGTGTGTGTGTGTGTGTGTGTGTGTGTGTGTGTGTGTGCATGTGTTGTGCACATGTGTGTGTGTGTCTGTGTGCATGTACATGCATGTGGTGTGTGTGTGTGTGTGTGTGTGTGTGTGTATGTGTGTGTGTGTGTGTGTGTGTGTGTGTGTGTGTGTGTGTGTGTGTGTGTGTGTGTGTGTGCATGTTTTGTGCACATGCGTGGGTGTGTCTGTGTGTATGTACATGCATGTGTGTGTGTACATGTGTGTGCATGTGTTGTGCATGTGCGTGTGTCTGTGTGTGTGTGTGTGTGTGTGTGTGTGTGTGTGTGTGTGTGTGTGGGCATGTGTTGTGCACATGCGTGTGTGTGTCTGTGTGTATGTACATGCATGTGTGTGTGCACATGTGTTGTGCACGTGTGTGTGTGTGTGTGTGTGTGTGTGTGTGTGTGTGTGTGTGTGTGTACATGTGTTGTACACATGCGTGTGTGTGTGTGTGTGTGTGTGTGTGTGTGTGTGTGTGTGTGTGTGTGTGTGTGTGTGTGTGTGTGTGTGTGTGTGTGTTTGTGTTTGTGCATCTGTGTCTGTAGGTATGTATGTACATGCATACTGCATCTAGTTTTGTAGACTATACTAGCAGCTGTTTTTTAGGATTATTTCTCACCTTAAAATCATAAATGAACATTGTAACATTACTGTTTCCATAGAAACACCCTCCATTACATAAATAAAGAACTGGTAATTCAGGCCGAAAGAAGCAGCTTAAGCCATGAAAAAAGAGTCTGCTTTCATGCAAATATTTTCATAAATAGATATAATAAAATCTGAAGAAACGTAATGGGAAACAGCATTTGCTTAACAGACAATTGGTGATGCAGAAGTACTAAAATGTTTCTGGAAATTAGAGCCACATTTAAATGTTATCTTGAGACGTAACAACATGTGCCTTTTAGAAGGCAGCTGTGCAGATGCATTAGCTGATATGCATCTGCTATAGGGATCCCCAGGGTCTAGCTTGTTCTCTGTGGTTTTTCTTGTCATCTTGTAACCGCAATTTCTGATGAGCTTATTAATTGGTCTTCTTTTCTCTTGAAATTTTCATGTAAATGTGATTGAATTTACTTCTGGGAAAACTTGTGGGGCTGATAACATTAACTTTAGATAAGCATCCTCCGATTTTATTCATAGGACTAGGTAAGCAGAGTGCAGGCCCATCTTTGACAGAACATATCTATGGAAGATACATTTGGTGCTTGTTAAAGGTCAGAAAAAGATAATTCAGAAAAATGAAGCAGTGTGTGTATCCACAGGGACTCCGTGAGATAGTTACATTACACATTGCCTCATATTCTGATAGATTTATTACTTGTGAAGGATAAAGAACTAACAGCAGTGAAAGGACTGCTTGTGTGCCCAGTGGTATAAACAGTTGGGGCCATGCCTGAAGGGGGCCTCCACCACAATGCATATTTAAAATGGTTTATGGTATCAGTGATATGTCTGTATGTTGCTGACAGACTGTGCCTGCTTTTTTGATTGATAACACCTGTTCGGACCACGTACCTGCTGGAACAGATACTGAAACAAAAATGTACAAAGTAATTGTTTTTATGCCCTTAGAACTCTGAAAGCTGTCTCCTTAGGTGTGTCCACTTTGTCTTTAGCACACTACAAGCTATGCTGTTGACTAGTGGGCGCATCTTATCCTTCCACCAGTTTTGCTTTCAGTAAAGAACAATGCAATTGCCAAGCTTTATGACTTTCTTAATGCTAAATATTTCTTCCCCCATTACTTCCTGCTGGCTCTAGCTGTCAGTTTATCAGGTCTTCTTGCCCTGAGACACAGCATCTCTGAACTTCTCATTTAACTTCGTGCAAGATTTTGAACCAAAGGCCTTGCAAAAAATCGAAGTAAAACATGCCTACTGTGTGACTCATAAATTTCTATAGTGATTCATTATAAAAAATACAGCTGGATCACTTTACTTTTAAAGTTCTGAACAGTAAAGTGATGTTGTCTCACACTGTGAAGGCTATTCTTCTACAAGTACCCACCCAGATTTTCATTAAATATACCCCCCCCCATGTATACTGTGGTGTAACCAGAACAAATATTCATGCTTCCAGCTTAAAACAGCATTCCGTAGCTCATTTCTCTCAAATCTTCAATGTTTTGGTAGGTAATCAGCTAGGTCATCTTGTGCTGAAGACTTTTATGTCTGCTAGGGAGTTTTTAGCCAAAAAGAAAAGAACTTTTAGGAGAGACTCAGATCCTAAGTCATTTTACAGTCAGTGGCAAAAGCAAGCATTGCTGGAGGTCTTGGGGTTCAAATCTCAACAAAAAGCCAGTATTTTCTTTTCCATTCTCAGACTCAAGCAATGTCCGCAAAGAAGCTTTCTACGGAATGTGTGTGTGTGTGTGCGTGTGTGCGCGTGTGCGCGTGGGTGTGCGTGTGCACGTGTGCGTGTGTAATTTCACCTTAAAAAACATACTGGAAAGGAAGTACTTTATGGTTAGACCTTAAGCAAGACTTGCTTTGTGCAGCTTTAAGCTAATGCATGTTGCAAAAGAAGTGAATCTGTGTTGCCATGCTTGCCTTTTGAATGATACATAGAGCAGTGGCTAAGAAGCTGGTGTGAGACCCAGATTTGTTCTTTTCATTTTATAAGAAGTTTGATGGAAATATAGTATCTCCTTCCTTAATGAGTCATCATACAGCTGTAGTCTCCTGTTTTAGTATAAAACAAGGCCTCACAGCTAGCAGTCTTAGTTTAGCAGATAAAGTACACAACCAAAAGAGGAGTCACCAGACTTGTTCTGTGTTTTCCAAGATTGGTGTCATCAGATTTTAAACAGGACGCTACAGCAGTGAAATTAGTTCAGCTAGAGAAGTGGCAGATTCACATCCCATCCCTGAAGGCTAGGTTTCAAACTCTTGCTTGAAACTTTTTGATGGGACTCAAGTTTATAGTCAACAGAAAAACTGTTTAAGTCTAACCTTTGGGAAAAAATGTGCAAAAGGCCTGCTTAAAATTGAAGAATACAAGGACCCCACTGATTCTTGAACTTGAAATCTGCATGTCTACAGAGCATGCAAGGCAGGCAATCTTGCCTGACAAAATACTTTATTCTGCACCTGTGAAACATAAGGGCCTGTCAGTGCTCACAGAGGTCCTGATGCCGACAGGTGGAGGGAGAAGACATTTTGAGCTCGCCTTACACTGCATAGATTCCTTACCATTTACAAAGAACATGAAAGACTTACAATACCATAAAGAACATTCCTACTCATGTGTACAGGCAAACACAAGCTTTTCAGATGCCTAAAGTGGGACACTTTATGTAGAAAAGTAAGATTTTTCAGGACAAAACATACCCATGGCCAGTGCAAAAGACAGAGCTTTACTGTTTTGCCAATATAAAAGCTTATTCTTGTCACATTTGAGTTGCTTATGCTATTTCATATATCAATAGGTGTTTCAGATTCAAAATAACTGTTTTATGCAACTGTTAAAGAAAACTTAACAAAATATTTTATCCTAAAAATTCAGGGCATTTGTCATTTTTTATTTTTTATGTTTTCAAGGACACAACTGTTCACAGAGGGCCTGTCCCTCACAAAGAGGGACAGGTGGTAACCCCACACTGCCTTTTTTATGCATTTAATGCAAGAATGACAAGACACAATGCACTAGACACATTTATGGTTACAGTCTGAACACGTGCAATGCATGCCTACCTAAAAACACACATTATGATTTATATGGACTAATTTTAAGCCCTTTTGACTAACATCACTACTTGAACTATGTCGTTTGACAACCCCTTTACATCCCATACTACATCATAATCCATACTTACCAGCCTGGGGCAGATTTCATAATTTCCAGGTAACACCCCAACCCACCTCCAAGCACAGAATACATTCCTTATTGTATTTCAGCACTGTAATGTTCCACCATCCAACAAGTTACTTTGTTTCACAGCCATGGGGATTAACCAACATTACTCATGTTGCTTGCTTTACACTGCTGCAATTGTCTGCACCCCTGCTGGTCCCTATGTGGCCTTTTACATAGTATCTGCTCTTATGCTCCACTCACAGACTTTCATTCCGTAACTCTACTACATTTGGAGATGAACTTCAAGCAGAAAGCTACCATTCTCTTAAGAGGTATCCATCTGTTGTACAATCCAGTTATGAATGTATTTGGTTTTAATTCTCACAACTATAAACTGCATGCCTTTTGTCTTTTTATTTATCCTATTTACTGCTTTAATTGGCATAAATAACTTTTTTTCTGTAATACATGACTCTGGTCAATTTAATTTTGTTTAAGTATGTAACATTTGCACTTGCATAATTTTTGCCTATTTATTAGTAATGTGATTTAATTGCTTATGTTATCTTTTAACTGTCATGTTTTCCTGTGTCTCTTGTTGGGTCATGGTTGAGCAGAGTACATGGTACAAGCTATCCTACCATATGAAAATAAGACAAAGGTTTTCATGTGAATATTTCAAGTAAATGATAAAAATTGTGATCTAAAGTGTTACCAAATTAATGGCTACAAAACCTTCAGAGGTATGCATTATGAGCAATATTTCTTATTCCATCTGTAGACTTGATCTGGGCTATGTATCACAGTTGCACATTTCACATTATGAAATCATACTCACTGTGTTTGTGGTTATGGTACACCCACCCTTCAAAACACACACACACACACACACACACACACACACACACACACACACACACACACACACACACACACACACACACACATACACACACGGGCATGCATGCATGTGTGAGCATCCATGTAGACACAAACTACTTCTCTCTGGAAGATATAAGTTTTACTAGTATTGTATTTTCTACACAAGAGTGCAGAATACATGTGCTCTCCCACTTCAGAACATTAACAGCCAGATTCCAAAAGAGTTGCTTTTAGTGTAAGTCTGCCCTGATTCTAAAAGACTTGCTCTCAGTGTAAGTGACTTACTTCAGTGCGAGGCCTGTCTTTAAACAGGTTTATTATGGGGACCAGATTCAAAAACACCTGCTCACAGCTTGCTCTCAGAGTAAGTGATCAATTGCACTGAAAGCAAGTCTTTTAGAATCAGGCCCTTTTTACAGCTCTTCTGCTCCCACAGATGCTGCATCATGAGACAATATATTGATGCAAGATGAATTCCTCAAACCAGACTGGTCAGGGTCGATGGCACACCAAGTGCAGGGCAGTTGGAGCAAGCCACCACGAGTGCAGGCAATCAGAGGCTGCCTTGTCTAGACAGAATAAACATAGACACTTGCTTTGAAGTGCAACAGATCATACATTTCCAAATATATTATGCACTGTGTAACAGCAGCAAGACCCAGAGTAAAATCAAGCTGTGAATGCAGAATAATTGAATTAAGAAACTGTCTTCATAATAAATTTGGAAGGATATCTACTCAACAAGAAAGTTACCAAACAGACTGGTTAACAGGGCAGAAGAGAGTGGTTATTAAATGAGATCTATAGTTATGAAGTCATCACAGTGACCCAGCTATTGTTGGTTCTAGCTGCTTGGTATCTTTCCAAATAAATGGGTTTGCATTTTGTTTAGTTTCACAAATCAGACTGTATTAAACTCATTTTGCTTACAGGATAATGTTTTTTTTTTGTTCTTATTCCCATAATTATTTGTAACTGATAACAAAAGGCAATAGTAAAATCATTGTATCTAATTGTACTTTTAGCTTTTGTGCTTCTGATCAGAATTTTTTTTCTAGATCAGCTTGGTCCCAGTGGAGTCAAATTGCAGTCCTATG
The DNA here is from genome assembly GCF_019279795.1 of Protopterus annectens. Taxonomy (NCBI): domain Eukaryota; kingdom Metazoa; phylum Chordata; order Ceratodontiformes; family Protopteridae; genus Protopterus; species Protopterus annectens. The sequence continues at coordinate 175,588,909 of NC_056733.1, forward strand.
TGTTTTTAAGCCAATACATGTAAAAAGGATCACATGTGAAGTCCTATAATGTAAGTAAACTTGTATCTCTCACTATAAAGCAATGCTTCCCCACGGCTCTCTAATCTGGTGTTGCCATCTGCAAGGCATTGTGGAACTCAGATTAGCAGATAGTGTCAGTTTATGAATATGCGGTGCACATATGATATAATTTATTGTAGTGCAGAAAATAATACATCAGAATATATGTATTTTCAGACAATGAGCCAGCCTTGGAGACAGATTTAGAGATTGAGGCCCTTTGTTTCCTTTAAATTTGAATCCCTTTATACAGTATAACTATACTTATTTATAAAACAGTGAGACCAGCAAATAATTTGTAGTTTTAGAATAGTTAGCAATTAATTAACTAGTTAGCTTATTAGTTAATTACATAGCTACCTAGTTAGTTAAACTTCCTGATCACATTGGGATCATCAACATTTTCCCTTTTTCAAGTCAAAGCACAGTTTAGATTTTAATATAAAAATTATGTGTATTGTGTACACAGATCCCACCCTCTCCCTAACTCCTTCCTTGTCCTCACCTGTGCCAGTCATCACTGAGGCAGGCGCGTATAGGACTCTCTGCCATGTCTATGGCAGATGGGAACTACCTTCCCTTCCATCTGAAGGGCAGAAACTTTTATCAGTAGGTGCATTTGCAAGATTAGAATATGCCAACTCCAAGTTCAAAATGAATTTGTCTACCAGAATATAAAGTCAGTGGTTAGGTAGCTAGCTTTCCATAAAGAATATTTCATCTGCCACTGAACTAAAGCATAGTCACCACTTAAAGGATATTCCCTAAGCTACATTAGCTTTGCTACCAGAATTTAAGAACCTGTGCTGCCTGTCTTTATCTCAAAAAACAGTTCTTATCTCAATGCGGAGTTTGGACAGGATCCATAACAGAAGTTTAATGTGCATCAAACTTCTGTACTTCCACTTGCAGTTCAGTTTACAAATGAAGAGTCTGAAGACAAGGGTAAACACTTGTTTAATGAATACATAAATGATAAATAAATAGATAAATAAATAAATAAATAAACAGTGATCAGAAGTTCACTGCCATCTGTCACACACAGTGCAACCAAACTACAGTCAGATGAAACTAATAAAGTAAACACATGCTTTTATTTATGATAAAAAAAACTTGTTAGTTAAGGATTACCGACATCCTTCACTTCCACGTTAGGTTTTACAACAGAAACATTGTTTCATCTTCTGTGCCAGTAAAGGGAAATGTGACAATACTTTATAACGCAACAGTGATTCATTAATCATTGTGAACTTCCTGGAATTCTGTATATTCGGCATGTTATCTTACAGGCATTTAAGTTATGATTCTTCCCCATCAGTAATGAGTAAACATCTTTGGCCACAACTCCTTGTTTGAATGACTGTCAGAACTGCTGTAGCAATGTGACTGGCTGCTTAGGAGAGAGAGCGAGCTCAGAAGTTGTGCCACACCACCTTATTTTACATGACTGTACAGTAATACCAGAGTCAATCTTTCCTTCTATCATTATTACTGTAAGGTGTGGAATGTACAGAGCTCAGATATATCCGGAAGAAGTAGATATTTCTCTCCTTCCTTGTACTCTGTTTTATCAAATGTGTGGATAGTATTTCCCCACAGGAGGTGTTCCCACATGCAATAGATTTGGCACTAACAACTACATCCATGGCCATGAATGACAGCAAAAGTTTTATTTACATAAAATGAATACAAACAACTAAACGGATTAACATGAGTAAAAGCAGAAACGTGTGCATAAGCATGATAAGAAATCTGTGTTAATTGCAAGCAGTAAGGAATAGTAATCTGAAACTAAATACAACTGGCAGAGTGTAAATTATAATTGGATGTTCCCTGTCACACCAGAATTCTAAGCAGTGGACTGAATCAGTTTAAATAACTGAAACTGCTGCAAATTCTGAAGATTCTACCATTTCAACAATTCTGGCAGTACACACAAGCCTAATGCACCAGTCAGAATCACTTTAGACTCATATTCATATCATATGTAGTCATGGGTGAAAGACTTCTGGCAGACTAGAAATCCTAAAAATAAGTATAAACTCGTCAGTATGGATAGGTGGTTATGTTAACGCGCTACTTAATGAACCTCTGGGGATGTGATGATTAACTTACATAATAATGTATCCCCAGGTCATACTTTATTTTATTATTATTATAATTAGGTTTGTATTTTGTTTTCCCTTTTTAAACATGTAGTTTAACAATTGTAATAAATTGCAGACACTCATATAATGTAACACCCATGCCAGTTTTACAAGTGCATAGGTTCATAGAAATCATTAACAGCCTACACAGTGCAAGGCCTGTTATTTTTTCCCTCTATCAATAAGGACAAGAAAAGCTGAGGGTGGGTTTGAACTTATGAATCCCATCTGCTTGTTAAGTTTTGTTTTAAGGAGCATTAGAGAGGTACTGTGACATGGAGTGGGGCTTATTTTATAAGCTGGTGATCACTGCCAGATATCTACAGGTTCTTTTAATATTCAGAGGTAGATTTAGGTCCTTGGAGCAGGTGTTGGTAGAAGTATATTTTTTAGTCTTGTAGTAAGTCAAGCAAGATAGGGTCCTTCATAGACTACATAGCATTAAAAGCCCACCATAAGTCTGCATAAAGTAGTCTTTAAGAGAGACAGAGGATAGTGAAAGGGCTTTCAGTCACTCGGAATAGCTTAGAAATAACATACAAGAGATTTTCTTTGTTAGGAATTGTTACAGTTTTTCATGTTGAGCAAAACGACCGGACAGGTGCATGCTGACGAGGAGCATTATGTTCTATTATAGGCTTGATTATGGAAGAGAAGAGAGGGCCAGTAATTTCCTTGGATGTGCAGGATATACCTTTAGTAACTCAATGTATTCACAATGATCATATCATACCATTGCACTGCAAGATACTTTGTTACAAACAGTGAGTCTGAGAAAGTGTAAGCTCAAACCCATTTATTGTGTGGTTTTTAATAAAACACTTCACGGTGTAGCATGATCTTTATGAATAATTGGTACTGAATATTAAGATCACTGACACAGTGGACATTATTGTTGTTTTCTGATACCTTATTACTTGTGCCTTGCAGATTGAGTTCCTAATGATAATTCATACATGGTGGTCAAATGAGATTTCATTCTCTACAGAGTACCTCAGTCTCTGATAACACTTATCAACCAGTGTACTAGTTACAGAAGGTGTTCTTCCCCCAAACAGCAGTATATTGCTTTTTTTTTTTTTTTTTTTTTTTTTTTTTGCTGAGCTTTAAACCATGGTCCTGACTCTAAAACGTAGTATGCTTTAAAACCTGTTGTGGGATATGAGTGTCAGTTGGGGATTTTTTGACAGCACCATGTTTGCAGTCATCACAAAAGTTGTTAGCCAGAGACCTTTAGTGTCAACCTGGACATCAGAGGAATATATTCTGAAGAGGAGTGGTCCTAGCAGAGAACCCTGAGGTTCAAGTGTGCCAACAACCTTATTGTGCAGGTTCAGCCTCTCAGCCACTAATCCAGTTGGCGATTCAGCAGGATATGTAGGGGGTGATATTTAAATGGATCAGCTTATTTATGATACTATTGTGCAGGATAGTGTCAAAAGCCTTTTATTCAGATTGAGATAGATGGTTTGCACTGACTGCATTATCCAATTATTTTGGATACTCTCTCAAAGACATTCACCAGGTTCAGTAGATAATGCCAGACCATCAAAAAGCCAGTTAAGTTGGAATTGAGGGATTGCAGGCTGCCTAACATTATTATGTGTGAGTTCCATTATAATATGCTCCATCAATCATCATCATCATCATCATCAGCCTCCTTTTTCCCATTTTTCTATGAGGTAGGGTGTTGTGTCATCTGTTGTCATCTCTTTCAGTTCTTTCACTTCTTCAACAGTCATTTCTGACTGTCACAGGTCTTCGCTCACACATCCATCCATCTCTTTGCTGGATACCCTCATTTCCACAAGCTTTCTTTTTATCTGTCCCATATCTTCTTCACAATATTGTATTCTGTTTTCCTGGACATGTGCCTGTACCACCATAATCCATTCTCTTTGGCCTTCTCTGCAATTGGAGCTACTTAGACGTCTGCTCTGATATCTTCATTTCTTCATCTGTCCCACAGAGTGTATCCCGCTACCTGTCTCAGGCACTTCATACATACATCAAGGTATACAAGCCATAACCAACTACAGGCCTGCATCCTCCCTATGTGATGACAACACAGAATTTCTGAACAAACTAAACACCTATTTCAGTAGATTTGATATGGACAACAACACTGTGATAAATAACCTCCCTGTTGAACAGGGTGAGGAGGTGCTATGTCTAAGAACATCTGATGTTCTGAGGACCCTGAGGCGAGTAAACCTGAGAAAAGCAGCTGGTCCTGACAATATTATGGGAAGGGTTCTAAGAGACTGTACTACCCAACTGTCCACTGTACTAACAGATATATTCAACACATCCCTGCAACTAGCTATTTACCCAGTTGCTTCAAAAATATGACAATCATTCCCTTACCCAAAAATTCCTAACTGACAAGCCTAAATGATTACTGACCAGTTGCTCTTACATCAACAGTAGTGAAGTGTTTTAAGAGGTTGATCAAGTATCGTATCTCTTCAAGCCTACCTGCAACAATGCATGCATTACAGTTTGCTTATAGATCCAACCACTGCATGGCTGATGCAATAGCTATAGCACTTCATGAATCCTTGGTACATCTAGATAGCAAGAATTGCTATGTCAGAATGCTGTTCATTGATTTTAGCTCCACCTTTAACACTGTCATCCCACAAAATCTGTTATCAAAGCTAATCCAGCTGGGCATCAACACCCCCCTATGTAACTGGATACTGGACTTTCTCATCAACAGACTCCAAAAAGTAAGTGTCGGAAATAAGAGTTCAATCAGTATTACATTGAGCATGGCTGTCCCGCAGGGCTATGTCCTGAGTCCTCTGCTGTTCACCTTGTTGATGCACAACTGCATAATCATCAAGTTCACGGATGATACCACTGTCGTAGGTCTTGTCAGAAATGGTGAAGAAACAGCCTGCAGGGATGAAGTGGGGCATCTGATAGGCTGGTGTGACAGCAACAATCTGGCCTTGAATGTAAACAAAACCAAAGAATTAATAGTGGACTTCAGGAGATCTCAGGACATACATTAACCTCTGGAAATTAAGGTGGTGGCAGTGCAGAGAGTCAAAAACACCACTTTCCTGTGGGTGCACATCTCAGATGACCTATCCCAGTCAACTCATATTAGCCACACAGTAAAGAAGGCACCACAATGTCTGCACTTCCTACAAAGACTGAGGAAGGCAAACCTGTCTCAGTCCATCCTCAAAGTCTTCTACAGGGGGATTATCAAATGCATCCTCTGAAATAACATCATAGTTTAGTATGGTAACTGCAAAGTAACTGACCACAAGGTTCTCCTGAGGGTAGTGAGGACACTGAAAAATGTCACTGTCTCCTCACTGCTGTCCATGGATGATCTGCATGAGACTCGGTGTGTGGGAAGGACTATCAAGATAATCGACAATCCCACTCACCCTGCCCATGGCATGTACTTCCGGCTTTCCTCGGGCAGGCGGTATCACAGTTTACACTGCAAAACATCTAGACTGAACAGGAGCTTCTTCCCTCTATCCATAAGGCTGCTAATCTTGAATGCCAGACATGACAGTGACTAATCAGATTAATATGCAACTTGCTGTGAAGTATCATCTATAGTAATTACTCTGGGAAATTGCTTCAATAACTGGTACAGTTAGCCTGATTTCTTATGCAATTACTTCATGAATGTGTAATAGTCAGGAGTGAGTCACCACTCCATTCATGTCAATATGAACATCAAAATATATCAAACTACCACTGATGAAAGCAATCACAATGAGAAGTCTTAGTCTTGGCAATACCCACTAGCATAATATTGCCTAATGTCTTCCTGTCCAATTGTGGTAATTTATTGTGTTAATATTTTAACTATTACTGTATATGCATTAGTCTTAATGTCACTCAAATTATGTGTTCATTGTTATGTATTGCACTTGGGCCAGAGCAACATAATTTCACTCAGCTTGCAAAGCTGTGTATATCTGATCGACAATAAAGTTTACTTTGACTTTGACTTTGACTTCATCTCCATCACTTTTAGTTTTCTCGACTGTTTTGCCTTCATTGCCCAGGTTTGTACCATGCACTAGTACTTGTCACACCACTGTTTTGTACACCTTACTTTTCAGCTTCTTTGGCATTCTTCTGTCATAACCTACTGTGCCAGTTGGCTGCAGCCTCCTCATTCAGACTTCCCTTCTCCTCAACCACCCCTCCCACATACTTGAAGCTGTTAACCTGTACCACTGTTTTCCCTTCTATCTCAATTCTCAGTTTCTTCTGATTTCCTCAGTTCTCTGTCTTTAAAACTGTTTATCTGTAGTCATTTTCATCTCATGCATCTTTGGTTTTGCATGCCATTCGCCTATCCTTTTCTGAAGTTCTTTTTCATAGTTTCCCTGTGACTACATATTGTCAACATACACCAGCTTTGTTGATCTGCCCCCTCCTACATGTTTGATAAGGTAGTCTATCACCAGTATGAACAGCAGTGGACTTAGAGCTGAATCCTGATGCAAACCCGCTCCCTTTGGGAACCCCTCTGTGAGTCCAAACACTGTTCATACTTGTGTCATTGGGTCCTTATTCATAGCCTATACTAATTCTACTAATGTTTCTGGGACTTTCAACCATTGCAGGATTGCCAAAATAAGCTTCCTTAGAACCTTCTCCAAGTCTAGGAATTCCCAGTTGCACTCTTTCCTCATCTCTAACTTGTTCTCAACTTTCTGTCTCACTGCAAACATCAGGCCAGTTGTGCTACATATTAATCTGAATCCAAACTCATCTCCCATCTTACTTGCTACTACTTTGTGTATTCATTTATCAATCATTGTCTCCAGAAATTCCATGCAGTGTGACAGGAATTTGATACCTCTATACTGCCCACAGTTGTGAATGCCTCCTTTGGTATTATACCCTGTGACGCTCGTGCACTGGCCCAGTAGTCAAGGAGCCTCACTTCTCACCATTAGCACCAGTGAGGGGCATGCACATTGGAGGGATAATAAGTACACACACAGTAAAGTACAATTTTCCTTAAGAGCACAAAGAGATCACAGTCAGTCTGGGGCTGGTTTCTCCCTTTCTCTCCAAATTCCCAATAAGTCTCTCAACTGGCACAGCTATAGGGTCCAGATCTCAGCCTAGTGGTCAAGCTAAAACCCCCAGCACCCTCTATGTCCAACCAGTACTTCGTGTCCCTGCCCAAGTAGCTGACACATACATACTTATAGGTTCATAGGTTCATAGCTGTGTACTAGGCTAACGGCCCTAGAGCCTTTACAAGCCTAGCCCATAGGATTACCCTGGCATCATGCCACCCGACCTTAGTTCCCAGTGCTTCTGTCAAGTAGAGCCACTGGAGTGATCCCAGGGTGAATTTTCTATTTCCCATCCACTCATCAAGATTTCTCTTGAAGAGGGCCATTGAAGTGCTCTGCTTGACATGTATGGGAAGTCTATTCCATAGCATGGGCAGTCTCTGGGTTATGAACCTGTCCCTCCAGCATGTTCTGTTGATTGTGGTAATGAGGTTGAGGTCTCTGGAGTGTGTGGTGTGGAGGGATTGGGATTTCTTTAGATGTAGCATTTCTAACAGAGCTGGGTCAGACATGGCTTTGTAAGTCAAGCAGAGATCGCCTTTAAGTAGGCGATATGAGACAGAGAGTAGTTGGAGTTTTTTGAGTCTGTCCATATAGGAGAAGTGTTTAAGGCCTAGGATCCTCTTTGTGAGGTACTTTTGTAGCCTCTCCAGTTGTTGCAGGTGTCTAATGAGGTACATGCCAAATGGGGCATTGTACTCGATGATTGGCCTAATGAGGGAAGAGTAGAGGGAGACAATGACCTCTTTTGTCCTGGATGCAAAACCCTTAGTAATGAGATGTGCCACATAGAAGGACTTTCTGACCATAGTAGCAATGTGGTGGTCAAAAGAGAGGTTGCTGTCAACCTGTGTTCCCAGATCCCTTATAACACCTTCTGTGTATAGTGGACTACCATCGATTTGGTAATTCATGAAACTGGTTTTTCCCAAAGGGGATGATGACACATATTTTGGCATTGAGCTTAAGGCCATGGTTCTGACACCAGTAGTTGGTCTTAGTGAGGCCTTTCTGTAAGATGTAAACATCAATTGGGGAGTTAATAATACCTCCCAACTTGCAATCGTCTGCGAACTTTGTCAGCCAGAGCCCCTTTGTGTTGGTCTGGACTTCAGAGAAGTAGATACCAAACAGGAGAGGACCCAGGACCGAACCCTGTGGGACTCCACTCGTGACTGGTCAGCAGTCTGACTTGGAGTCAACTACTTTTACACAGTGGGTTCTATCTGTGAGCCAGTTTGCAACCCATCTAGTGATATAGGAGTTGATGCCTAGCTTAGTGAGTTTTTCTATGATTTCTGAGTGGGGAATGGTATCAAAGACCTTGGCCAGATCAAGATAGGCTGTGTGAACCACCTTGCCTTCATCCACAGCTCTGGTGACTGACTCTAAGAAGTCGACCAAGTTGAGCAGGCATGATCTACCCTTCACAAAACCAAATTGTGTGGGATCCAGAGTTTGGAGATTACCTATATTCTTGTTTATTAGGTCCATGATGATGCATTATGCATTCCATAGCTTTGCATATCAGACTCATCAGGCTAATGGGGCGATAATTCCCAGGGTCTGTAGTTGTTCCTCCTTTGTGGAGAGGGATGACTGTTGCAGTGCACCATTCAGTAGGGACAAAGCCTAAGGTGAGGCTGTGTTTGAACAGGGCACGCAGGTGATGTGCCAGTTCACTCTGTAGTTCATGTACAACACAGCCAGGGATATTGTCAGGTCCCATAGAAGATGTATTCTTGGCCTTGGACAGTCCTGTTTTAACCTGTGCAGCAGTAATACTGGGTGTCTAGCAATCTACCGGTATTGTGATTGGTCCTTTGGGGGGAGGTGTAAAGTTGGCACTGAATCTGTTGGCCAGTATATTGGCAATATCTGTTGGCTCGGTATAGGAGGTACCATTGTGCAGTAGCTCAGAGCAAATCTGAGTATTGCTGTGGACATACTTTACATAACTAATGAAGGCCTTGTGGTTGTCTTTACTATCTGCTGCAGTTCTCTTTTCATAGCTAGCTTTAGAGGATTTGATGAGGGATCTCAACTGGGACTTCACCTTATTCTGCATCACTTTCCACCTTCTGTTGTAGAATTTCTTTATGGCAGGGGACCACCAGATTGGCTTCCTTTTTTTGGAGGAGAGCATCTTGGTTCTGTTGGGTATGGCAAGATCCATGCATTTGTGTACGTGTTCATACAGTGTACTGGTGTATGATTCGGTGGTCATGCAACTATTCTCCATTTGCATGGGTGCCATGAAGTTAGCCACCTCTGTTTTTCAGAGGTCAAAGTAACTTTGGAGAGGTGTTCCATGCTGGTTACCTTTGCAGGGGTGGGTGGGTGGGAGGGATGTGGATTTCCAAAGTGATTAGTTTGTGGTCAGATCTAACCAGGGAGGAGTTGACTATTGGTGTGGAGCAATGGTCGCCCATGTTAGTAATGGCCAGGTCAAGGATGTTGCTACCTCTAATGGGGGTAAGAACGAGCTGGTCCAGGGCATTGAAATTAAAGAATTCCAGGAAACGTTGGGCAAGTATATTGGTATATGAATAGTTTTTCCATTTAATGGAGGTGTAGTTGAAGTTGGGCAGTATGAGAATGTTAGGTTGGACCCTAATATTCTCCAGGGTGCTTAGGAACCTGGAGTGTAAGTCTTGGGACATGGTTGGGGACCTATAGCAGGCTACGACCTGATTCACTGTCTTACTCAATGTTAGTTGCACCTGAAGTATCCCAGATGCATTATGTTGGGCTACCAGTCTGGAGGTGTGCTCATCTTGTAAGAATATGGAAACACCACTGAATTTCAAGCTTTGGTCCAAGTTCTGGGGCTGAAAGATGTGGAATGAGTTATAGCCTGGTAGTGCAGGGGTGCTTTCTGCTGCCTTGAACCAGGTCTGTGTTACAGCACAAATGTTGATGTTCTCTATTTTAAGGTGTGCTTCGAGCGAGTGCTTTTTGAGACTTAGACTTCTATCATTGAGCTGCATTTGCTTGTAACTGTTATGGTGGTAATTTGGTCTTTGGAACGCCACCTAAAAAAAGGCACTATAAGGGTGGCAAGAGCCTTGGCCAGTATCCAGAAGCCTAGGGGTGACAAATGCAGGCCATCTCTGGCAAAGTATCAAGGTCTGTCAATCATGTCATCCCAGGCAGACAGATACTGGATCCCCTTAGAATGACACCAGAAACTTAGCCAATTGTTGAAATAAATAATCTTTAAGATTTGATTTATATACAAACACACATACACTCCTGGGGAAGGCTGGCACAGGTTATCCAGCTATGCCCCCTTTCTGCCAATACTATAAGGTAGTACCGACTGCCACCAACCACTAATATCAGGCCCTTCCCAAAGGGTGACCAATTTCACTGTGTAATATTACTGTTATCCAAATAGTAAGTAGGACTGAGCAGCAAGACTATTGGAGTGGCTTGGACAGTATCACCAAAGACGTGCAAGTATTCTAAGAGCTTAAATTATCTCTACACAAAACAGCCACAGTTTAAAGCTTTAAAATATTTAATAACAAATAATAAAAACACAAGACAAATCTCCTCAATTCAACACAGTGCTAATCAAGAGTCCAGAAATCACAGGAACTTTAAAACAATATTGTAGTATAGTCTAACATAAATATAAACAACAGCTAGACTAATCAGGCTAAATTCCTATCTAACTCTAAGAGAAACTATGTCCTAAATAACTTTACTTACAAGGTAAAGTGCTGATGAGTTGTTGTCAGCTTCAGACAAAATCCAAACTGCTCAATCTGTCTCTCTGAGAAAGTCTTAAACTGATGATACCCAGTACTGCTGCATCATTTCACATTAAATCATTTTTATCACGTCTCCTAGGCTAACAGAAACTCAAAATTTATGTTTCTTTGTAGCTGCACCTAGTCAGGAAGCCACACCAATACAAGACACTTTTACGTGTAAAATCTAGCAATTATCTCTGTCTTAATAACAATAGAAATAATTTGCTAGCCCAGACATCCTGTCTCCGAGCTTGAGATCAAACACAGTTGTAATTCTTTACTTAACAGTTTTCTTCCAGCAGGGTGCACTGTTATATTTTTGAAGCTCAGTATAACATATAGTTTAATCATAACACATAGTTCTCTTTACATTTGTAGAACAAGCCTGTGGATTATATTAATATTTAGAATGACATAGAATTATCTACAAAATTCTATCTAGCTGGGCTGGCAGCCTTCATATACCCTATCAAAAGAATGCTTACTGTCCAGTCATCTGGGATATGCCTTTCTCTCTGTACTGCTATGAGTACCCTCAGGAGCCAGTTATCCCCTAACTCACCCGATATCTTGATCATATCTGCCATGACCTAATATGAACCTGCTGCTTTCCCTGATTTCCTTTTCCTTAGTGTTATTCTTACTTCTTCTAGGGTGTGCTCCTCTTCTTCTTCTTCTTTCATCGTAGGCTGTGCCTGGGGCAGTATAGCTTCTGTATGTTTTTTCTTTAGAAACTGCTGGAAGTACTCCTTCCATTTGCCTTTGATGTCCTGTGAACTGGTATGTTATTTATTGCTGGCATCTCATGTGAAGGATGTCTGTTGACTATTTTATTTATCTCTCTGTCTTTGCCTTGCTACATGACAAAGTTTCTTTGTGCTATCTACTGAGTCACTTTCCAGAAGCTGGTAGAGTGCTCTTGATGCCTTGTTCTTCACTAATAATAGTAATGTCTTTCGGCTTTTCCCGGTTAGGTGTTGCCACAGCGGAACTCCAGTCCGCTAATGATTGGCAGTGGATTTTTACGGAGCAGAGTTGCCAGCCCGATGCCCAACCTTCAAAGAAGACACACCCATTCACACACACATGCACCTACTTGCATGTCTTTAAACATCACTTGACTGTGGGGAGGACATGCAGACTCCACACAGAAGGCGCTCCAGCCAAGAATTAAATGGGAGAACCTCTTGCTGTGAGGCAACAATGCTAACTGCTACACCACTGTGGCTATTAGGCTTCTAAGTCTATTGTTCCATTGGTCAGTGGTAGGGCCACTCTTGTATAAAGGTACAGCTGTGGCTGTTCTCGAAGCCTTGAGTACATATCCCACAGAGAAGTTGAGGATAAAAGGTTTACTAAGGGATCAGTGAGCTATACTTAGTGCTGACTGACCAGGAGACAGACTGATATGTTATTGGGTCTCATATAGTTAGTGCTTTTTGGTTTTAAGACCCATTCTAAAGTAATTTGCTGCAGGTCATCAGGGATGTGTTAGAAATGGGGGATAAGTTGTGGGGGGGGGGTTGAAATGAAGGAAAGCTAGAACTAAATCCCTAGTGCTGTAGGACCTTGTTACCGGCCTCTACCTCCTGAGGTCTTCCCCTGCACAGCGTGAGGCAGAAAAGAACTTCGCCCTTTTCGAGCGACTACTCTACTATTGCCCACAACCTGTAAAACAAAACAGGTCTTCCCCTGCACAGCGTGAGGCAGAAAAGAACTTTGCCCTTTTCGAGTGACTACTCTACTATTGCCCACAACCTGTAAAACAAAACAGGTCTTCCCCTGCACAGCGTGAGTCAGAAAAGAACTTTGCCCTTTTCGAGCGACTACTCTACTATTGCCCACAACCTGTAAAAACAAAACAAGTCTTCCCCTGCACAGCGTGAGGCAGAAAAGAACTTCGCCCTTTTCGAGTGACTACTCTACTACTGCCCACAACCTGTAAAAACAAAACAGGTCTTCCCCTGCACAGCGTGAGGCAGAAAAGAACTTCGCCCTTTTCGAGCGACTACTCTACTATTGCCCACAACCTGTAAAACAAAACAGGTCTTCCCCTGCACAGCGTGAGGCAGAAAAGAACTTCACCCTTTTTGAGCAACTACTCTACTATTGCCCACAACCTGTAAAAACAAAACAGGTCTTCCCCTGCACAGCATGAGGCAATAAAGAACTTCGCCCTTTTCGAGCGACTACTCTACTATTGCCCACAACCTGTAAAACAAAACAGGTCTTCCCCTGCACAGCGTGAGGCAGAAAAGAACTTCGCCTTTTCGACTACTCTACTATTGCCCACAACCTGTAAAACAAAACAGGTCTTCCCCTGCACAGCGTGAGGCAGAAAAGAACTTAGCCTTTCGAATTACTCTACTATTGCCCACAACCTGTAATAACAAAACAGGTCTTCCCCTGCACAGCGTGAGGCAGAAAAGAACTTCGCCCTTTTCGAGCGACTACTCTACTATTGCCCCAATCTGTAAAAACAAAACAGGTCATTATCTGGTCATTTTAGTATAGACTTTAAAGTAAAGTATTATTTAAGGGTCCTCAGCACTAGCACAAATCTCCCTAGGCTTACCCAAACAAAAAATCCAAGCTTGTTTGCATATACTCCACTTAAACTACAGAACACACTCTAAAACTAAGGCAAACAGCTATAAAATTTTAAAAACAAGCTCCCAAAGCATAGGAATTGAACCTGGTGTTTGTTTAGATGAGATTACTCACCTGCAAGTTAATTATTCAGGAGTTACATCTTGAAACCTGGGCTCTAGTGGCTTAGTGTAAACCCCCACCCCCATTCTATCCCTGTTACAAAGGTTTGAAATAACCCTTGTCTGGTGCCTTTAATTTCAAATCCCTAGTGCTGTAGGACCTTGTTACCGGCCTCTACCTCCTGAGGTATGTATTAAGCTGTTATTCATTGTTCCTAATAGACTGTTAAATGTATTTAAGTTGAATTGTGTGATTTAATGGTAACTGATGTAACTCTTTTTTGCTACATAGTTACATAATGTACTATTGAATGGCATGAATATTGTAGCTACTTGTTTCTTTAAAGCTAAATTGAGTCTCTATAGTTAAATGTGTTTGGTAACCAGACTTTAGTATGACAAGCTCTTTGCAGGGCTGTTCATTAGAGTGAAAATTGAGAGCCTTCTGTGTATTTTTTGAGAAGCAGGATATTCAACATTCAACATTCTTTGACTCTCAGTCATAAGGCACTGTTGCAGTAAAATGCTAATGTGTTATAATGATTTATGCTGTATGTAAAGATATGTGAAGATTTTACTAACATAGTTTAGGGTTTCCTTGGGTAGTCTAATGTTGTTTAAGCTACACAGCTGCTTCTGACTGCCTCTGAAATCAAGCTCTCTCTGTATCCCTCCCAGGTCTTCCCCTGCACAGCGTGAGGCAGAAAAGAACTTCGCCCTTTTCGAGCGACTACTCTACTATTGCCCACAACCTGTAAAAACAAAAAAGGTCATTATCTGGTCATTTTAGTATAGACTTTAAAGTAAAGTATTATTTAAGGGTCCTCAGCACTAGCATGAATCTCCCTAGGCTTACCCAAACAAAAAATCCAAGTTTGTTTGCATATACTCCACTTAAACTACAGAACACACTCTAAAACTAAGGCAAACAGCTATAAAATTTGAAAAACAAGCTCCCAAAGCATAGGAATTGAACCTGATGTTTGTTTAGACGAGATTACTCACCTGCAAGTTAATTATTCAGGAGTTACATCTTGAAACCTGGGCTCTAGTGGCTTAGTGTAAAGCCCGCTCCTCGAGCACTCGCTTCGCTCGTGCTAACTCCGCTCCCCGCCCTGCCCCCTATTCCCACCCGCCCCCAGTACTCGTACTTTTATAACCTCAAACCACTCCCCCTACTGTCCACTAACTTCCTGTACCTCACTACCGCCCTCTAAGATCAAACAGAATATGACACCACCCAGGAAGCTTATCATACTAACTCTTTTTCCCCTCCTACTTGTCCCTTACCTAGCTACCCTATATGAAACCTGGTCTTACATAGGCTTCCACCACCCAGGCTACCAAACCAACCCCTCCCCCATAATTAACAACAGAGGCCATGACTCAACTCCCTACTCACCCACCTTGTTAGAACTCGAACGCTATGTAATTATCAAACCTACCAATATTAGGCCAAATGATAAACATTACTACAAACTTCTACTCAAAGCCCTCAAATTCATTACCACTCTGAATCACAGACTAGTCACAGATGATGATATCCACCCCAACCCTGGCCCTTCCCCTCCACTCAATTCTAATTCCTCCCTATCCTCCCCTCCACTTCTCAATCTAAACTCTAGACCCTTTAACTCTCTTCTGACCTGTCATCTAAACATCAGAAGTGTAAACAAGAAGATTCACAACCTACATGCCCTTTTAGCTACTTGTTCCCCAGACCTACTATGTCTCACAGAAACCTGGCTTAAACCAAGTACGAAAGACACACAGATAATCCCACCAGGGTATGATATACTAAGAGCAGACCGAATAACTCGTAAAGGTGGCGGTGTAGCCATACTCTACAAAAATACATTACAAATCTGCCTTGCCTCTCCACAACCCCTCCTAACAAACAATGCCGAAATTCTACTTGTAAAACTTCAACCAAACAAACATAAAAGCATAAATATAGCATGTATTTACATCCCCCCAGGCAACAATAATAACAAAACCTTAGAGGACTTTCTCCACTGGTTAACTCAAACTCACCCCCAGGAATCCATAGTGTTAGGTGACTTCAACATCAATTGGAATTTCTTCTCATCTAGCTCCCCATCTAGCAGCATAAATCTACATGGCTTTTCTCAGCTCATATCCACTCCTACCAGACTAGGTAAACCCCAAAACAAAGACAGCATCCTGGACTGGATCCTTACTAATAAAGATCCTGACCAGTACTCAGCAGGTACTCACCCAGAGGACATGAGTGATCACTTACTCACCTATGTTATCAAATTCAAGAAAATCACCCCCTTCTTACAACCATAAAAAAAATCAGGAACAATAATAAATTCAACGCTTCCATTTTTCAAACTGAACTTAAAGCCCACAACTGGACAATACTCAAGTCTCTTCCTTTTGAAGAGGCAGTTATCTACTTCAACGCCACCTTCCTCAAGATTCTAGATTCCCATGCTCCAATACAATCCATTAGAACTAAAACCAAAACCACACCATGGCTCTCTAAGGAAACAAAATCCAAAATCCTATCTAGAAACAAGATGTGGGTCACATGGCGTACCTCTAAAGACCCACACTCCCACCAAACCTTCCGGCAACTTAGAAATGAAACTAAAAGAATGATCTTAAATGATAAAAAAACTTCTTCCTCCACTTCCAACACAAACACCTTAATAATCCACAAAAATTCTGGGCAGGCTTAAACAAGCTCCTGCACCCAGGCCAGGCAACCACCCCCACTCCAACAACTTGCAAACAACAGTGCCCTGTAAACATTGCTAACACATTCAATAGTTTCTTCACAGAAACTATACAATCCCTGGCCACACAATTCAAATAAACAACCAGCCCACTCCACTACCCATGCCAGCAGAATACTACAACTACATCAGATCATCTATTTACCTTCGATCCAGTACCCATATCCTCTATAACATCTCTTCTTAAAAACTAAAACCCACTAAGCTAGCAGCTGACCTTCTCCCAGCTGAGTTTCTGCAAAAAGCAGCTGAGGCCATTTCCTATCCCGTCTCCATAATCATAAACTGTACCTTGTCAGAAGCCTTCATCCCCTCCATATGGAAAATGTCCCACATTATTCCTCTCCATAAAGGTGGTAGCTCACTAGAGCTAACCAACTACAGACCTATAGCTATACTCTCACCCCTGGCCAAAATTATGGAAAAGCGTGTCCACAAACAACTGATGGAACACCTCACCAAAAATAAAATTCTAGCCAACTCCCAACATGGCTTCAGGCCAAATCACAGTACCACATCAGCCCTACTATCCTTTTCTAATACCATCAATAACTTCAGAAACAATAATAAACTATCATTAGCTCTTTTCTTAGACCTCTCCAAGGCCTTTGATATGGTGAACCACATTCAACTCCTCCATACATTAAAAAAACTATCACTCAGCAATTCCACGCTGAAATGGTTCCAATCCTACCTGTCCAATAGGCAACAGGCTGTTCTATGGCAAGACAAATTATCCACATGCCTACCTGTTACACTTGGAGTTCCCCAAGGATCTATTCTTGGCCCTCTTCTCTTCACCATCTTTGTTAATGACCTGCCCACAATCACCCCCCATGTCACATGCATTCAATATGCAGATGATTCGACTATCATCAGCACCGCCTCCAACCTGGCAGACCTCACTGCTTCAACCCAAGACACCTTCAACCTAATAGAAAAATGGTTCTCAAGTCGTCAACTAGTTCTCAACCCCAACAAAACAAAACTACTTACTTTCTCACCCACTAACAAGACTCTTCCCCCCACCTTCTCTATTACATCCTCCAATGGAATCACTATATCACCAGAAGCTCACACAAAGCTATTATGTGTTACCATTGATAACTCCCTTAAATTTGACACCCATTTCAATTTTACCATCAAAACCGTCAATAAAAAGCTTGGCTCTCTCTATAAAGTAAAACACTTTCTCACTCCTCACGCTAAAATTACAATTGCCAGCACACACCTACTATCAACTCTTTTCTATGCTTCCCCCCTCTTTACAAACCTAAACAAGACAACCCTTAACAAACTTGCTTCTTGTTACAATCACATAGCTAGATTTGCCACAAATTCCACCTTTAGAACGCACCACTGCACTAACTTGAAGCAACTAGGGTGGTTAGAGTTTTCCAGCCAACTCTATTTCAACCAACTCAAAACGGCTCACCAGATACTGTATCACCCAGAGAAAACACCAGCTCTGAAAAACATCATACACCCCTATATTAACCTGCAATCTTTACGCTCCTCCAATAAGATCTTAGCTCAAACTACCAAAGCCAATAATTCTGTTGGGGATTCTCTATTCTCAAACTTTGTAGGTAAAATGTGAAACTCCCTACAGACCATGCTCACCTCAGAACCTTCACTCCTACAATTCAAAAAAAAAGCTTAAACCCCATCTCAATACTCTCTGGCAATGTCCCTGTTCCAAACCTGATTAACCACTATCATTTACCCTTCTCTTACCTCACTATCCTTAACCGCTTTTTAACAAGGCGCCTCGCCTTTGTAACTGACCTATGTTTTTTTTTATATGCTGCTGTTATTTTTTTCCCAAGATGTGATGTATCTTTATATTGTATTTAGAACTCATCTATCTTCCTTTTTTGCATTAACAATGTTCATATGTCTGTTATGTACCTGGAGCTTTTCTCCCCGGGCCTCCGCTGAAAATGGACATGTATCCAGTCGGACTCTCCCTGTTAACAAATGTAAAATAAAATAAAATAAATAAATAAAATTTGTCTGTGACATATTGGCAAGGTTTACCAGAAGTGAAAAGGTAGAACCATTATAGATAATCTTGGTGAAGTACTGAGGATTACTTTGGAGAGTTCTAAAATAATTTAAAAAGACTTTATGATTACCATTGGAGGATGTGACAATATTCAGTTGCAGGATTTGCTCTTGCTAAGTTCTTTGCAGACTGGTTTGAGATTATCCTTAAAAAGTAATATATTCAATTTATTACTTAGAAGAACGAGGAGTATTTTTTCTGTTTTATAATTTGTTAATAGTAGATTTCACTGCAGTAGCTTATTTTTAAATGTGCCATCATACTTTGTGTCATATGAGGATATATGCCTCATTGCAGGAATTCAGTTATGATTAAAAGTTGATGATGTAAGAAACTATATTAGCTACCGGTCCTCTGAAATAAAGAGCTTTTAAATGTCAATAGGTCAGCCAAGGTTGCTAGAAGATTGGCCTCTATGAAATCCCTGAATACAGTAGGGTTGTTTGCTGTAGTCTTATGTTTGATTCTCAGAGAAAATATAATTGCCTGGTTATCTGATCTGACCATGAAGAAATGAGACCTTAAGTGTGGAGCATACTGGTTATATGTCAAACAGGATGAGATCAAGGATGTTGGAGCCACTATTAGCAGAAGCACTAGATCTGGGCAACTGGTGATAATAAAGTTGAAGAAATGCTTTATGTATATGTTGGTGGTGGTGTATATGTGCCAATTTCTATATGAATAGTTGAAATCATCCAGGAAAATAGTATTTGTTTTATTAATTAAGGACTCATCTTGGTTTAGGTTGCTATCATGGGCAATGGGAAACATGGCAGTTCATCTATAATTACAAATTATATGGTAATTTGAATTATTTATTGAAACTAAGATATCTATGAAGTTGAATTTGTTGTGGGGTGATTTGGTTATGGATGATACAGATATGTCCCCACCATGACCAAAAGTTCTGAACACATATCTGCTAAATTATGGTAAAGAGGGGGTGATTTTGCAACACTGGAGCCAAATATCAGCAATTATACAAATATGAATGTACTTAAAGGTCATAAAGTCCTCAAAGTCAATCATTTTATTGTTTAGGCTCCTTGTACTCAGCAGTGCCAGATTTATTCAGGCCTGATTTGAATTTATTAAGTCAGAAGGACTATAAGATTGACTCAGCATTAATATGTCAGTATGTCAGTATGAGGATATCATAGTCTTGGGGTTTGTATAATGGTTAAGATGTTTACCTCACAAACACAAGGAACAGAGTTTGATTCTTATCTTTGGAAGGGAAATTGTCAAGGCTTAAAATAGCCCACAAGGGTAGCTAGCCTATATTGGCTAATAGTATCATAGCAGAATACTAAGCTATAGCCCTAAAGGGTCTTTTTAAGCCTAGACATGCTTTCCAGTAAAATTTGATAGGTTTTGGTTCCCAAAGATTTTGTAGAGTGTGTGTTTATTGTTCCTTATTTACTGAAACAAGTTTTGCTTGAATAAGTGAAGGGATAAACTCTGCTTCAAATGGAAGGGAAGCCTGTTTCATAGAAGGACCAACCTTTGCGATACATACCTGCCCTTCCAGCATGTCCTTTTTTTGTTGTAAGCAAGGTTAGTGTCCCCGCATCAGGTGTTCTTCATACTATTAGTTTTACGGATGTGCAACAGATCCATTAGAGCTGAATCAGAGGATATTTTGTAGGCCAGGCATAGGTCACCTCTCGGCAGCCTGTAGGAGACCAAATATAAAAACAAGGCTTGTAGGCAGTCTGTACAGGATTTGTTTTCCACATCATGTATTCTTTTTGTGAGAAATCACTGAGGACGCTCTAATTGTTGCATAGGCCTGACTTGGTACATACCAAAGGGGCCACTGTGCTCAGTGACTGGTCTTTTGAGAGCAGAGTACAATGGAACAATGACATTTCTGGATCTAGATGTCATACCCCCTACTTAGAAGTTGTGCAACATAGAATGATTTCCTCACTATAGTAGGCACATGATGATCAAATGCCAAATCCCTGTATGCATGCATTCTCAAATCCTTGATTACAGAGTCTACTCCTAGGGGTGTAGTTGTCAATGTTGTAGTTTTCTGGGGTGGCTGTCTTTCTGAAGGATACTATGATGGATTTTTGGCAATGAGTTTTGGACCATGACTCTGGCACCAGTTATTAGTCTGTGTCAGGCCTTCTTTGAGGATGTTTGTGTCCTGGGGTATTCAGTGATTGCACCCAATTTTCAATATTCAGTGACTGCACCCAATTTTCAATCATCTACAGTCTTGGTCAGCCAGAGGTTCTTGACATTAGCCCTGACCTCAGAGAATTAGATGCCAAATAGGTGTGGCCCCAGCACAGAGCCATGATGCACTTCATTAGTAACCAGCCTTTTTGTGGAGGAAGACTCCCCTAGTCTAACATTTTGGGTCCTGGCTGTAAGCCAACTGGCTATACAGTGGGTGATGTAGGGGGTTATACTTACTTTAATGAGCTTTTCTTCTATGCTTGAGTGGGGTATTACGTTAAATGCCTTGCCCAGATCAAGGTAGGCAGTACACACCATTTTGCCCTCATCCATTGCTCTGATGATGTTCTTGAAAAAATCCATCAGGTTGAGTAGGCAAAACCTGTCCTTGACAAACCCAAACTGATATGAGTCCAATGTTTATAGGTTATCTATATAGCTAGAAATTGTTATGGATGATGTACACAAGTCCTGTGGACATAAGTGCAGACCATTTATGGTGAAATCAGGACTTCATTTCTTCCAAACTGGCTCACACTGGACCCTCTCTCACTAGTTAAAGAATCAATTGCTGAAATTGGTTACTTTCTACATATACTTGGGCATCATCTGTGGTGATGGTAAGATGCTTCTCAAGACCAGTTTCTTCTCAGACTCAGTCACATGCATAGAGAATTGAGCCATATTTTTCTTCCTCCCGTACATAGCAAAGCCATTTATTCACAACCACATGAGCAATGATCAAATTACATGCATACATCAGGGACAGGGATCTAAGGTCCCTGGTTGTTGTTGTTGTGTCTTTTGGCTTTTCCCGGTTAGGGGTTGCCACAGTGGAACTCCGGTCCGCTAATGATTGGCAGTAGATTTTTACGTGCCGAGTTGCCGGCCCTGACGCACAACCTTCAACGAAGGTACGCCCATTCACGCATGTCTCCAGACAGAACACGCTCTAGCTGAGAATCGAACAGGACAACATCTTACTGTGAGGTGACAATGCTACAGCAGCACCACCACCACAGTCTAGGTCCCTGGTGATATCATGAATTCTAGCACCTGAAAGACAGCTGACCATGACTCTGTCCTTGATCACACTGATGACTTGAATATCTGTGTGTCTGACTACTGAGTCACCTATGGGTAGGATATTCTTCTGGGTTACAAACTACTCTAATGATTTAGGCTCCAAGGCATCACTGCAGACTCTTGTTTGGAGAGGAAGAAGAGGATGTAGGTGAGTGTATTGAGCAAGAAATGGCACTAGCTGTAGCAGGCAGCCAGTTGTTTGAATTGAGAGTTACACAGTGATGCTCATGCTTGTTAGCTAGGTGTATGAATCGAAGTATTTTATTACCTGCCAAGTTAGTGAGCACAGTGCTGTGTTCAGAGAGAAGACCAGTTAAAGCGAGGCAGTATTCCAGTCTGAGGACGAGTACATGTTTGGCAATGGCTTGCCTAGCCTCAGTGGTCAACAAGTTAGATATTTTGTATGAGACTTTAAAATGAGTTCTTACTTTATTAACCTGAGCTTCTCTGTGTTTGTGTAAGGATATGTTTTGGTCTAAAATTAATCCTATATAATTCTTTTGAGTAGTGATAGTATAGTAAGACAGGATACCCATGGGGCCTGTATTACTAAAGCCAGGGATGTTAGTTTTCTAGAGGTGCCAGATAGTATTGTTTTTTTTTTTTGTTTTTTTTTTTTTGCATAATGATGGATAGTTTATTTTTACAAAGCCAGTTCAATATAGACTCAAAATCTTCTGAAGCTGGGACTTAGTCATGACAATGTCATTTGTGTACATTATGTCATATAAGGCAGATCCCAGGCAGATCATTGACAGTCCAAGACTGAACTTTTAGGAACAGTTCATGTTATTGTCCAAATATGAATGGCACTGAAAGAGCAAGTCACTCAGAAAGTTCTGTTCTCAAACGATTGTACAACTTTAGTGGAGCTGCCTATGTCTACGGCTTACCAGCTTAACACATAGTGCAGTACATAATGTCAACCATTAGTCAGTTGACGGTGCAAGATAAAGCTGATTTGTGCAACAAAGGAAAACACTGAGTAACTTAATGTAATTCAGTATAACACAAGACATGATAAACAACCTAGTGCAGCTTTGTATAACATAGTTTAACACAGTTCACTCTAAAGATATGACTGCACGGTGTCTGCTTGATTGCCACAAATAATGGTGCAGTGAAACTTACTAAAAGTAGACATATGAGTTAAATAATGTAACAAGTAATGATCCCGCAGTTAAAAAAGCAGTGAATACAGCTTCCAAGTATAGAAAATAAGTCTAGAAAAGAAGGGTATTCCTTAAGATAGAAGTAGTAGAATTTGTGTTCCCCTGAATTACGGTGAAATATAAATGTGCCCACAGTAACACAGCTATTCCATAGTGTTAATGGCTTAGTTTAGAGTCTTGTCCATTAAAAACAGTAGCACAACCAATCAACATCAGAAAGCTCAGCACAACCAAGTGCCAAGCAACACAATGCAGCAGAAATGACAACACACAAGACTAAACACTAGAAACACACTGTGATAACCAGTTTCCATTGTAGTGCTCCAATCTCCCTCTACAGAAAAGTAGCAAAGATTCCAAATGAAAAACAATCACTAAAAGCAAGCAACAGCAGTCCTAATATTTGCTGATATTAGTTTAATATTAGTATTCAGCCAGCTGAGACACACAGCACACCCTGCCTTCAGATATGTGTCAGTAATAGTACAGTTTTCCTTCTCCCACTTGGAAAAAGCAATGAAAGTTCCAAAACAAAACACTAATGGAAAGCAATGGCAGTCTCATTACTAGCTGAAAAGTCACTTCCCTGGGTTAAGGGTTTGGTTCAGTGCCTTCTTCAGAAAAACTGGAGCATAGAGCACAGATGAACAACATTGAGCAATTCGGCATAACCATCTTTTACTGAGCTAGTGTTTTTATTAGCTTGTCATTTATCATGCAAAACTGCTTTCTGCATCAGAGTTTACAGTACAGCACTGTAGTAACTGGCTGATGGGAATCGTAAGTAGAACAGTAAATATGTAGTATGATTCAGTTTAATATTTTGTATAGTTCAAAGAAAATACTCAAGATTCACAGAATATGATTTTTTCAAGGACAGCAGTGACTATAAAATATGACTGAATTATTATATTGAAATAAAAAGGAAACCTAAATTATCTATATCTAATCTATCTATCTAAATATTACCAAATGTGTATGGGGGAAGGGTGCAGAAGAAAATAACACATATAACAGGGGTAGAATGTTCTGGATATTGCAGATCTGTTGCCCTCACAACTAAGTTTGATGTTTCTGAGAATAAAATGTTGCCTTTGACTTTATGTACGTATGTTTGATGCTGGTGATGCAGATTAGTCAGTTTGCTATTGTTCCATACTACAAAAATAATCAAACCAGTTGTTTTCAATATGTAAAATCTAATCTTACCACTGTCTCGGATCATAAAGAGCCCAGTGCCTGCTTTCAGAACTGATTGACAAAATAAATACAGTCCTTTGTTCACACTTTTCCATAAGAAGTAAGTGGGAGGAAATGCTGTCTTGCCAATCAGAATCCAGTGTTACAAGGACACTTAAAGTATAATAGCGAAGGTCAGGAGCCTGCTCTGCAATAGAAGCAATTCCAGTTCAGTACTAAAGGAAAGCATGGAAGAAAAACAAATAAGAGTAACAGATTTAAAATAATATTCCATGCCTTCAATGAGTTATGGAATTTTGAGTAATGAAGAGGAGATCCTTTGAATGTTTTATGGTATGTGATTACTAGTTTGGAAAATTCAGGCCAATTAACAGTCTGCAAAGAGTAACATTTCTTAGTTATATAAAATTGTAACATAGGTTCATAGGTTCATAGGTTCATACTAGGCTATCTGCCCTAGGGCATTTATAAGCCTAGCCAGAGCGTGTATGGCTTTCGCCACCCATTTTAAATTAATTTTGCTATGCCCTTTTTCGAGGTTAGTATACTGTGCCTCTGTCTAACAGTGACACAGAAGTGATACCCGGGGTAAACCTACGATCTCCCATCCACTCATCAAGATTCCTCTTGTAGAGAGTTAATGAGGACTCTCCCTAACCTGGACTGGGATTTTATTCCAGAGTGAAGGGAGCCTCTGGGTTATGAATCTGTCCCTCCAGCATGTCCTATTTATTTCAGTGCTGAGGTTTAAGTCCCTCGACAGCGTAGCTCGATGGGATTTGGATTTTCTGAGGTGCAGCATGTCCATTAATTCCGGGTTGGACATGGCTTTATACGTCAGGCACAGATCGCCTCTGAGCAGGCGGTATGCCACTGAGTAGAGCTGGAGTTTCTTTAACCGGGCAGCATACGGCATCTGTTTGAGCCCCTTGATCCTCTTGGTGAGGTACTTTTGGGGTCTATCCAGTTGCTGCAGGTGTCTGGTAAGGTACATCCCAAAAGGGGCATTGTACTCAATTATGGACCTGATGAGGGATGAGTAAAGAGGCACGATGACCTCCCCTGATCTAGATGTGAATCCCTTCATGATTAGGTGGGCTATATAAAATGTTTTTCTAACCACTTTGGCCACGTGGTTGTCAAATGAGAGATTGCTATCAACTTGGGTCCCCAGGTCCCTAATTACTTCTTCTGTACTTAATGGATTACCACCTATGTGGTAATTTGTGGGCACTTTGTTTTTGCCAAAGGGATGACTATACACTTTTTGGCGTTTAGCTTGAGGCCATGGCTCTGGCACCAGTTGTCTGTTTCTATGAGGCCCTTTTGGAGGATGCTTGTGTCGGCTGGAGAGTCTATTATGGCCCAGTTTGCAGTCATCTGCGAACTTGGTCAGCCACAGTCCTTCCATGTTGGCCTGTACCTCCGAGAAATATATACCGAACAAGAGAGGTCCCAAGACTGAGCCTTGTGGGACGCCACTTGTAACTGGTTTGGAGTCTGACATGGCTCCAGCTATTCTAACCATGTGGGTTCTGTCCTTGAGCCAGTTTGCAACCCATCTAGTGACATAGGGGTTTATATTTAAGCTGGTGAGCTTATCTATAATGCCCGAGTGGGGTATTGTATCGAAGGCTTTTGCGAGGTCCAGGTAGGCTGTGTGGACCACCTTCCCCTTGTCAATGGCCTTGGTGACTGTTTCAAAGAAATCGACCAGGTTTAAGAGGCAGGATCTGCCCTTAACAGAGCCGAACTGGGTAGGATCCAGTGTCTGTAGGTCCCCAATATCTTTATTTATGAGGTCCATGATGATCCTTTCCATAGCTTTGCAGACCAAGCTAGTCAGGTTTCCAGGATCCGTTGAGGCACCACCTTTGTGGAGAGGGACCACTGTTGCTGTACGCCACTCTTTGGGTACATATCCTGTAGTAAGGCTGAGATTGAACAGTAGTTTTAGGTTTGGGTTTAGCTCTTCTTGGAGTTCATGTAGGACGCAGCCCGGGACACCGTCTGGTCCCATTGATGCTGTGTTTCTTGCTTTGGAGAGGACAGCTCTTACCTGAGCATCTGAGATGTCAGGGGGGCAGCACTTTGCTGGGATAGATATTAGCCCTTTTGGTGGGGAAGGGGGGAGAAGTTTGCACATGGTGCAACATGGTGAATAAAATGGTAAGTACTCTTAAGTGTATGTGCATTCACCTACTACTTTATATAAGTGCTTTCTGGGAATGTATATATAGAAAATATGTATATATTGTACATAGTTTGATGTTATTCAATGCTATTTTTCTATTAATTTCATTAAATGTCATTGGAGCTTTCTTTGCATGAGTTTATTTTAACTCCAGTGTTTTATGCTGTATTCTCAGCCCTCTGAAAATGTTTGCATTGCTTAATGTGTACGTGATTGTCATTGGAGCTTTTCTCCCTGGGCCTCCACTGAAAACGGGCTCTTCTTGGCCCAGTGGACTTCCCCGATTGTCAAACTGAAATCATCATCATCATCATCATCTTCTTTCGGCTGTTCCCGTTAGGAGTCGCCACAGCAGATCACCTGTTTCCATTTCTTCCTGTCCTCTGCATCTTGCTCTGTCACACCAACCACCTGCATGTCCTCTCTCACCACATCCATAAACCTTATCTTAGGCCTTCCTCTTTTCCTGTTGCCTGGTAGCTTCATCCTTAGCATCTTTTTCCCAATATACTCAGCATCCCTCCTCAGCACATGTCCAAACCAACGTAATTGTGCCTCTCTGGCTTTGTCTCCAAACCTTCCAACCTGGGCTGACCCTCTAATATACTTATTCTTAATCCTGCCCACCCTCATCACACCCAGTGCAAATCTTAACATCTTTAATTCTGCCACATCCAGCTCAAACTCCTGCCTTTTTGTCAATGCCACTGTCTCCAACCCATATAACATAGCTGGTCTCACTACCCTCCTGTAGACCTTCCCTTTTACTCTTACAGGTACTCGTCTGTCACAAATCACTCCTGACACTCTTCTTCACCCACTCCATCTTGCCTGTACTCTCTTCTTCACCTCTCTTCCACACTCACCGTTACTCTGAACTATTGACCCCAAGTATTTAAACTCATCCACCTTCACCCCCTCTACTCCTTGCATCCTCACCATTCCTCTATCCTCCCTCTCATTCACACACATATATTCTGTCTTAGTCCTGCTGACCTTCATTCCTCTTCTCTCTAGAGCATAGCTCCATCTCTCCAGGGTCTCCTCCACCTGTTCCCTACTCTCACTACAGATCACAATGTCATCTGCAAATATCATAGTCCACGGGGACTCCAACTGAAATAAATAAATAAAATAAATAAATAACTGTATATAGTAAGACTTGAGTGTTTTCTTATGTTTTTACTCAGAATTTTATTAGAATAAATTTTAAACAAAATGTTATTAAAATTTAAGTATAGTAGTTTCACGATGTTACCTGAATACAGAGAGCAAAACATGGTAAAAAGATGACTTTGGAAAATGATATACTTTCCTTCTGGAGTACAAAAATGCTTTTGATCTGGATGTCAGCAATGAAATCCAATTCATCACATTCATCAGACTTTGTAAATAAGCTTTTGGAGGCAGTTCTGAGAACTTCCCCAGTTATAAAATAGTGTTTTGGAATCCAAGGTGACTTCAGCACCATAACTCAAGAGAGTGTTTAATTAGTTTCACCTAAAAACTTAAAACATACATCAGGAACCCAAAGCAAACTCAAAATCTCCTCCTGGAGTTGAAAACATGCATTTTGGACTGGAGTGAAAAAATGGCAGAAAACATACACTTAAAGCTTTCTGGAGAAATGACTAGGATATGTTCAGGGAGAAAAACTCTTGAATTGCACTAAAGAGAAGCATGACTTACATCACTGCATTTCCTCATAAACTCCCAACCCATTGATATAAAGTGACCAACTCCCACATCATCAAACTTATCTGCAGTTGCAAGACAAGATCACTAAAGTATTGAGGTAAGGAAGTTTCCCTCTTCCTCTT
Organism: Protopterus annectens; assembly: GCF_019279795.1. Lineage (NCBI taxonomy): Eukaryota > Metazoa > Chordata > Ceratodontiformes > Protopteridae > Protopterus > Protopterus annectens. Next base: position 175,617,164 of record NC_056733.1, read on the forward strand.
AAGGTTAATCACCCTCTGAGCTGGAATATGTACAGTGTTTGGGGTCTGGGGTGCAGAGAAGCTTGGGAAGGTTGCTGGTCACTTGCAATGGTGCTTTTAGAAGTTTTTTTTGCAGCGCATTAGGCATCGAGTCATGTATTACCTTAAAGCCATGTGTTCATGCCAGAGTTATAAAACTGCATTTACCAAGTTAAGAACATCATTTTAACCTTAGTATTTTACAATTTTTTCAAACCATATTGATTTTATACAGTGACTGTAAAAAAATAAATAATTAATTAATAAGGTATGCTACATCTTGTCTGGGTTCACTAACAAACATGCAAGACAGTATGTCTTCCCTAAGGTTCCCACTGGGATCAGAGTAGCCCCTGCAGTCATGCACTAAAGATAGGTACAACATAATGTAATACACATAAATGTGATAATGTTGACCTCTCAGTAAACCAAGTGACTCAGTGGCATCATGCACACCTTCACGGACACTACAATTAATAGGGTAAGCAGGGAAAATCCAGAGACTGCCACCTGAATGTGTTGTGAAGGGCAGGTGTCAAAGCAAAAATGGATTATGCCGGACACTTCACAGTATGTCATTAGGTGTTCCAAAGGGATCAGTTTTTATCCACTGGCATATTAAATACATCTTTAAAACTTTTTTTGTTCAGACTTAACTTGCTTTCCAGTATCAACTGTCCCTTTCATTCCTTTTTTTGTCTCCTAAAAACACTGCTGTTTTAAGGTATGTGCATACTGCTCTCTCATTTTTCTTTTATTCCCCGCACTCCCTGAAAATGTGTACCTCAGAATGTAAGTCAAATTCAGGAAGTGTTTATTTCTATATATTTATAATAACTATCAGCTAGTTATCACTTTCAGTTTGTAGCCATACCTTTTTTCTTGTTTCATTGCCATGGTCTATACTGACTGAAGACTCTAATCTGGCTGGACACTGACAAATCATTGGAATGGGTATGGGATTCTCCTCTTTCTGAATTCTTAATCATGTCTTTGTAGATGTAACTTTTTTGAATTCTAATCCTTGTTTTTTATAACACTCAGGTCAGGGCTGAATCTAGCATAAGATGGCCTAGCCAGCTGCCTGGTGCTAACTGTGGGCACCGTAAATGTTAACATTAAAAAATCCATCCTCTACCCTGTCTCACCCACATCTCCACTCCACTGCTCCGTTTTGACATGGGGCACCTCTATTTTCTTCTCCTTCATTGGCTTGAATGTAGAGCCAGTGAGAAAAATACTTCTTGGAGCTTGTCACAGTCAAAATAGATCTGCAGTGGGCAAGCCTGCCATCAAGCACTAGTTCAATCTTTTTGAATAGTTGTTACTGTGCTGTGCTACAGCTGCTGAAGGCTGCATCGTATATGAATCTAGTAAGCAACGATGTGGTGTACTGTGTGTGTGTGTGTGTGTGTGTGTGTGTGTGTGTGTGTGCGTGTGTGTGTGTGTGTGTGTGTGTGTGCGTGTGTGTGTGCGTGCGTGTGTGTGTGTGTGTGTGTGTGTGTGTGTGTGTGTGTGTGTGTGTGTGTGTGTGTGTGTGCGTGTGTGTGTGTGTGTGTGTTCGCACGCGTGCGCATGTGTGTGTGTGATTTTGTAGTATGTCCATTACTTTTGCCTTCATCCTCATTTCTGGAAAATCACTATGGATTACAGTCAATAAAACTTGTCATTACCATTAGAGTTTCACAGTTTTTACTGATCAGAAAATGTATGTTGATGCAAAACCTGATATTCTGTTAACATTTTAGGTGAATTACATTTGTTTGTCTCTTATCTGTCCATGATTTTGTAGATCATTTCTGATAATGTAGCATATATTTGCTGCCAGTTGTAAAATGTTTAATTTTCCTGTAAATCATTAAAGATGCAATCAATCAGTCAATAATGCCAGTTTCTTTGTTATTGTTCAGAAATGTATGTCTGTGCTTCAGCATTGTTCTTTTACTTTTTTAAGTGATTTAGATGAGCTGTCTGCCTCTTAGCTGAAACCTAATTTGCAGAACGGTCCTTCAATAAGTTCTTTCTTTTCTGGTACATCACTGCAGATCACAGTCAATAATCCCACTCATTAGAGTTTCATAGTGTTTATTGTTCTGAAAATGCATGTCTATGCATCACTGATACTGTATTAACTTTCTAAGTAAATTAGAGTTGTCTGCCATTTAAGGTTCTGCGCCATTAATGAACTGCTTCCTATAGTCAGTCAAAAGTACATAGTTTGATTCCTTCCACTTCCATTTGCCAACTGTGTGACTTTGACCAAGTCACTTAACCAGACAGTGTTCCTGGGTCACCCCTGGAACATGAACGCTTTGTCAACTGGTTTTACCCAGCTAACAAATAGATAAGATAAAAAAATATTTTTTTTCACATTTTGGAGGCTTTTGTCACACCATTATTTTTGGCTTTGTCCAGAATTCTTGAAAAACGATATTGAGAGATATTTTGGTCTGATCCTTGCAAAATGTATGACTTTCTGGCAAATTTTTGTAGATTACAGTCACTAATTAGTTCATAGGTTCATAGGTTCATACTAGGCTATCTGCCCTAGGGCATTTATAAGCCTAGCCAGAGTGTGTTTGGCTTTCGCCACCCATTTTAAATTTATTTTGCTATGCCCTTTTTCGAGGTTAGTATACTGTGCCTCTGTCTAACAGTGACACAGAAGTGATACCCAGGGTAAACCTACGATCTCCCATCCACTCATCAGGATTCCTCTTGAAGAGAGTCAGTGAGGGGCTCTGCCTAACCTGGACTGGGATTTTATTCCAGAGTGAAGGGAGCCACTGGGTTATGAATCTGTCCCTCCACCATGTCCTATTTATTTCAGTGCTGAGGTCCAAGTCTCTCGAGCGCGTAGCTCGATGGGATTTGGATTTTCTGAGGTGCAGCATGTCCATTAATTCCGGGTTGGACATGGCTTTATACGTCAGGCACAGATCGCCTCTGAGCAGGCGGTATGCCACTGAGTAGAGCTGGAGTTTCTTTAACCGGGCAGCATATGGCATCTGTTTGAGCCCTTTGATCCTCTTGGTGAGGTAATTTTGGGGTCTTTCCAGTTGCTGCAGGTGTCTGGTAAGGTACATCCCAAAAGGGGCATTGTACTCAATTATGCGCCTGATGAGGGATGAATAAAGAGGCACGATGACCTCACCTGATCTAGATGTGAATCCCTTCATGATTAGGTGGGCTATATAAAATGTCTTTCTAACCACTTTGGCGACGTGGTTGTCAATTGAGAGATTGCTATCAACTTGGGTCCCCAGGTCCCTAATTACTTCTTCTGTACTTAATGGATTACCACCTATGTGGTAATTTGTGGGCACTTTGTTTTTGCCAAAGGGGATGACTATACACTTTTTGGCGTTTAGCTTGAGGCCATGGCTCTGGCACCAGTTGTCTGTTTCTATGAGGCCCTTTTGGAGGATTCTTGTGTTGGCTGGAGAGTCAATTATGGCACCCAGTTTGCAGTCATCTGTGAACTTGGTCAGCCACAGTCCTTCCGTGTTTGCCTGTACCTCCGAGAAATATATACCGAACAAGAGAAGTCCCAGGACTGAGCCTTGTGGGACACTACTTGTAACTAGTTTGGAGTCTGACATGGCTCCAGCAATTCTAACCATGTGGGTTCTGTCCTTGAGCCAGTTTGCAACCCATCTAGTGACATAGGGGTTTATATTTAAGCTGGTGAGCTTATCTATAATGCCCGAGTGGGGTATTGTATCGAAGGCTTTTGCGAGGTCCAGTTAGGCTGTGTGGACCACCTTCCCCTCGTCAATGGCCTTGGTGACTGTTTCAAAGAAATTGACCAGGTTTAAGAGGCAGGATTTGCCCTTAACAAAGCCGAACTGGGTAGGATCCAGTGTCTGTAGGTCCCCAATATCTTTATTTATGAGGTCCATGATGATCCTTTCCATAGCTTTGCAGACCAAGCTAGTCAGGCTTACGGGGCGATAGTTTCCACGTTCCGTTGAGGCACCACCTTTGTGGAGAGGGACCACTGTTGCTGTACGTCACTCTTTGGGTACATATCCTGTAGTAAGGCTGAGACTGAACAGTAGTTTTATGTTTGGGTTTAGCTCTTCTTGGAGTTCATGTAGGTCGCAGCCCAGGACACCGTCTGGTCCCATTGATGCTCTGTTTTTTGCTTTGGAGAGGGCAGCTCTTACCTGAGCATCTGAGATGTCAGGGGGGCAGCACTTTGCTGGGATAGATATTCGCACTTTTGGTGGGGAGGGGGGGGGGGGAGTTTGCACTGAACCTGTCAGCTAGGATGTTGGCAATGTCTGTGGGTTCAGTGTATTTTTTGTCATTTTGGACTAATTCTGAGCATATCTGGGAATTCCCACCCAGGTTCCTAACATAACTAAAGAAAGTCTTGTGATTATCCTTAGTGTCCTGTGCAATTTTTCTCTCGAAGCTGGCCTTAGACGATTTTATGAGTGCCCGTAGTTTTTTGCTAATACTGATTAGAGATGCCTTCCCTTTTTGTGATTTTGCTCTATTATGTAGTAGCTTCCTCCTTCTATTGTATAGTTTGTTTATGGCTGGGGTCCACCAGACAAGACGTCTGCCTTTGGAGGATTGGGTCTTGGTTTTATTTGGGATTGCATGATCCATGCATTCCTGAAGGTGTTTATAGAATGCATTTATAAATGTTTCTGTGGTCTGGGCCGTATTTTCCCCAGGCTCGTAAAAGGCATATGAGTTTCAGACTTTGTAACCTTCAGTCAATATTGCTAATGCAAAGTTTGTTATTATAGAAATTTACTAAGTATATAAAAATATTGATTTGTGGTCTTTATCTCTGATTCTTGAGCTAAGAAGTTGAGAGGGCAGAGAGGAATTGCAAGGGGTTGCATTATATGGTTCTGACAGCAGTGAGCTGACATATTTCTAAGCTATTATTTATGTATTATGCATTCACTTGAAATGAAGCAGATATCTGAGGTATATAGGCATACAAGTGGTTGTAACTGATGGTGACGTGTGTGTGTGTGTGCGCGTGTCTGCGTGTGTGTGTGTGTGTGTGTGTGTGTGTGTGTGTGTGTGTGTGTGTGTGTGTGTGTGTGTGTGTGTGTGTGTGTGTGTGTGTGTGTGTGTGTGTGTGTGTGTGTGTGTGTGTGTGTGTGTGTGTGTGTGTGTGTGTGTGTGTGTACATGAAGAGGGCAGGGGTCTCAATTGTGGTCACTTTTCTGTAAAATTTGTGTTTTTCTTGTAGTGTTGTGGACTACAATCACTAAATAATGTTAAAAATGTGAGTTTTAGACTTCATATCCTTCAGAAAATGTTTGCTAATTCAAAGTTGTCACACTAGCAACTCTCTAACTATATAAGAGCAATATTTAAAATTTGCTCCTGATTTTGAGTGCTTGTCTCTGCTTCTTGAGCTAAGAGGCAGGCAGGTTATGGGAGGTAAACTATATGGTTCTCACAGCAGTGAGATTAAATACATTTCTAATTCATTATTTATGTACTTGTTCATTCATTTGATTGCAAGCAAACATATGAGGTGTATACAGTCATGATATGGGTTGTAATTGATGGCCATATCTGTGTGTATACATGTGTGTGTGTGTGTGTGTGTGTGTGTGTGTGTGTGTGTGTGTGTGTGTGTGTGTATAAATACTTGGTCCCTGCATCCTGTAGTAGTTATAATATAAAGGAAGGAATTAACTGTAGTAATTAGGAGCAATAGAGTATCATTATTGTATGAGCCATGTTCTTTGGGTATGATCTTCTGTATCCTTGTTTTGTTAACCATTAACAGTGTGCTTATTTGGTTGTAAATATACTGGACAGCATGAAGTCTATGAGTTTAATGTTAATATTTTATCTATGAATAATTGTTTAATTTAGCTTGATGTTGCAGGCATGTAGATATGAAATGCACCGTGTTAAGCTACAACAAAGTTTGAACACCATTTAGTGCAGATGAGTAAGATTGCAAGCTGTTAATAAGTTCCTTTCTTTAATGCAGGATTTCAATCCTAAAGGTTTTGTTCATCTACTGTGTGACTCTGACCAATTCACTTCACCAGATAGTGCCCCTTTAAAGGGATGCATGAATACAGTGGGCTGTCCTAGGATGTTGGCAAATGCATTACACACTGTTGTTTGAATCCCTGCGCCTGTCACATAGCCACTGATTAGTGCTTTACTATATGCTGTTTTGATGATAAATCCCAGTAAGTCTATTGCAATTTATGGCTTTCCTGATGTACTTCAAACATAATGCAAACTTCAAGGGAAAGAAGTTCGCTGTTGCTTGTGCTAAGTCTGTTTTTAGTGCCAGCATTTTTGTTTTGTTTAAAGAATGGCAGTCAGTATTTTTGATGTAAATTTTAAATAAATGTTTTAAATTAAATCCAAATCTCTGCAATCATTGTAAAAGTAAAGGAAAAAAAGTAGTATGCACATTAACATGTTTGAACAGGGTTTTTTTTATACTTGGAGAGACAGCCAAGTAATGGGATATTGGTATGTTTAGGAGATTCCAATCCATTATCCTGACTTGGGCTCCATTTGACCAACAAAAAGCTAATCAGAAGACTCCAAAAATGAAAAATAACACAAGGAACAAAGCAGAAACCTGCAATACTATTTAATGTGAACTGCTTCTGATACCTCGGCCAAAATGCCTTCGAGGAATAGTTTTACAATCAAAGCTGCAGTCTTTTTATACAAATGAGTGAAATCAATTAAGAAATTAATCAAACAATTATCATCTATAAACATCACTAAAACTCTAAACACCCAGATTCCAATACAAATTACCAGCAGTACTTAGACAGTGCTCAAAAACATGTATTCCCTCTGTAATTAACAAAAACTCAATATGCCTCGAATGCAATGAATTAAACACCAAAATTAACATCTAAATTCAAACCCCAAGAATGAATAGTCCAAAGTTAACAGTAAATCTGGCTTCCAAATGTAGTAATTTTTATGTAAATTTTTTCACATTGGTTTCTTCACATAAAGGCTTGGCTAAATTAAAACACTAAAGAAAAAACTCTCAGTGTTGCCATTATGCATAGAACAAAATTGATGGGCCACTGGGCTTAGATACTCTAGAATTCTTAATTTGAACTTCCTTTTAGTCTGCCCTATATACACCCGCAGCCCAGAATATACACCACTCCATAGGAGTCACACTCAAAATGTTTCCTAGCCATGAATTTCCTTCCATTGATGTGTGTGCTACTTAAGTTTCTTATTTTACTGCACACTTTACACTTACCACAGGGAAATGAACCCACCTCCCCTCTTTCCTCTATCTGTACCTTCACAGTCAATGATTCTTTAAGATTGAAAAACCTCCCGTAGGAGAAAGTGACTCTCTCTGGGAATAATTTATACACCATACCATCCTTGCTAGTCACCAGCCATAGGTTATTAACAAGCCCTCTAACAATGTCCGAAAAAGGGGAAAATTTGTTCACAAAAAATATAGCATCCTTCTCCTCCAAGAGATGCCCCTTGTTTCTGCTAAACCTCAATCTATCAATATTCCTCGTGTTGCCCTGTACAACATAGGTATTCAAACGCTTATTATACCCTGTAACCTTACTTACTGCTTCCTGGATGGATATGGGGAATACCCCCTCCTGAGCAATTTGTCCTTTACTTTTTCAAATTCCAATCCTAACTGCTCCTTTTCAGAAGTATTTACTGCTTGTGTTATTTTTCATTTTTGGCCTCCATTTGACCATAATCCCGCTCTGGGTCTCATGCTGTCTATAGTTGTTGGTTGTTTCCCTTATTTTCTGATGGAGTCAGAGATATGTGTGGACTGTTTTACTGGTGAGTTCTTTCCTTTATGCTCTTGGTGTGCTGTATCAAAAGTGTTGCCACCTTCTCATTTTTTGCATAGTACTTTAAAGTGAATGAAGTCCTTCCCAATTATGATATTTTCTGGGTCAGAAACAACTGCAACAGAGTACAGCATCTTTACAAACTCCATTGCTATCTCCATCTGAGAAATGGGGTGTCTTTTCTTCTTCCCATGAATACACACTACCTCTACAGCTTTGACAGTTAAGGTTTTCATTTTACAGAAGTACTGATGTTTTAAAAGGGATGACCTTGCAACAAGTCCTTTTAGATCTTTTTATCAACTACCACAGTACATTTGATTACTTTACCAGTTGCACAGTAACAGAATGCAGTTTCAATAATTCTGGCAGAGTTTTTCATACTCAAAAGGTTATATATTTGTAGTTTTCACAGGTGCAGCAGTAATAATATTGTTAGTGTAGAACCTAGCAATGTGCCTTCTCTTTCCACACTTGAACTTTTTTGCTTGTTAGTAATAGGTTTACCAGCTGAATCTTTATTTTTGTCAATAATAGCTGTCCCTGTTACGCTAGGTAAGTCAGTTTTATACAGATGTCCATGATGCAATATGCTTTCTACTAAAAGATTAAAGTTCTAAGAGTCTTTAGGATCAGACTGACTAATGTACTTCTTAGTGGCTGCTTGACTTTATTATTGACTAACACTTTCATCATCTCTTCTTCAGTCTTCTACGGACTTCTGTGTCTAACCACTGTGTTAATGTATGCTTCAAGTTAGATATCTGAAACCTTATTTCTTTGTCATTGCAGAATATCTTTACTTATTCTAAACATTTATTTACAATATTGTAAAACTGAATATTTTTTTGCAATTGTTGTATCTGATGCTGCTTTGTATTTATTATAACATACTAAATATAATGTATAGAGTTTTTCTCCGTGTCTCCATTGAAATGGACTACCACAGCTGTTTGAGACTATCCCGTTTAACAGACTGAATAAATAAATAAAATAACATAGCTATTAATTTCCTTGCATTTCTATTCTACCCTTGTGCTCTTTTGTTTGTATCTGGCTAGCTGGAGATATGGCAGTACTGCACTTTTCATTTTTTGGAAAGGCTTTTTTAAGTTTATTGATATCTGTCGTTATTCATGTGTACATGTCCAAGCAAATCCCTTAGATTAAACTATAGTTATCCCAAAAACTTACTACAAGGTGGTGTTCTCATGTTCTGCCTACTTATTGTTATTCGTAGTGTTAAAATATGATATTCAGAGAACATCATATGTTATACATGAAGGCGTTTACTAAGTTAAAGTTTTTACCTGCAGTAATCAGACCTCTCTAACAGAGCGATTACCATCGTTCAAGCATACCACTGCTCCTCTTTTTTTCATTAAAAAGTGCAACAGTGTTGGCAAAGGGAAACAAGCTATATTTTAAATTACTTGCAGGTATCCTGAAAGACAAGGGGCAGGAAGAGTGCTCAGTTTTTACGTTTAACCTGCAGCAAACTGCTCGCTACAATGTAGCAAGCATTTGCTACAGTTTAGACCACACACAGAGCACTGCAATGCTCAGGTTTGACCACAAATGCAATACCAGTTTTTAAAAGCTGGTATTGCATTAAGGAAATATTGGGATAAGCTGATTGCGCAACCAAAAGTTTGCACCCAGGGCAGTTGCAGTTGCCCATATCACTTCACCCCATCTACACTACTATGGCAGGTACAGTCAGGGGTCAGGGGATAGGTTGATAAGGATCAGGTCAAGGATTTTAGAGCCTCTAGTGGGTAATTTTATAATTTGCCCCAATACATTGGATTAATAATGTATTTTGCTCTAGTGTGTTGGTATTAACAAAGTCTAGTAAATGCTAAGCATACCCATTTTAAGAGGTGCAAGCATGCTAATCAATGCATGGGTGGTTGAAGTTCCCTAATAAGAAGGTATTTGGTTTGAGAGTTAACAGCTCACTGATAGGAAGGTGATTTCTGTGATCTTTGGGGCCATTGCTAGGGCTCTATAGGTAGCAATAAGGTAAAAGCTGGATTTATTAACTGTGACTTGGATCTCCAAGAGCACCAAACTGAGGTTGTAGGTCATATTACATAAGGTTAAAGTGTTTATAACAAATAGAGATACTTGCCCTGCAGCTACCCAAGAACCTGAAGGCATGCTGGGTGCTAAATCTTGGTATGGAGAGAGTTATTTCATTGCACTGAATTCAAATCTCAGCAACTAAACAGATATGAGTGCCCGAGCTGCAAGAGGGCCTCAAGTTCTGGTATCATTCTCTTTAGACTTCAGGAAATGAGTAGTGCACTATGATGTTGTCAGAATTTGGGTCTGAGTTTAATATGTAGGAGTGTCCAGAAGCAAGACTCTGTCTAAAAAATGTACTATAAGGGAGCAAAGGCTTTAGCCAGTATGCAGAAGCCCTGGTATAACAGCTGCACGTAATCCCTGGTGAAGCAAGAACTCTTATCTACCATCTCCTTAGAATGACAGCAACTACTTAGCCAACTGCTAAAGTCAATTATCTTGTCTTCTTATCTAGGCATCAGTTTTGGTGAAGGCAAGGTGCTACCACTCAAGACCAGTGTGTTATCATGTCTCTCTGCATGTCTCAATGTCTGTAGCACTTTAGGTCATTTACTCTCACCTGGGCCATCACTATGTCACAGTCATTCTTGTCTGGTTTAAGGGACCTTAGGGCCCTTGTGAGATTATGGACCTTGACACTGGACAAGCAGCTTATATTCAACAATTTCTTGTCTAGACAGGTGAGTGTGGAGTCTGTATGACTAACTATAGAGTCATCTATGACTAAGACATTTCCTTGTGTGGTAGCCAATTTAAAGGGCCTTACAGGTTTAGGCCTGCTTTCCTGGTGATTCTTGGGTGATCTGTGTGGAGTTGCAGTATGTCTGAGTGGAGAAAGAGTAGGTATTTCCTGGAATGCTTGTTGCAGGCCTAGATCTTTTACAATGTGGGCTTTTGGTATTTTTTTTACAGTCTCAGCATAAGTTATAGGCTTACAGGTTTGTTGTGGATTATAATAAGGGTATAAGGGCATGGTGGAAAGATGGTGGTGCCGAGTATGGCAGTGGCCTTTCCAGTTCCCAATATGCACTTTCTGTTTGCGTGTCTTGTCGTGTGAAGATTTTTCATCAGGTGAGTCTGCTTCTTGTTCTGTAGTGAGTGGACTTTGTCATGAGAATGTTGGTGGTGTCACAATGAGCAGTAGTGTCTGTCTTTGATTGTTTTCATAACATAAGAACGTGGAGTGGCGGAAATTGGGGACTGCAACGGTGATCAAGCTGATACGGAGTGCAGGAAAGGGAATTTCATCTAATTTTTGATCATTGGTCTCCTTGAATGCAGCGGTGGTTAGAGAATATGGTTAGATGAAATATGGAAAAGGAGTTGTTTTGGATGTTGGTCTGTGGTGTCAGCAGAGAGGAAGACTTGGTGGTTGCTGGTGATGGTGTGGTCAGTGAGGCCAACTGGGCCTGCAGGTAGAGGTGATTGAATAGACTGTAGTTGGAGAGGGTTGGAAGGAAGATTGTTGGACTAGAAATTGCTATGGATGGTCGGGACTGTAGCGGCAGTTGACTGCAGGCAGTGGTGGTTGCACTGATGAAAAAAAAAGAACTATGTAGATAATGTTGATCTTTGGTTGGCTCTGTGACTGTTGTGTTATTGCCATTTACTGTTTACTGTTACATGTAGTTGTGTTGTGATGTTATTGTGCATGAGCTTGGAGGAACATAATTTTGTTCAGCTGTACTCGGTATGCTTGAATGACAATAAAGTTTGCTTTGCTTTGTTTTGTTTTGCTTTGCTTTATTTGGGCAGCTTCCCAGAGCCAGACCTACATGGGGGCCCTATCTGTCCAGGCTCACTATTTGAAATTAAACATTTATTTATTTTTTATGCTGCTACGTTCAGCACTGTTAATTTAATTAATTAGCATTTGTGCTGAACACAGCAGTCACTAACATTAAAAGAGGCACTTTACTATTTAAAACAGGAATTTCAGCCTTCAAATCTCACCATGAGTTTTTTATTTGTACTTGGGAGATTAGGTTGATGCATGATCAACATAGAGACAGCAAGATAGATGCTATGATGCAATGAGTCCTAAAAGCATACCACACATGTACGCAGCTACAGCTGCATGCAGTATTTATCTAAACAGCAAGGACATGTTCATACCATAAGACACAATGCTGTTCATTATACGACATTTGGCTAGTGCAGCAGAGCTTAGATTTCAGTCCAAGTGCTATTCTATGGATTTTTTTAATTATTTATTGTAGCTATGTTATTTAACATGAACAGAAACTTTTCCTTATCATTTGTAAAATTAATTTAGGATAGACAGCCATGTAAGTTACTCAGGGGGATGAGCTAAGGAACTGGGGGAGTTCAATCTTTAGAACTGTGTATATTATTGCATGTCATATTTTTTGTGCTTTTACAAAAGCAGGTTATACAAAAAAAAAGCAAAGTGCTCAGACAGATAAGGAGGTGGTAAAAACATGAAAAATATATTTTTGGCATTTCTGAATCATTCTGAATCAGTGTAAATCACTTACTGCAGGCATATCTGGGGAGAGCACATGGCTAATTATTATATGCCTCTGCCCTAGAATGCACTGTTTACATTTGCAGTAGGTCAGTGATAGTGCCCACCAAAGTGTTGCATCTCTTCAAGGTAAAATACTGTGATGTGGCTTTCTCTGAATCAGAAATGGTACCTCCAGCAGTAAAGAGGGCTTACCACTGGTGGTAATGTCTGTAAATTCCAGAGTGAATGTCTGCAGTTGTGGCATCCTAGGATAAGAAAGAATGAGCATGTACCTAAACAGGGACAGACAGCACACATCTGCCTTAGGAACAGCCAGTTATCATAGCACAGAAATACTTTAGGTTACCTGATGTAAAAAAAATCACACACAAAGAAGCAAGAGTTAATTTCAAAGCTTCTTAGTTGCAAATAAAGGACTGCATGCCCAATCCAACAGAAAGAGTGTTCCCAGCTCCCTTGCATTACTGAGAAAAGATTAGAACAAACATTTGCCAGTGATATGGAGTAACCAGAATCCAGCCATTCTGGGGGAAATCTTGAATATGACACATACATCAAGTCCATATCTTACCTATATACATACAAAGTTAGCCTGCTGACCAGGACAATCCCCAGATTTCTCATTTTCTATGTGAAGGGGCAGTGCTAAATGAAACAGTGGTTCTGGCAAAGGAAATGGTATATAATTCAGTTTCTGTGCAGACCTTGATTCCTACTTGTAGGAACAATTATGATGACTTTTTTTGAATTTTGAGCATTCGCATCCTCAGTGTGCTAAATAGTTAAACAGACAAACATAAATCATTGAATAACAAAAGGGAAAGTGCTTAACTGCCATTGGCCAGTGATCTGTGTGTATCAAGAAACATGAGAAAGGAAAACAACTGCTCAGAAATTTAACAATACTTCTGTCATCACTGTTATGTAATAGTGAGGATACTTAAGATGCACACCAATCGTTTCTTAAAAAATACTGTTTCATATTTCTAAACCACAGAAACTTCCTCTGGGATATTTGGAGCTTTTACTCATCTGAAGGAGACAGTAGCAGACAAATACATACTTCAGTCTGTCTCAGCCATAACCATTTTTTTCTGAAAATAAAATAGAAGAAGTATGAGGAAGCATACAAAACTTACAAAACTTGGGTTTACCCAGAAAGGTGTCAGAATCCAAACTGCAGAAAAATATAGCTTAGGGTTCTTATACTGCAATTAGAAACTTCAAATGAACTTGTGACTTTAGTCATTTTACCACTGGGGATTTTTGTAACTGCATGTTAGCAATGAAAACCACAGCAGATATTTTTCAGTGCTGCCAGGTCTTTTTAATCTTAGGGTACGATGGGGGTACAATAATGAGCACTGGCACATCTGAGCACAAGTACCTACCCTAACATATATACAAACACACACACACACACACACACACACACACACACACACACACACACACACACACACACACACACACACACACACACACACAGACCCCTAACTGAAAAGGGCTGCTGTTGTTTTATCAGTCTGCTAGTTTGTTTCTGTAACCATGACAGCTTGTGGAGTAGCCTATTTGCACCCCAATTAAGGCGGTCTCCACTAAATGACTATTCTGGCTACCTTAGCCTGTATTAGACTGGGTCTATATCACCATATCGAATGGTGAAAATGTTGAACAGTGATAATATTGAAAGTTCACGAGAATGAACTTGTGTTTTTGGTGTCGCAGTACAGTGAGGATTGGGATATTTGCCCTTTCCTCACTGTAGTGCGACCTCGGAGTTGGAATATATATTTAACGGGGGGTGTGGGGGCACAGCCCCCCAAAATAGCAAGTTTGTTCTCGTGAACTTTTGATATTATCACCGTTCGGCATTTTCACCATTCGATATGGTGATATAGACCCATTAGACCCATTAGCATTATATCCACAAATAGTGAAGAATACCCCTGTCTGAGCAAAGTCAGTCCATCAATTCTCACAGATGACAGTGTTAGAATTTGACTTTGTAAATATGAAGTTTACATTGTCTCCTGCCCAAATCATTAGAACACATTGGGTTAACAGTGGGGTAAACGGGCTATACTTTATTGATCTAATGAGTTAAGAGTGGGGAAAATGGACTATACATTACTGATCTGAATTTGATTCCTCAGCCTCTGTCTTTAAACAAGTTGATTGTTCCAAATCTCAGACCACCTGAAAAATAAAACATTTGTGAGCTGTATGGTTTACTTGAGTAAAAAAAAAGGCTAAAACACATCTTAAAGACAATATCAAGAGATATAATGAATTACAGGATACAGTTTATTTATTTATTTTTATTTAACATTTGTTTACCGGGAAAGTCTGACTTGGAACAAAGACAATTTTCAACAGAGGCCCGGGGAGAAACGCTCCAGAGGTATGTCTTTGTGACATCACAAAGACTTGCTTGTTTATGTATTCATTCACATTTATTGATTGGGAAAATCCTGCTGAGTGTAACCATTTCAGTGGAAACTCAGAAAGGAAAGCTCCAAGTACTGTATATGTAATGACCATAGCATGGACTGTGCTAGAAGACACATCCTTGTACACACAAGCGACATGAAGAAAACATTGATAGAATACAGTTATTATACAACATGGCTTGTGTTATGTTGTATAATAACTGTATTCTATCAATGTTTTCTTCATGTTGCTTGTGTATAGTTTAGCTTGTGTTGGCCGCGGTGGTGTATCGGTTAGTGTTGTCGCCTCACAGGAAGAGGCTCTCCGGTTGGATTCTCGGCTGGAGCGCCTTCTGTGTGGAGTCTACATGTCATCCTGCAGACGAGTGGCATTTAAAGGCATGCAGGTAGGTGCGTGCGTGAATGGGTGTGTCATCAGTGAAGGCTGGCCGTTGGGCTGGCACCTTGGCACCATAAAAATCTACTACCAATCATAAGCGGACCTGCGTTCCACTGTGGCGACCCCTAACCAGGAAAAGCCAAAAGACATTACTATACAACATGGCTTGTGTTACCATATGCAGTTCTACAGGTTTAATCATGACTGAAATAATCAGACTTAGACCTAAGGCATTACAGACTTTGGTATATAACTGATCTGGCTTCGGGTACATGTCAACAATAATTTTATTATTATATATATATATATATATATATATATATATATATATATATATATATATATATTATTTATATATGGACTGAATCAAAAATACATTTTCAGCCATGACCCAGGCCCAATAGACAAGAATGTAGAGTTTCAACTGATATAATAGTTATACAGTTGCCATAAAGTTGATCAGTTAAATCAATATCAGTATAAGCAGCAAAACTGAAGTTGCCATAAATCCTATTGATCTAAAAGAACATTATATTCATTTAGTGAAAGATAAGCAATTCGAGAAAGGAAAAAATAAGTTTTCACAATGACCCAATAGTATGGTCATACAATCTTGGCAGACTGAACTGTCTAACTTCAACATGGAAGATTTGCAAGTAATATATTTGCATTGCAAAATTGATTATTGTTTAGAACAGAATCCAAATTTTACAAGACTACATACAATATATACAATATACACATCAATTAATGATTAGCCCAGCTTCAGTGAAGAGGCTGAAATATTATATTGTCATAAGACTGATGACTAAAGTGAGGAGTATTATTATCTACTGTCTGTGAGGCAATTAAGTGATATTTCATTGCAGTAGTATTTTGATAGGGATGCCTTAAACATTAGAAAAGAGTCTTGGTCTTTTTATCTCAGTAGGTATTTCTTTTCCCATGAGGCAGGGCCTGGACTGGAAAAGGTCCATTAGCTTTAAGTGGGGGACTGCTCAAGGAGATGTTTTCTTGGCTGTTTCTTAGTGAATATGACTGTTATTTTAATGGTAGTTTTCTTTTCAAAGGAGGGTAGTCACCTTCCTTTAAAACTTTATATATTAGGTTACTTAGGAAGCAGGATGACATTTCAGTTACTGGTAGCCAGATGATCCTGAGAAGGCTGTAGTGAAGGGTATAAGACTCTGCAGGAAGTGTGAGTCTGCAAATTTTGTTTACTGCAGTCAAGTCTGCAGGTATTGTAGTAGTGAAAAATTAGCTGTGGTAAACCATATTGTAACATGAAAAGGAGAGCAGTATTAGACAGGGCAGTGTAAATGGTTGGAGAGACGAGATGTGAGATTCAACAGCATCATTTTAGTTATTTAAGAAATTTATTAACCATGTTGTCGGTGTGAGTAGTGAAGGTAAGAGAATGGTCCAGAGTAAGGACTAAGTATTTGTATTCTGACACAGATGGAATACTATTGTTATGATTATCATTTATAGTAAAGACTGGCAGCTGTGCTAGCTTGTGAGAGGTATATTGAGGAGGTTAATAGGTTCTGCCCAACAACAGAGTTCTGAAAAGGGCTGCTGAAGTTGAGTTTGAAGTTTAAATGAGGGCTTGCTGTATTCTAGTTGTGCATCACTAAACATCACTTAGGTGGAGTTCATAGGTTCGTTCATAGATTAGTACTAGGCTAACTGTCCTTGTGGACCATTTTAAGTTTAGCCAATTACCCCATGTGGGAATCAAACCTTTCACCTTTTGTTTGTAAGGTAAACACCTTAACCATTATTCCAACCTCCCACCCCTTGGTTGAAGAGAGGAGATGTGAGATTCAACAGCATAATTTTAGTTATTTAAGAGCTTTATTAACCATGTTGTCGGTGTGAGTAGTGAAGGTAAGAGAATGGTCCAGAGTAAGGCTAGATTTTCATGGGATATTTCAATGTTAATTTTCCAAGATTTCTAGGTAGGCTATTTCAAAGCTTTATGACATGTAGTAAATAAATATTGCACATCCATATCAATTTTTAGCTGTGGGTATAACTGTCTTGTTCAATCCTACTGATAGAGTAGAATTGCTTGCACATGTACTTTCAGCATATTAGCCAAAGATTGGGCACTTTGGTGTACCTCAATATAACCCACAAAGCAATGAAGCTTTATAAAACTAACTCAAAATAAATAAAAAAGTAACACTGGGAGCCAGAGTCCAAAGGATCAACCATAAAAAAAATAAATAAAAAATAAAATGCAAACCAATACAATTTTATTGAGTGCTTTCATCCTTACACAAGTAGGACTTCATCAGAATACCACAAACTACCAATCAAACCTTTATATATGCTATTCACAGCACTTAATTGAATTATATAAAAATAATTATTTAAAGACATACTACACATCTATTGCACACTACAAAATATATGTTCATAAAAATACATGTTAAAAGAATGTGATAAAAATAGTGACTAATAAATAAAAAGACAGATGAAAAATGATTAAAAACTTGATTAACATGCTACAGTTTGATCTCATCAACAATATGGGCTCAGCAGAAGTGTGGTTATTAATTCCAGGAAAAGTTATAGCTTGCAGCTTAAGTTACTACCTCAGTTCTTTATTATCTAGGCATAAGAACAAAAGCACTCAATACATTTTTTTATTTATTTATTTATTTTTTTTTGTGGTGGATCCTTTGGACCCTGGCTCCCAGCATAACTTTTTTTATTTTTTTTCACCTTGTTGTACCTACCAATCTGTGCACCACACCCAGATCAATGTATTTAGGAGGCTATTTAAACTGTAGCTGCTTAATTGCTTCTAGTTCATAGGTTCATAGGTAGGTGCTAGGCTATTGGCCCTAGGGTCTATATAAGCCTAGCCAAATGGTACCCTGGCTTTTGCCACCCAAGAAAATTATTTTCCTGTGACCCTGTCAAGCAGAGCCACAGAAGTGATCCCCGAGGTGAATTTCCTATCTCCCATCCATTCATCAAGAATTTTCTTGAAGAGTCCTAATGAGGAGGTTTGTTTGCTATAGATAGGTAGTTTGTTCCAGAGTATTGGGAAGTCTCTGAGACAGGAATCTATCCCTCCAGAATGTTCTGTTTATTGTGGCGACAAGGTTTAGGTCCCTAGAGCGTGTAGCTCAGAGGGATTGGGATTTCTTTATGTGGAGCATGTCCAACAGCTCTGGGTTTGACATAGCTTTGTATGTTAGGCAGAAATTGCCTCTAAGTAGGTGATATGCGACAGAGTAAAGATGGAGTTATTTGAGACGGTCTGCATAGGGCATCTGTTTGAGGCTGGTAATCCTCTTTGTGAGGTATTTCTGTGGCCTTTCCAGTTGTTGTAGATGTCTTGTGAGGTACATCCAAAAAAAGGAAGCCAATCTGGTGGTCCTCTGCCATAAACAAATTCTACAACAGAAGAAGAAACTGTTGCAAAAAAGAGTAAAATCCCATGACTGGAGGAACTCCCTGGTCAACCTCAGTAAGAAGCTGAGATCCCTCATAAAATCCTCCAAAGCTAGTTATAAAAACAAAATTGCCACTGACTCTAAAGACAACCACAAAGCATTCTATAGCTATGTCAAGAATCTAAATGGGAACACTCAGATCTGCTCTGAGTTACAGTACAATGGCACTAAATATACAGAACCAACTGATATTGCCAACATCCTAGCGATAGGTTCAGTGCTAACTTTACCCCCCTCTCAACCCCTAGAGGGCCCATCTCTATACCAGAAGAATGCAAAGTTCCTATAATCATGGCTGCACAGGTAAAAAACATACTCTCCAAAGCCAAGAACACAGCATCCATGGGACCTGACAATATCCCAGGCTGCGTTCTACATGAACTACAGAATGAACTGGCACCCTACCTAAGTACCATGTTCAATCATAGCCTCACCTCAGGCTTTGTACCCACTGAATGGCGCACCGCAACGGTTATCCCATTCCACAAAGGGGGAGCCACGACGGACCCCAGGAACTACCGCCCCATTAGCCTGACGAGCCTGGTCTGCAAGGTCATGGAACGTATCATTGTGGAACTCATAAACAAAGACATTGGTAATCTCCAAACTCTGGACCATACCCAGTTTGGATTTGTAAAAGGCAGATCATGTCTCCTAAACCTGATTGACTTCTTTGAAGCAGTCACCAAAGCCATAGATGAGGGTAAAATGGTTCACACAGCTTATCTAGATCTCGCCAAGGCTTTCGACACCATCCCCCCACTCTGGAATTATAGATAAGCTCACTAAACTAGGTATAAATCCCTATGTCACAAGATGGGTTGCCAACTGGCTCATGGACAGAACCCACACTGTGAAAGTAGTGGATTCCAAATCCGACATCAGACCAGTGACAAGTGCAGTACCACAGGGTTCAGTCCTGGGTCCTCTCCTGTTTGGTATCTACTTCTCTGAAGTGCAGGCCAACACAGAAGGTCTTTGGCTAACAAAGTTTGCAGATGACTGCAAACTAGGAGCGATAATTGAAACTCCTAACGATGTGGACAAACTACAAAAGGGCCTCACTGAGACAGATACCTGGTGTCAAAGCCATGGCCTGAAGCTCAATGCCAAAAAGTGTATTGTCATCCCCTTTGGTAAAAACTCTGTACCCATGAACTAGCACATAGCTGGTAGTTTACTTAATGCTGAAAATGTGATAAGAGACCTTGGGACACAGGTGGACAGTAGTCTCTCCTTTGATAATCACATCACCACAGTGGTCAGGAAATCCTTCTACATGGCTCATCTCATCACAAAAGGATTCTCATCCAGAAAAAAAGAGGTCATTGTTCCCCTCTACTCATCACTCATTAGACCCATTATAGAGTACAATGCCCCTTTTGGTATGTACCTCACAAGACATCTACAACAACTGGAAAGACCACAGAAATACCTCACAAAGAGGATTACTGGCCTCAAACAGATGCCCTATGCAGACCGTCTCAAAAAACTACAGCTTTACTCCATCGCATATCGCCTACCTACTCAGGGGCGATCTCTGCCTAACATACAAAGCTATGTCAAACCCAGAGCTGTTGGACATGCTCCACTTAAAGAAATCCCAATCCCTCCGAGCTACATGCTCTAGGGACCTAAACCTTGTCACCACAATAAACAGAACATGCTAGAGGGATAGATTCCTGTCCCAGAGACTTCCCATACTCTGGAACAGACCACCTATCCATGTCAAACAGAGTTCCTCATTAGCACACTTCAAGAAAAATCTTGATGATTGAATGGGAAATGGGAAATTTACCCCAAGGATCTCATTCTGCGGCTCTGCTCGACAGGGGCACAGGAAAATAATTTTCTTGGGTGGCGAAAGCCAGGGTACATTTTTTGGCTAGGCTTGTATGGGCCCTAGGGCCGATAGCCTAGTACCTACCTATGAACCTATGAACATACCAAAAGGGGCATTGTACTCTATAATGGGTCTAATGAGTGACGAGTAGAGGGGAACAATGACCTCTTTTTTTCTGGATGAGAAACCTTTTGTTATGAGGTGTGCCATGTAGAAGGATTTCCTGACTACTGTGGCGATGTGATTATCAAAGGAGAGACTACTGTCCACCTGTATCCCAAGGTCTCTTATCACACTTTCTTTGTTAAGTAGACTACCGCCTATGTGGTAGTTCATGGGTGCAGACTTTTTACCAAAAGGGATGACAATGCACGTTTTGGCATTGAGCTTGAGGCCATGGCTTTGACACCAGGCATCTGTCTCAGTGAGGCCCTTTTGTAGGATATCCACATCATTAGGAGATTTGATTATGACTCCTAGTTTGCAGTCATCTGCGAACTTTGTTAGCCAAAGACCTTCTGTGTTAGCCTGTACTTCAGAGAAGTAGATACAAAACAGGAGAGGACCTAGGACTGAACCCTGTGGTACTCCACTTGTCACTGGTCTGAAGTTGGATTTAGAGTCTGCTACTTTCACAGTGTGGGTTCGGTCAGTGAGCCAGTTGTCAACCAATCTTGTGACATAGGGATTTATACCTAGTTTAGTGAGTTTGTCTATAATTCCAGAATGGGGGAATGGTGTTGAAAGCCTTGGCGAGATTTTAGATAGGCTGTGTGTACCACCTTACCCTCATCTATAGCTTTGGTGACCACTTCAAAAAAGTCTATCAGGTTTAGGAGACATGCTCTGCCATTTACAAACCCGAACTTGGTAGGGTCCAGAGTTTGGAGATTATCAATGTCATTGTTTATAAGTTCCATTATAATACACTCCATAGCCTTGCAGACCAGGCTTGTTAGGCTAATGGGGTGGTAGTTCCTGGGGTCCATGGTGGCTCCCACTTTGTGGAGTGGGATAGCCGTTGCTGTGTGCCATTCAGTGGGCAAAAAGCCTGAGGTGAGGCTATGATTGAACATGGTACTTAGGTGGGGTGCCAGTTCATTCTGTAGTTCATGTAGAACGCAGCCTGGGATGTTGTCAGGTGCCATGGATGCTGTGATCTTGGCTTTGGAGAGTGTGTTTTTTTACCTGTGCAGCCATGATTACAGGTGCTTTGCATTCTTCCAATATAGAGATGGGCCCTTTAGGGGATGAGAGAGGGGTAAAGTTAGCACTGAGCCTGTCTGCCAGGATGTTGGCAATATAAGTTGGTTCTGTATATTTAGTGCCATTGTGCTGTAACTCAGAGCATATCTGAGTGCTGCCATTGAGATTCTTGACATAGCTATAGAATGCTTTGTGGTTGTCTTTAGAATCAGTAGTGATTTTGTTTTCGTAACTAGCTTTGGAGGATTTTATGAGGGATCTCAGCTTCTTACTGAGGCTGACCACGGAGTTCCTCCAATCATGGGATTTTACTCTTTTTTGCAACAGTTTCTTTCTTCTGTTGTAGAGTTTGTTTATAGCAGGGGACCACCAGAATGGCTTCCTTTTTGTGGAGGATAGCATCTTGGTTCTGTTAGGGATTGCACCAATCCATGCACTCATGTAAGTGCTTATAAAGTGCAATTATATAGGATTCAGCAGTCGTATCTCTATTGTCAGTCAGCATGGATGTCATGAAGTTTGCCACTTCTGTCTTAAGAAGCATGAAGTTGGCTTTGGAGAAATTTTTTATGGTGATTTCCCTAATGGGGGGGTGGGGCTGGAATGTGGATGTCTAGGGTGATTTGCTTATGGTTCGATCTGACCAATGAGGAATTGATCTCTGGTGTGGAACACCGGTTGCCCATGTTGGTAATGACCAGGTCTAGGATATTGGTGCCCCCGGTAGGGTTGTGGATAAGATGATCCAAGGCATTGGAATTTATGAATTCTAGAAAATGTTGAGCGCAAGAGTTGTAGTAGTTGAAATCACCCATTATTAGGGTGTTAGGTTGTACTCTAATATTTTCCAGTGTATGAAGAAATGAGGGGTGGGAATCCTGGGGCATGGTGGGGGATCTGTAACAAGCTACAATTTGCATTGCAATCTTGCCCAGAGTTAGTTGCACATGGATAATCTCAGATGCATTATGCTGAGCAACTAGCTTGGAGGTGTGGATATCCTTAATGAATATGGACACTACTCCGCCTTTAGTGCTTCGGTCCAAGTTAGGTGGCCAAAAGGTGTGGTATAAATTATAGCTTGGTAATGCAGGGGTGCTCTCTGGAGCCTTGAACCCGGTCTCTGTTACTACACAGAAGTCGATGTTCTCCATTTTAAGGAGTGCCTCGAGTGAGTGCATTTTGAAGTTTAGACTTCTAGCATTGAGTAGCATTACCCTCAGTTTTTGCTTGCCTGTTCCTGTTACGGTGGTAAATTTGTTATTTGAATCTTGCCTAAAAAAGGCACTATAGTGGTGGCAAGAGCCTTAGCCAGTATCCGGAATCCCAAGAGCAACAGGTGCAGGCCATCTCTGGCAAAGCATCGTGGTTTGTCGATCATGTCATCCCAGGCAGACAGATACTGGATCCCCTTAGAATGACACCAGAAGCTTACCCAATTGTTGAAGTCAATCATTTTGTCCTTGTACTGTGGTATCATTCTGGGTGATGGCAGGATGCTACTCAGGGCTAGGGTCATACCTGCCTGGGCTACAAGATCAGAAAGCTCCTCCATGTCTCTTTTTATGTAGTCCAGGGAGGTACATCTCAGGTCATTCACACCAACATGGACAATGACAGAGTCATATTTGTACTTGCTGTGGAGTGACCTGAGTGCATGTGTTATGTGGTGGATCCTGGCACCTGACAGGCAGTTGACAGGGACTTTCTCCTTGTTTAGCCTGGTGAGTGGAACATCAGTGTGCCTGACTATAGATTCACCTATGACTAGAGTGTTAGGTACACACTGAGTTTGTGGGCTATGTGTCATTTGGGTTGTGTTGGGGGGTGGAGGTTGCTTGTGTTTCTGATTTGGAGGTCCCTGTTGCTTGGGTTGATTTCTTTTTGAGAGCCTCCATGAATGTAGATGTGTGTTTTGTGTTTCTACGTGTGTGTTTTGGTGGTGTAGGTTTTGAGGGACTATGTGATGAGTGTGGTGTGGTGCAAGTGTGTACCTCCTCCTCTTGACTGTCTAGTCCAGTCTTGGGTGAAGACAGCTTTGCTTCCAGTTTAGTTATATAAGTGCATCTCTCACAGGTTGTAGTGTTGGGTGGTAGGAGGAGAGGGTTGTCTGTGTACATGAGGCAATTGCTGCAGTGCCCCAAGATGCCCAGATTCATCAGGTAGACAGGAGAAAACACAGGGAGCTGACCCTTAGACATGTCTGTATAGGTGCTTATTTATTAAGTACTAAAAACTGTTTTCCTCTAGACAAGTGAGGAAAGTTGAGTGCTGTAGAAATTTGTAGCTTATTTAGTGCTTACAATGAGTTCTGAACAAGTACTGAGCTCAAAGAAACAGATTTGAGTGCTGAAACTAGAAAACTTTTAGTTATGTACTTACCATACCTTTAGATGTTTGGGATCCATCTCGCCTACATTCTGTACTGATGGGCTCGGAGCCGATCCCTCGGCTCCGACTCGGCACGCTATGCTATAGAGCGAGGCCTCTTATTGGCTGAGCTATTTCTTATCCCAGGATGCACCACCACTAATCCCCCAGATCTTGTTTGTCCTCATTCATGCACACATGCACAACTTGTTTATATAACATTGTTAGATGTTTCAAGATGAAACAACAGGATTCGGACCTTCTGATATCCTCTGATCTCCAAGGAAGGGGGAAGGAGGGTGGGTTATTAGGAATGTAGGCGAGATGGATCCCAAACATCTAAAGTTATGGTAAGTACATAACTAAAAGATGTTATGTGATCCTATCTCGCCTACATTCTGTACTGATGGGACAGCGTCCTAGCACCTAAATCCCAGGTGGCTCATTGGAAAACACTCCTGAGCACTGTGGAACCAAATGAAGCTCGTCCTCTAGATGCCACATCCAATTTGTAGTGGGAAATGAAAGTGTGGGGAAGACCATGTAGCCAGCACAAATGTCACTAATGGCAAGCTTAGAATGAAATGCTATCGAAGTAGCCATAGCCCTTGTAGAATGAGCTTTGACAGAGGTGGTAAGCTCTTTGTTAGAATAAGAATAAACTTGAGTAATACAGTCCCTGATCCATTTGGCAATAGTGACCTTTGTGACAGCTTTGCCCAATTTATTGTCTGCAAAGGATACAAACAACTGATCTGTTTTCCTTGTTTGTTTGGTCCTGTCTAAATAAAAACGCAACTGCCTGTGGACATCTAGTGTGTGGAATATGAATTCCGCTTTGTTAGAATATTTTGGAAAAAAGACTGGAAGTTCTAACGATTGTTGTAAGCAGAAACTGGAACAAACTTTAGGGACAAAGGAAGGATTTGGCCTGACAGATACTCTGTCTTTGTGAAAAACCAAGTACGGGGGTTTTACAGACAAAGCTTGAAGCTCTGAAACTCTTCTGGCAGAAGTAATTGCCACCAGAAAAGCAGTCTTACATGATAGAAATTTTAGATCACATGTAGCTGCCGGTTCAAATGGGGAGGAAGTTAAGGCGCGTAACATCACATCGAGATCCCATGGAGGAGCAGAATGAGAAATCGGAGGTCTTAACAGAGCAGCACCTTTCAAGAAGGTCTTACACAATCTGTTGCTCATTAAAGGTGGGTTTATAGATTCGTGAAAATTGGAAATCGCTGCCAATTGAACCTTGATGGTAGAGACTGAAGAGCCTTGATTGAAAAGAGAAGTTAAAAATTTTAGTACTTCTGCCATGGGAATAGAGATGGGATCCAGGCCCCGGAGTTGAGCCCAAATAGCAAATCTTTTCCATTTGCTAGAATACAGTTTCTTTGTAGCAGACTTATGGGCTGAAGATAAAATGTGTACAACCTCTGGATCCAATGTATGACTCCTGACTATAGTCGGAAGAGGAGGAGCCAAGCTGTCAATTTTAAGGTGTGCAGGGACTGGTGGAATAGTCCCGACTGATGAACCAAAAGGTCTGGGATCTGATCCAGGAACCATGGACCTTCCAGAGCATATTTCCGAAGATAGGGAAACCATACTTGACGAGGCCAGTAAGGAGCAACTAAGATCATTTTGCTCCCCAAGAGAGATGCCTTTTGGATCACCCTGGGAAGGAGAGGAACTGGGGGGAAGGCATAAAGCAAGCCGGTGGGCCAAGGACGGGCTAGTGCGTCCATGGGGCTCTTCCCCGGAGCCAGGGTTAGGGAGAAGAATTCTTTGCACTTCGCATTCAGTGGAGTCTCGAAGAGGTCGCAACATGGAACTCCCCATTTGCTGAAAATCTGACTTGCAACTGTCATGTTCAGAGACCATTCGTGAGGAGAGAGGATGGTTCTGCTCAGTCTGTCGGCTATCACATTGGACTTGCCCGGGATATGAGTAGCCACTAGAAAGCGTTTGGTCAGGACTGCCCATTCCCAGACTCTCATGGCCTCTCTGCAAAGAGGATAGGATCTGGTCCCTCCCTGTTTGTCCAGGTACCAGACAACTGACATGTTGTCTGAGTGAACGGCAATTACGCCCTGAGGGAGGTAATCATGAAGGGCTTGAAGGGACAAAAGCACTGCCCTCATTTCTAGGATGTTGATATGAAGTAGGGTCTCTTTTGGGTGCCATTTGCCTTGGACTGACCTGCCCAGGGAATGCCCCCCCCACCCCATCTGGGAGGCGTACGTGGTCAAAGTGGCCGCAGGAGGAGGTGGAACAAAGGGTCGTCCCTGATCCAAATTGGAGGGCACTAGCCACCAGCGAAGGTCCCGTTTGCATGTTTCTGTGATCCATATGAGGTAAGTGAGAGGGAGTTCCTGAAAGGACCACTGAGCTGAAAGAAGCCACTGGAGAATTCTCATGTGCAACCTTGCCAAGGGGACTAGAAGAACCATGGCGGACATGGATCCCAATAACTGCAGGACCATTCTGGCTGGGGCTTTGGACCTGGGAAGTAAGGCTCGAACTTGAGTCTGTATGGTTTGTATTCTGTCTGTAGGTAGATAGACCCGCATTCTGTTTGAGTCTATCTCTACCCCTATGAATCTTATTCGTTGAGATGGCAGCAACACAGACTTTGGCCAATTGAAGGTGATTCCAAGGGAATTGCCCAGTGATATAGTGGCTTGTAGGCTCCGCAGTAGTAGATGCTTGTATGTGGCAGTTAGGAGCCAGTCGTCTAGATACGGAAACACCTGGAATCCTAGACTTCTCATGTGAGCAGTCACAACTGCCAAGCACTTGGTGAACACCCTGGGGGCTGTGGTGAGACCAAAGGGCAGCGCGGAACTGAAAATGACTGCCTCCTAGGCTGAAGCGCAGATGTCTCCTGGACGCTTGATGTACCATGATATGGTAATAAGCGTCCTTGAGATCTATGGAGCACATCCAAACACCTTTCTCCAGCAATGGGAGAATGGTTTGTAGGGTGACCATTCGGAACTTGGACTTTCTGACTGAACGGTTTAGAATGCTGAGGTCCAAAATGGGCCTCAAGTCCCCGGTCTTTTTTGGCACCAAAAAGAATCTTGAGTAAGTCCCTAATCCGATCTGGTCTGCGGGGACCGGTTGGATGGCTCCTTTTTGCAGCAGCTTTGAAACTTCTGAGGCTGCAGTATCCCGTTGACTGGGTGGCGGGACCGGGATTTTTTTGGACTGAGGTGGAGGGTGAGAGAAAGGGATGGTGTAACCTCCGGCGATAATTCGAAGCACCCATCGGTCCTGAGTGATACCTTCCCAGGCTTTTAGGTGCTTCGAGAAACGACCCCCGACTGGCTCCGGAGCTGCACAGTCAGGCAATCCCTCAGGGACTGTGAAAGGCTGAAGAGCCACGAAAGGACTCATGGTCTCCAGTGTTGCGAGGGCCTCTGCCGCCTCTGGGACGGCGTCTTCCGGAAGAATTTCCCCCTCCCCTGCCTCTGGAAGGGGGATCCTCCTGCTGAGAGGGGTAAGGCTTCTGAGATCTACGGAACCACATTTTCCCTCCTCTTTTAGCCTTGGGATAAGGCCGAAAGGGAGTGGAAAATCGTGCCCCTACGGCAGTCAGAGTCTTACCCTCCTGTTCGCAGCGGGTCAGTGTGTCCTTTACCTTGGGTCCAAACAGGGAGGACCCATCAAAGGGGGCGTCAGCAAAGGAAGACTTAAAGGCCTCCGCGAAATGACACAGGCAGAGCCAGGCTTGTCTCCGTAGAGCAATGCCTGTACCCGCCGCTCTACTCGCCCCTTCGGCCGCATAAGTAATTAGCCTCATGGACGAGTTTGAAATGGACGACAATGTAGCCAGCTGAGAGCCAACCATCTGGGCCAGCTCCTCAGGCAGGTTACCCAAGAGGGTATCGGATAGTTCTTTAATCAGATCCCTCTGGAATCTAGTAAAGTGCGTAAGGTAGTTCAAGGACCTTAATGTAAAGGCCGCTGAACTTAGGGTGCGCTTTCCGTACCAATCCATGCTCCTAGACTCCTTATTAGGAGGATGGATGGACGTCAAAGCCTCTGCTACATCTTGCTGGTTAGCAGATGCCACCACCAAAGCATCTACAGCCACACCTTTAGTTAGAAACTCTTTTTCAGGGGGTGCCGAGAGGAACTTATTAGGATGAGCAGGCACCAGTTCCACAGAGTCTGGGTGTTCCCACGCCCTTCAACAGATCAAATCCAAGAGCTCGTCGAAGGGCGGAGACACCCAGGAGGCGGAGGGCTGAGCCCCGAAGGCCTTAAGGAACACTGACTCATCAGCAGAAGGGGGTTTGGACTGCCAGCCGCCTCATTGTTTAAGGGCTTCCAGGATGTCTGCAAAGGAGACATCATCCGAGGACGACTTAGGGGACCCCTCTGCATCATCGAAATCAGTGTCTGATGTAAGAGACTCATCAGGGGAGTCAACGTGCTTCCTCTTGCACGATCTTTTCCTGGGGGTTCTTCTGAAGAGGCTTCAGAAGGACCTCCAGGAGGGGGGGGGGAAACCCCAGTGGGGGTAACCTCAGGCCCCGGGGCTCCGCTGTCTAAGGACAGGGGGACTGCCAAAGACCCAGTCTCGGTATGCAGGGAAGGAGCTGGGGAGACCGTGGAGGTAGCCAAAGAAGATTTGGCTAACGCACTCTTCATAGCCCTGAAGGCGGGACCACCAGAATCCTGGGAGGGTCCCACCTCCGTGGCCACGACAGTAGACGGCACTCATGCCGCCGACGCACCAAGAGGGAGACTTGGGACCGAAAACATCAATCCCGAAGCATCCCCCCCGGGGCCGACAGAAGAAGTCCGTGTACTGAACTCCGACCCAAGAGCCGGAGTGGGAGTAAGGGTCGGGCCCGACCCTAAAACCTCCACCGGTTCCACCAGCACCGGCTCCAACGGTGCCGAGGCTGTTGGAGGAGGAACCATTGTAGGGAGGTGGACCATCGGCTCCGAAGCTGAATGGGCTGGAGCCGAAACTAGCTTTTGGAACACCGGAGACTGGAAAAGTCTTAGGAGCACCCTGTCAATGTCCGAATCAGACATCTTGGATGATCTGGACAATACCGATCGGGTCTGAACCGATTTCTCCATCGGCTCCAAAGGACTAGGGGACTGGCTCCGAATGGATTCTACCACTATCAGCTCCGAGAGAGATCTCAAGGCAATTTCCCTCGGTGCCGATAAGGACTTCGGCTCTGAAGGGGAAGAGTCTGAGCCGATAACCCTCATCGGCTCCAATATCAGTGGAGCCGATGAAGGTGACCTGCCTCTCGATGCCCCAGTCCTCGGCTCTGAAACCAGAGGGGTCGAGGCTGGAGGCATCGAGGCAGACCGTTCCGCCCTCGGCTCCGAAGTCCGTGGAGCTGATGGAGAAGTCTGCCTAGGTTTTTTGGCAGTCGGTTCCGACAGACTGGTCGGAGCCGACACTTTCTTCTTTTTTGAAGGAGAGGGAGACGAAGATAAAGCCTCCTCGAAGGATGGCTTGATTAACCTTTAAGGATTAATTTGTTTTTCCTCTCCTGGAGGACCCTTGATGAGAAGGCGTGACACACGCTACATGATTCTTGTAGATGCTTGGCGCCTAAACAGTAAACGCACGAGGAGTGGTCATCCGTTATGGACATCTTAAAACCACACCTCGTGCATTTTTTAAACCCGGAGGGTTTATGCTCTTTGGACATGACTAGAGACACAGTTATCTAAGATAACACAAAAACTAGCTAGATAAGTTCAAATTATAAAGTTTTTTTTTTTTTTTTTTTTTTTTACACAATAACACAGTGCACAAGAAAAAAACACAGAAAGAGAGGGTCAAGACCCTCTAACTAAAACGGGTACTTGACCCACAAATAAACGCTAGAATAGCAAAAGGGGAAGGCCCCTCTAACTAAAACGGGAAACCTTCCCTTAACAAAAAGAACAACTTTCTCAACAAAATCACCAAATACACACACGTATCACAACAATAGCTGTTAAAACAGCTTTTGGGTTGAAAACGAGCAAATTCCTGACAGGAAAAGTCTAAATAAATTAGTACTTAGCCCAGCCAAGTTGAGACCACGTCTTAGCTTGTAAACGCCAAACGAGATCTGGGGGATTAGTAGTGGTGCATCCTGGGATAAGAAATAGCTCAGCCAATAAGAGGCCTCGCTCTATAGCATAGCGTGCCGAGTCGGAGCTGAGGGATCGGCTCCGAGCCCATCAGTACAGAATGTAGGCGAGATAGGATCACATAACATCTGGCTAGTTCTAAGAAACAAAATTAAGCTAGAAGGCCTTCTTCCAACACAGAAAGGCTTGGGGGCTCAGAAGCTTACAAACAGTCCTGGATGCAGCAAATCTGTATCTGGACTAGACAACTTATAGGAAAGGCAGGAAACAAGCTTAAACATTTTTTTTTTTTTTTTTTTTGTAAAGTGGAAAGGGGAAAAAAGGAGCAGAAGCTAACTGGGTTGGCCTTCTCAAATGTTCTCCCTGGAATAGGTAGAATGAGGTAATGACACTAGACTGGGAGGAATGTCCCAGAGCAAATTTACAGTAGGGGTGGGCATCAGAACAAACAAATCCAACCAGATGCTTAACAATTGTAGAAAATTCTACTTAATACCTCACACACAGTGAGTAAAATAAAAGTGCTATAAATAACTCAGAAATAAGCAAAAAAAAGGATAAGTAATGTTATATATCTCAGATTCGTTAGCTCAGAGTCCTTCCTCTGACTTCCTCCGGTTAGCTCAGTGTGAAATGGCAGAAACTGTCACAAGTTAACTTCTAAGTAACAAAGCTGAAACCTGAAACAACTTTAAAAAAGGCTTGAAAGAACCAATGAGGTGCTTATTCCAAGGCGTAATCCAGGCAACCCCAGTCAGCCAATGACCACAAACAATTCACTCTCACTGAAATGCTATACTGGCCTTGGCTAAACTATGATGACCTGGAACGTGCTCAGACACACAGCCTCTAATAACAAACAACTAGGCCCAAAACACAAGCCTGAGTATGGACAATCCTACACTACCAACACTACTTAGGTAGAAAAAACTGCAGAAATGTTTAAACAGATAAAGGATCAAGGGGACTCTAGAAAATGCTTTTAAATGCAAACAAGTTATATGATACACTCCTAAGAGGAAATCAGAACAAACAAACCCAACCAGATGCTTAACAATTGTAGAAAATTCTACTTAATACCTCACACCCAGTGGGTAAAATAAAAGTGCTATAAATAACTCAGAAATAAACAAAAAACAGGATACTTAATGTTATATATCTCAGATTCGTTAGCTCAAAGGCCTTCCTCCGACTCCCTCTGATTAGCTCAGTGTGAAATGGCAGAAACAGTCACAAGTTAACTTCTAAGTAACCTGCAATGATGTGATCTGTTATTATATTCTGCAGCAAATCATACTGTTCTTCTATAACCCTTTTTGCAGTTTGTCCAGCTGTGTTGCTGAAAAATTTGTGAGGTCATTGAGTGCATTTATGAGACCAGGGGAATTTATACATCTTTTCTGGGGACGATGTAGATCATGCCTGCATGCTTTGGTCATTACTATTTGCGTATAGTCATCCAGTTTTAACCAAATATTTTAGTTGTAATAACGTTTTCCAGCTTGGCTTTACTGAGGAGTCTCTTCAGAGCTTCAACATGGGGCCACCCCCAGTTTCCCTAACCCACCCATGCACACCTGTTTTGATATACTGGCAGAAAATGTCTTCACTCAAAGATTCTGTGTACAATATCGCTGAAATGGGACTGCAGTCCACCTGGATGCATTATGTCTTAGTTCATTGTCACCCTGTTGGACCAGTCATATCTAGCCTAGCAACTGTCCTGCACTCCTGTCCTGACTATCCCTATGATCATGTGCATGCTCACACATTTTTCACTTACATTCTCTACAACAACACCAAGCAATGTTTTTTTTAAAACATAGCAGAGCAGGTCAGTTTAAGACAGCCATAGAATTATGCCAAAGCAGACTCTAACAGCAAAATCAGTTAACTCCAGGTTGTAATACTTGGTTTTATGACAGCACATGATGTAACCTACTGTGCAGAATAGCCCCACCAAAGGCTGCAGCTGACAGACAATTTAGGCTCCACAGATGCAGCTAAAAAAAAGTAGGAATTGTTTCTTCTGGTTTATTCTTTGGACTATATTTGGCAGCATGCTTTCTTAAGTCCATTTATGTGTCCTCCTTTAGTATTTTACATTAGATTAGCAGTACATGTTGTACATCCAAACCTAACCCATGAAAAATCATTTGACAATAGATGCACACTGAGTAAGCATCCAATTTCTGAGCAAAATAATCAAATATACATCATTATGGAGGTACATAAGAAAAAAACTGAGCCAGTGGAATCCTGATGCATTAAAAAGCCCACAAAGGTTTCTCACCTGGGAAATTCAGGGCATGAATCCCCTGTCTTACATTGATTGCCTAAAGGCTCTGTTTCTGTATTCAGACTCCTACAGGCTGCTGAGAGGGGATCTTTGCCTGGCTTGCAGGGCTTCGTTACACTCAGCCCTGATGGATCTTTTGCATATGTGCAAAACAAACAGCACCAGAAACACTAGATCCAGGGATCTAAACTTCAGTTGTGACATAAAGAGAATGTATTGGAGAAACAGATATGTGCCCAAAGGAAGGGCACAATATGGAATAGGCTCACTGCTCATGTAAAACAGAGGGCATCCCTGACCCTATTCTTATCAAACATTGGCAATTGGATAGGAAATCATAAATTATCCTCCCAGTTTGGTCCCATGTCTCTTATGGACAGAGACCATCAATAAGAAAAGTATTATCCTAACTAACACCCCCCCCCACAACTCCTTAGTTACCTCCCTACTAACATGCCCCTCTCTTATAGATACTCATGATACTCAAGACCCAAATGATTTGGGGTGTATTGCTAGGCTTGTAAGGGCCCTAGTAGGCATTAGTCTATGAACCTGGCTAGAATGTGTAACCTATTGGTTTTCATCAGCATTCTCTTACTTGACCTATTACTAACTGATGAAGTTAAATCTGTTAAACTATAAGGCATTATCATTCATACCTAGCTCAAGTTTGACAAGCATGTACATAGTGTAGTTGCCAGGATGAACCAAAAACCTGGCACACTCTCCAGGGCCAAATCATTTCTTAATGACGCTGCTTGTCATTCAACTGCAAATTCATGCTTCCTTCCCCCAATCCCTTCTCTGCTTATATTCTCACAGAATTACATTCTTTCCTCTGTTATAGATTAGAGCAGGCATATAACAGAACAACTCACTTTGCACCAGATTATCATGCCAAGATGCATTACTGAGCTCCTGACGCATTTTTAGTTGGCTTGAATTTGCTCAGTATATTGTCCAAATTCAGCTATGTGTCACCCATAAACTACTTTATGCTCCTTATTGTCCATCACCATCAGGCACTACTACATGAAGTCTGACCCCAGCAGCACTTAGAACAGCTTAAAGCAGATTAGTTTCTGCCACGGTATCTAACAACAAGTAGTGTCACTTGAGATAATCTGCATATACTGACAATGTATGAAATAAGTCACGGTATCTTACAACAAGTTGTCTCACTTGAGATAATCTGCATATACTGACAATGTATGAAATAAGTTACCCTATGTTCTGAGATTTAGCTACTCTAAATAAGCATTTAAAATGTTTTAAAATGTCATTTTGACTCTAATTGCATTTGAAACTGAAGAATAACTTACTTTAACTTGTATATTCTTTTCCCCTCATAGCTTTATGTGCATCTGTGTTTTCATTTTTCTCCAGTCCTTTGGTTATCATGTACTCTCTTTTGCTTTACCATTTGTCAATCCCCTTTATTATTTTTATTAAGTATTTTTACATTCTGTATTCACCTAACCATTAGTTTGTGTTTCAGACCTCTTTACTTCAGTTCCTTAAACAGTCATTTCACTTGTGTTACAATGGTGTTTATTGTATTAGCATATAACTGCCTTGCTTGCTTTCTTTTACTCTAAATGTCTTATTTCATTTATATTAGTTTACGTTTCATTATCTTCATTTGTGATATAGTTATTTCCAAAGGAAAACAGCACTCACCACAGTGTTCCTCTGTATCCTGTGCCTTAAGCATCTGATATTTCATGAATTTCCATGGCCATCTTTAGATATACCCCAAACTGGTTTCTTTCTAAGCTTTAACTCACAAATTTTGTTGAAACTACTATTTACTTTGATAGGTAAAATCAAAAGATAAAGTATGTCCCTTTTTTTGTAATGAAACAATTTTTTACTAGAGTCTTTTAAATCAAAGTTTGTGTAGTTAGTTATCAAAGATTAGCAACAAAGTATTATGCAAGTTTTTATCTATCTGCTAATACAAGATGATTGTTAGGGGAAACACTTATGCATCTATTTTAGATTAAGATCTTGATAGTTTACTCTCTATGTAGAAGAAAGTTTTAAAGAAAAATAGTTGTTTGCCATTCTGTGTTGAGATTAATAGCCAGTATTCCATTGTTTCTTATTATATAAATGTCTTAATCAATAATGTGTTGATTTGTTTGTGATGTACATTATAGGAATATCACTAAGGAAATAATAGCATGCTTTATACGTTACAGTTGCCTATATGGTCTTATACTATTCACTCAAGGAAAGTTCTGTTGTTTACTGAAGTAAAAAGCCAAAAATCAATCATATATAGAACAACAATATTATCTAAAAATATTTAGCTATCTGGCTAGAATATGAGTTGTTATATTTTTTAAAAAGCTTTAAAATGTCTCATGCATCTAGTGTTACTCGCTGTTGTTCTTTTATGGTACTTTGTATACCGTGTTTGGCTTCTGGAATGTTTGGCTTCTGGAATGTTTATTTTGTTTTTGTTTTTTGGGGGTTTTTTTGGCATTTCTATGAATACTTTACCCAGATAAAATTCACTTGAAACTTGTTGGAATACATTAACAAAAAGGAGACAAAGCTTTAGCCAATATTAAAATTAAACTATATATTTGCAAAAATGTTACCTTTTGGAAGGGAGTCATTTTAATTCATTGCAGACTTTATTTATAATAACTCAGTTGAAAATATTTGCAATTATCCAATGAAAGACATTAAAATATTACAGCAACGCCAGTCACAGAAAGAAAAATAAGATGGTTTACTTGTGATTTAAAATTAATAAAGCTAGTCTGCTTGTATTTCATTCGATTCACGTTTACATTTAGATTTAGTCATGTTAGATGACATCCCTCTAGAACGGGTTCCACTGCATCGCGCCCACTGGTTGTCAAGCTAGGTTTTGGTGGCTCTTGGGAAAGGGATAGATGAATAGATTGTGTTTTTTTAATCAGCAAATAATTAAATATTACTGTCAATGCTAGCTGGGTGAAATTAATTTAACTCATATAAAAATGCGTAACAACTCTGTCACGTTGCCAATGTAATTAAAATGTTTGTCTGCATTTAGATTTGTTTCCAATTACAACATTTTTGAGCACATCTCCCAGTTTCCTTTTACAGATGATTCATGAGATAGTTTATAAGTTTAAATGGAGAGGAGATTTGCCTTACATTCCTTAAATTATTGCTGCTGTCTCAAAAAATTGAAGTGTGCCCAGCCTTCCTGATCCATTTCGTCTTGGTACAGCATCTGAACCCCATTCAGTATGGAAGAGAAGTTCAAAAGTATATGTTTTTTAAATACTTCATTCCTCTCTTTTTTGAAGTAAAAACTACCTGCCAGGAATTTTCAGGTATTATGTCAGAAAGCTAGTGGATTCAAAATAGGATTCTCAAACAAAACCTAACTAAAATCTCTATTAATATGATTGTAAAAGATGACTCATGTTCTGATGGTACATACCAAGCTGGAATTGTGTTTATAGGACTGATTAAAATGCATCATACATTTTTTTTATAATTAATTCATTTTTATGACGGTAATAGTTTCTATAAAAGATATAGCAGGATGTCCTTTGAATGAACTTGCAAAACTGTAACTAGGTTGATGAATGTATAAAGTGTTAAATGTGCAACAATACCTCTCAACTTTCTAAAATTTCAGAAAATATCCAGGTATTGACTCATATGTTTGATCTATTCCTCATAACATTTCTGGCTTTCTGGCAAAGCATTGAGGATTGTAGTCACTAAATAATGACAGGCATTTGAGTTTCAGACTTCATATCTTTCTGAAAATGCCTGCTAATGGGTAACCTGTTATTGTAGCAACTTTCTAAGTTTATAAGAGCAGTATTTAAAATCTATCCCTGATTTTGGATCTTTGTTTCCTTTATTTTTGACTTTAGATTATTGTGCTAAGAGGTTAAGAGAAATGTGTGCAGCATAATTCCAACATTCATATGGGGAGGAATAAATCGTTGCATTTGTTTATTGCAGCTGGCGACCCCTAACCCGGAAAAGCCGAAAGACACAACAACAACATATAATTGGAGTTCTATTCGTGTACTTTGTAAATAGCTGGCTATATATCTTTCGGAGACAATTTTGTAAAGGCAAAACACCCTGTTATTCTTTAGTCACAAAATAGTTATTTCTCATGGGAGGTAGCTTTTCTTCTCAGTACTGAAAGTCATTCCATTTAATCAATATCTATGTTTCTATTACTGTCATTGACTAGGTCAACAAATGCAACATTAGTAGCAAAAGGTAACCATTTTAGTTATTTTCTTTTAATGTGATGATTTACATAAAGCTTATAATGTTGTGTCAGATTCTCTGCCATTTTCTTTTCAGTCAACAGAAGTGTATTACTGAATGTCTTATTTTGGAGAATTAAAAAGCACATCCTTTACCAGATCTTTCAGAGAATGGTAGAGTATGTCATTAGAATCCCTGATGTGTTGTGTTGACTTTAACTTTGTCAATACATAGTTTGTTTTTTCATTAAAATTTGAAGGGCGCATTCATTTCTTTTTTTTCTTTACCTTCCCTTTTTTATTGATTTCATGTTTTTGTAATTATTTTACTTATTTTGGAGATTTGATTAATAGAAGGTATTCAACTTGAAAACACCTTTCATGAGTATAGAATAATGAGACAAGAAAGATCCCACAGGCATTGCTTTCACTCCACTTTCTTTTGTTGAGGACCCTAATGCATAAGCATGAAACTAGTGGGGGACTGTCTGTGAGGTGCATCTTATATTATACCATATAGATTAGACAATATAAGAAGCTCAGGCATTGGCTACCTTGTTACACATATGTCTTTTTTGAATGGTACCTACCCGATCTTGTGTTAAAAGTGTAAGAACAGAAGGTAATAATTATTCATAAACACAAATAATTACAAAAGCTATGTTTAAAAATAGCAAGAAAGAAGAAAGGAATAAAGTGAGCAGCTGGCAGCATTTACAGTTCACTGTATCATGTGACAAATGAAGCAAACCAGATCTCAGAATCTGTACATTTTGAATAGTCACCCCATGTGCCCATATCTCAGAGCCCCTTCACCTTTCATAAGTTCATAGTTTCATAGGTGGGTACTAGGCTCTCAGCCCTAGGGCCTATACAAACCTAGTCAAAATGGTACCCTGGCTTTCGCCACCTAAGAAAATTATTTTCTTGTGCCCCTGTCTAGCAGAGCCACAGAGGTGATCCCCAGGGAGAATTTCCTAATTCTCATCCAATCATCGATAATTTTCTTGAAGAGTGCTAATGAGGAGCTTTGTTTGATATAGATAGGTAGTTTGTTTCAGAGTATGGGAATTGTCTGGGACAGGAATCTATCCCTCCAGCATGTTCTGTTTATTGTAGTGACAAGGTTTAGGTCCCTAGAACATGTAGCTCGGAGTGATTGGGGTTTCTTTAAGTGGAGCATGTCCAACAGCTCTTGGTTTGACATAGCTTTGTATGTTAGGCAGAGATCACCTGTGAGTAGGCAATATGTGAAGGAGTAAAGCTGGAGATTTTTGAGACGGTCTGCATAGGGCATCTGTTTGAGGCCGGTAATAATCTTTGTGAGGTATTTCTTGCGGCCTTTCCAGTTGTTGTAGATGTCTTGTGAGATACAATCCAAAAGGGGCATTGTACTCTATAATAGGTCTAATGAGTGATGAGTAGAGGGGAACAATGACCTCTTTTTTCCTGGATGAAAAACCTTTGGTGATGAGATGTGCCACGTAGAAGGATTTCCTGACTACTGTGGCGATGTGATTATCAAAGGAGAGACTACTGTCCACCTGTGTCCCAAGGTCTCTTATCACACTTTCTGTGTTAAGTAGACTACCACCTATATGGTAGCTCATGGGTACATAGTTTTTACCAAAGGGGATGACAATGCACATTTTGGCATTGAGCTTGAGGCCATGGCTTTGACACCAGGCATCTGTCTCAGTGAGGATCTTTTGTACAATGTCCACATTGTTAGGAGTTTCAATTATGGCTCCTAGTTTGCAGTCATCTGTGAACTTAGTTAGCCAAAGACCTTCTGTGTTAGCCTGTATTTCAGAGAAGTAGATACCAAACAGGAGAGGACCCAGGACTGAACCCTGTGGTATTCCACTTGTTACTGGTCAGCTGCTCCCATGCTGCAATCTTTGTGTCCACATGCCCATCTCACATTTTACATCCTGCTGTGGTGTAGTGCTCCACCTTCATACTAAACCTTCTATGAAAAACTGTTTCTTTGACTGACCCCTGAAAACCAGAGCATATACTCTCTCAGTTTCCTAACTCCTTTGGGGTCTCAGCCCTTTGATTTCTGTATTTACTTGATATTCTCTTCTCATCTTGAAGTAATATAAATACTAATCTCTCCAGTCTATTCTCATAGCTCTTACCTTCCTGACCTTCACATGTTATCCTTTCATCTCATATTTGTTCCAGAAATAGTGTGCTTAAACAGCTTATATGTTCATAGGTTCACAGATGTATACTAAGCTAACAACTACTACGGCCCTTATAAGCCTAGCCATGCAAACCAAATGTGACCCACAAATTTGATTTATATAGGGTTGGTTTCCTGACTGTTACTGTCCATCAGAGACATAGGTGCCAGACCAGGGGTAAATTTCTAATTACCCATCAGTTGGTCAAAGTTGTGCTCAAATAGGAATGGAAGGAACTTTGCTTCACATGGCTGGGGAACGTGTTCTAGAGAATGGAAATTTTCTCAGAAACATATCTGTCTCGTCATCTTGTCCTATGTATGCTCCAAGCAAAATTTAGGAATTTTAAGCTAGTAGTTCTGATGCTGTTTGCTTTGCGTATGTGCAAAAATTTCATCAAAATATGGTCCAGGAATGCCTTGTATGCTAGGCAAAGATGACCTCTCAGACATCTGTATGATATCGAGTAAAGAGACATGGCTTTGACACGATCAGCATAGGACATTGTGTTTATTCCCTGTATTATTTTTGGAAGGAACCTTTCTGGACATTCCAGTTGCTTTATGAGTCTGAGTCAGGTAAACACCAAAGGGTGCATTACACTCTTTGATGGTTCTAATGAGGGCTGAGTACACTGGTATGATGACCTCTATAGACCTAGATTCCATGTCCTTGCTTATAAGTTGAGCAACATAGAAGGATTTTCTTACTACCTCAGACACATGTTGGTTGAAGGCTAGGATACTATCTACATGAGTTCCCAGATACCTGACTAATGAATCAATTTTTAGGGGTGTTTTATTGAGGGCGTAGTTACCTGGGATGGCTGACTTCCCAAAGGGTACTATAATGCATTTCTTGATACTGAGCTTCAAAAAGTGACCTTTTTACATCAGTAGCTGCTGATGGGGTTTCTAGTGTTTGTGGAACTGCTGGAAGTGCCTGCTGCAATAGCTGGCACAGTGATTGGCATCAAAACCATCTATTCTAGCCTGGTTTCATGACATATAGGGATGGAGCCATGACAATATCCTAGGCAGCCAGGGATCATTTGAGATCACTGGCACTGAAGCATCCAGACAGACAGTGGGGGAGGAATGAATGGTGCATGGCATACTCACCTCTCCCAGTGGAAGGGAAGAGTATTTGTGCACTGAGGAGCACAGCAGTTGTGCGATTTCTCTGGCAGAAACCAGGGAAGCTATTACTTATGCTGTGAGGGGAGGAACAGGGCTATTTAAAGCAAACTTCCTTGCAGAAGTGATGGAACATCTTGCTCAGTCAGCCCACTGCAGGTCCCACCTGCAGGTAGCTGGGTGTGTGAGATGAAGGATGAGGAGGAAACAAGAAAACTTCAAACCACTCCTGATGGCTGCCTCAGTGATGGCCCCTGTTGGTAGAATCCTGGTTGGTGAAGGGAATGAATGGACTGATAGAGTGACAGAGATGGTCTGATGGTCGTCCGTCAGTGGAGACAAAAATTGCAAAAACAAAAACAATCATTTGTTTCCAATTTTAAAAACAATCATTTTGTTCTGAAAAAGGCATTACAATCCCATTATGTTAAGTAGGCATGGGGATGCTATAACTGACTATCTCACTTTATTTCTTAACGTTTTCACAGAACTCCAAAAAATATTTACCTTAAACAGTTAGGCAGTCATCTGTAAATGTGTGGTGTTTATCAGATGGAAACCATGGCTTCTGAGCTTGTCTTGAAATGGACACTACCTAGACATAACTGATACATATATATATATATATATATATATATATATATATATATATATAGATGAGTCCCCTTCAGATGGTCGAACGTTTAAAAGCTCAACTTTCATATGGCTGAGATCATATGATCGAACTTTTAAAAGTTCAAACGGTCTGATAGGGATCTCCATAGAGCACGGACGGGAAGATTTCCCTTTACCGCAATGTAGTACGATCTCAGTGTTGATATATTTAAATAGCGGGGGGTAGAGGGGGGCTTGCCCCCCTGCTAGCACTATTTAGTTTTTTTTTTTTTATTATTTATTTTATTTTCATATTTTCTAACATTTAAATGTTCGATCATATGGTCTCGGCCATATGAAAGTCGAACATCTGGATGTTTGATTATGTGAAGTAGATATATATATATATATATATATATATATACCTATTGCCATGTGTTTAGGTCTGATGTTTTGGAGTATTTTCAAACCATTTGGCAGGTGAGCCTCACAGTTCTCCAGGAAAAGGCCAGAGTTCTTCCTCTTACTGACTATACATGCTCTAGTTCTCATGCTGATCATTGTCAGTTATTTTGGGGGATGGCCATCTCTAGTATTCCTCCATGCCCACAAAAGGCCTTTCAGAAGTAACAGTGTTAGGTCTGCTGCTCATTAATATTCTGCTCATGATATGTGACAATCTTGTAATAACAGTAAACTATTTCAGTAGAATGCTGGCCTAGTCCTCTATAGAACACATGCTGATCCATCTGTCAACAGGAGTAAGTTCAGAACAGTTTGACCATCCTGGATGTGTGCCTTTAAGATAGTGGCCTTCTTTACACCTCCAAACAAGGGCTACACTTTTCTTTGACTGACATAGCAGTTTTCAGAATAGCGTACTTCACACTTAGATACTCTCCACTGAAATATTAGCTCCACCCTGCTACCTTAACATCTGGACTGGCAAGTTACTTAAGCATGATAAAACATAGACAAAGCTGTGGAAATAACTTAAAGGTCAGCTAGGCTTAATGGACATGCTATTGTCTACAGCCCTTGTTTTTGCTAGACTTACTAGCTTACAAGTTGATGTTTGTGTTTTGTTCTTTGCTCCATATACAAACTATTTGTTTTTGCTCAGACTGTAGGCTGTTTTATGTTTGACCTCGCAGCCTTCTGGATAAAGATGGAGACAGATGTTTTAAGTCTGTTTCTGAGCACTCTTTCTTCAAGGTGCAGCAGCACCTGCCTGAGAATAATGAGGCTGCAGGGAGGTCTGACCTCTGCGACAATTCTGTCATTCATCTTACTCTGTGTGGCATTTGCCTGTCAACTATACAGACCTGAGTACTTCCTTATCTGACATTTGTGTACTCAAACTGTCAGTTTTCTGGAGTTACTGCTGGGGAACTGTAATCTAGGCTTTATGGTATCAAGCAGATGCAATGTACCCTAGCTTCCTACTGTGCATGCCATTCTTCTTCTCCCTCTAGCCTTTGCTACCCTAATCCTTGCCTCGTACTAACTCTAGCTTCTCCTCTTCTCCTGAGTGGGATGATTCTGTCATGTGACATACAGTTTTCTTACTGGGTCATTATTGTTAGGTTCATACCAAGCATCAGATGGCCTTGCCTCACAGTTAGGCTGTGCTGTAACTAACAACATGATGACTGCCAATTAATTAGGATACTGTATCTAGGTTTATACGCAGTCATTTACATATAAAACAATGGGGTGCCTATCAGTTCATTTTACACTGCATCTGGGTTTATTCACAGTCAACTGTCTTCCTATATAAAAACAATATAGTCTACTGATTTCTTTGGATATCACAGCTAGCTTTATCCATTGTCATTTCCTTATATAAAACAATGTGTTGCTTACCAACTCCTTTTGAAGCACATCTAGGATTATCCACATTTATTTTCCCATATAAAACAGTGTTCTGTCTACCAATCCTTTTATGCAGCATCTAGTTGTATCTGATGTCATTTTCCTGTATAAGAAAATATGCTTTTTACAAATTTCTTATCATACCCCATCAAGATTTATCCACTATAATTTCCCTATATAACCCTGCAAGGGAACTCAATTGTTCATTACTTAGTGTGCCAGAGGTGCATTAAACTAAATGCCCTGTTGTACAGGTTTCTCAATCATAGAGATCCAAAGTCAAGGAATAAATGTGTAACATCTGCAGGATATATCATCTGTCTTTGTTTTCCAGGTTTTGTCGGATAACCTACCTCCTACAGGCTAATTTAGGCTGTAAACTAATGTTGCCTGCCAAAGACATGCTGTACCACTCTGTGGTATTAACCATGCCATTTCTGTGATGTTTATGAATATACTAGCTGTTAAGAGGGATATGATTCCACACATCTTATGGAAGAGGCACTGGTGAGGCAGGTACTAGTGAACCCGGCACTACTAAAGCAGGTACTGGTGGAGAAAAGAATGGTGTAACAGGTACTAGTGGAGCAGGCACTGTTGGAGCAGGTACTGGTTCAATGGGTACTCACAGAATAT
Source organism: Protopterus annectens (assembly GCF_019279795.1). Taxonomy (NCBI): domain Eukaryota; kingdom Metazoa; phylum Chordata; order Ceratodontiformes; family Protopteridae; genus Protopterus; species Protopterus annectens. Next base: position 175,660,407 of record NC_056733.1, read on the forward strand.
ACACTGTAGGAGTACATAGTGATGAAGCATGTAAAAGCAGAGTTGACATTGACAGAACTGGCACTGGTTAAGCAGGCAGTAATAAAGCAGGCACTAGTAAAGCAGGTATTGGTGAAGCATGTCCTGGTGGAGAAAGCAATGGTGTAACAGGTACAAGTGGAACAGGCACTGATGAAACACATTGGTGGAACAAGTACTGGTGAAACAGCCAGTGATGAAGCAGGTACTTGTGGAAAAGGTACTGGTGGTGGTAGAGGTGTAGGCACTGGTGATGCAGGTACTGTTTCAGTAGGTACTGGTAGTGAAGGCACTGGAGGACTACATACTCGTGAAACATGTACAGGTGGAGTAGGTACTGACTCAACAGGCACTGATGGAACAGGCGCTAATGATATAGGCACTAGTGTAACTGTTACTGGTGCAGCAACTACTGGTGGCTCAGGAAATAGTGGAATAAGCAAAGGTGAAACAGGCATTGGTGGATTAGATATTGATGAAGCATCTACAGTTGAGTAGGCACTGATGAAACAGTCACTGGTGAAACAAGCACTAGTGGAATAGGATTAATGAAGCATGCAATGGTGGGTCAAGCACTAGTGGACAAGCACTTGTGCAACAGATGCTAGTGAAATAGGCATTGGTTGAAAAGGTACTAGTGAAATAGGAAGTGATGGAACAGGCACCAGTGAAAGAGTCACTGGTGGAGCAAGCTCTGAGGGGTGGGAGGGTGGCCTAATGGTTAAGGTGTTTGCCTTACAAACACAAGGTGCAGGGTTTGAGTCTCACAAGGGATAATTGGCTAGGCTTAAAATGGCTCACAAGGGCAGTTATTTTAGGGTTGGGAGGGTGGCCTAATGGTTAAGGTGTTTGCCTTACAAACACAAGGTGCAGGGTTTGAGTCTCACAAGGGATAATTGGCTAAGCTTAAAATGGCTCGAAAGGGCAGTTAGCTTAGTACTAACCTATGAACCTATGAACCTATGATGAACCAGACATTGTTGAAATAGGCACTGGTGTTAAAGATAATAGTAAAACATGCAATGGTGAAGGATTACCTGGTGGAAAAAGCCTTGGTGAAACAGGGTCTGGTGAAAAAGGTACTGGAACAACAAATATTGGTGGAATACACAATACAAGAACAGGCACCACAGGAACAAGTACTGATGAAGCAGATACCAATAGAACAGGATCTGGTGAAGCAGGCACGAATGAAAAAAAGCACCGGTGAAGCAGGTACTGATGAAACAAGCAGTGGAACAAGTACTAGTGGAGCAGGCACTAATGGAACATGTGTTAGTGTAGCAAACATGATGCAGGCACTGGTTGATTGGCACTAGTGGAGCAGGCATTGACAGAGCAGGTACTGGTGAAGCAGGTAATAGTAAAATACACTAGTAGAGGGGTACCTAGTCTATACCTAGTCTATACTATCTGAGTACATACTAGTAAAGCAGATACTGGTGGGACTGGAGAAGAAGGCACTTATAGGAAAGGCAGTGTAACATATACTGGTGGTAGAGCAGGTACATGTTAAACACACTCTAGTGAAGCAGGCATTGGTGAATTAGGAAATGGAAGAACAGGCACTGGTGGAGCAGCCACTGGTGGTGCAGGCACTAGTGGAACAAGCATTGGTGGAGCATATACTGGTGAATCAGGCAGTGGTAGAACAGGTATTAGTGGAGTAGCCACTGGTGGAATACACTGTGGTAGATTAGGCACTGCTAGAGCAGGTACTGATAAACCAGGCATTGGTGAAACAGGCACTAGTGAAGCAGATACTGGTGAATTAGGAACTGGTATAACAGGCACTGGTGGTGCACATACTGGAGGATCAGACAGTGGGGGAACATACTGGCACAGCAGGCAGCGGTAGAACAGGAAAAAGTGAAATACACTGTTGGATCAGGTACAAGTGAAGCAGATTCTGGTGGAACAAGCATTGGTGAAATAATCATTGATAGAATAAGCAGTAGAACATGTACTGGTGAAGCTGGTACTGGTAGTGCAGATACTGGTGAAGTAGGTATTGGTAAAACAGGCACTAGTAAAAGATGTACTGATGAACAGGCACAGGGGGAGCAGCCACTGGTGGTAGAGACACTGGAGAAACAAGCAGTGGTGATGCAAGTGCTGATGAATTATGTAATGGTGGAACAGGTACTAGAGAAGCACTCATTAGTGGAGCAGCCACTTGGGGAATACACTGTGACAGAACAGGCACTGCAAGAGCAGGTACTGGCAGAGCAGATACAGATGGAGCAATATTGGTGAAACAGACATGAGTGAAGCATGTACATGTGAATTAGTAGCTGGTAGAACAAGCACTGGTAGAGCTTCCACTGGTGGTACAGGCACTGGAGGAACAAGCAGTGGAAGGGCATGTAATGGTGACTCAGGTAATGGTGGAGCAGGTACTGGAGAATCAGGTACTAGCTGAGCAGCCAGTTGTGGAGCAGGCAGTGATTTATTTATTTATTTTAATTTATTCATCCTTTGTTGACTGGGTTAGTCCTGCTAGGTTGGTGACCTCTTTTCAGCGGACACCAGAGATGATATTTATATGGACTAACAGAAATATGGAGAGGGCATTGGGGAACATCTATTCTTTTCTGAGCACTAGATCAGAGGTATGGGCTAGAATAGAAAGTGACAGAGAATTAATAAAAGAAGAGAAAGGAATAAAAAGATTGACTGGAGAGATTGCTAAAATGGATGAGATAAAAAGGGAACATTATATTTTATGGGAAGATAAAGCAATGAGAGCACAGTATGAAGACAACAGACTGGGGGAGTGCTTATAAACAAAAATACAAACAATATTTTGACTGTAGAACATAAGAGTGAAGCAAAGGAACATGAGAGTGTATAATGAAATCATAAAAGATATGAAGAAATAGAAAATAAGGAGACATAAGAGAAATTGGAAGAGAGCTATGTGAAACACAGAAAAAAGTTAAAAATATGTTCTTTAGACAAAGATATTTTTTGAAAGGTAAAAAGGAGGAAATTTCTCCATTTTGGTGGAAAGAGGTAAAAATACGAGAGGAAGGACGGATGCAATGTTTAATGAGGAATGCAATATTAGATATAAGCAGAGAGAAATAATGGAAATTGTGGAACATTTGTGACTAGAATGTAAGAAAAGGAGATAGTACAAGAAGAAGTATAGATTTTACAAAAATTCTGAAGTTATGAATCCGCTAGAAAAGGTTATCACTATAAGAGAAGTGGTGGAAATAATACAAGAAAAAAGAGAAGAAGAAGAACCAACAAATAGATAACTTAGGTTATGAATATTACAAAGAGATGAATGAAAATAAGAAATTAATATTTTGTGAAATATTAAATGAATAGATAGTGAAAGGAGTAACTGATAAAGGGATATATGGTATAACAATTACGTTTATATTGAAAAAAGATGAAAGAAAAGTTATAGAAAACTGGAGACCAATAACACTGGGAAATACAGATTATAAAATTTTTATGAAAATAATACAAAAACGATGCATTAGGTTTAAAATGAAGTTATAGGAGAAAGAGTTTTCAGAATCAAAGGGAGGGGCATGAAGAAAATATTAAAAATAATAAAATATGTAACATATGATTTGGAAAGGAAATAAGGAAGTAAGGTCTAGTGGCATGTGATATGGCTAAAGCATTTGATAAGGTTAGTCATGAAGCAAAATGAAAGATTTTGGAGGCATACTGAATAGGAGAAAAAAATGTTAAATGTTATAAAAAATGCTATGAAATGTCATGGATGAATGTCATGATAAATAGATGGATGCGAGAAAAGATAAAAATTAGGAGAGGGGTTAAGCAAGGATTTCCATTACATATTGGCTGTTTGTACTGGTAATGAATGCAGTAATTCAAACCTGTATGCATGAAATGAAAGAAGCATAATGGAAGAAGGGAAAACGAGTTATAATACTAATTTGTCTGTCACATGCAGATGATTTAGTGAATGTCGCAAAGAATAAGATATGGATAAGTGAAGTCATGGTATAAGCAGAGGAATTATTAAAGAAAGTTGTTTTATAGATAAGGAAAAAAAAAAACAAAGGGTTTCTCAAAACTAAGAAAACAGGTGGAATATATCAAACTAGGAATGAAATATGTATATTAGGAGTGAAATTTGGAGGGTATGAAAATTTAATAGAATAGTGAAAAAAATATTGGAAGAAATAAGAAAAAATGTTATCATGGTGGAGAAGATTTAATCTATCATTTAACAAAAAGTTGTTGTTGTTGTTGTTGTTGTGTCTTGCGGCTTTTCCCGGTTAGGGGTTGCCACAGCGGAATTCCGGTCCGCTAATGATTGGCAGTAGATTTTTACGTGCTGGCTTGCCGGGCCTAACGCACAACCTTCAACAAAGGAACGCCCATTCACACATGTCGCCACACAGAAGACGCTCTTACTAAGAATCGAATGGGCAACGTCTAACTGTGAGGCGACAAAGAAGTATATATGTTAAATACCTACAAAGGAAAACTAGCATATACATGTTTCCACCTAAAGCTGAGAAAGATATTTTTGATTTTATATGGAGATCAAGACTGAATTATGAGGAAGCTTGAACCCTTTTTTTTCTGTTCACTATTGAAATGTCTTCACTTGAAATGCCAAGTGCCATAAAGCCAAAAAAAGACCAAAAACCAGGAGAAGAGTGAATCTTGAAAACTATTATTCCCCTTAAAACTTTTTTTTGCAGGGGCAGCAAGCCCCCCTGTACCCCCCCCCCCATTTGGGGAAGCCTGACACACCCCCTGAATTTATATATTTCAACTCCGAGATTGCCATACCTAGGAGAAAAGGGAATATTTCAAGAAATGGCATCTCAGACTTAGTATATCTAAGTTCATTCTTTCGACCTCAGTCTCCTCATTTCATTTCAAATGTTTACCATTTTTTTCCTGGCTAATACAGAAGGTGAAAGACAGAGAGATGCAAATGATAAGAAAAATGTTACCTGTAAGGTATAATGGCTAGGCCCAAATCCATCCTGTCCAACACAAACTGCTCCAACACAATTGTCAGAACATAATACCCCCACTATCTTCATCCCTGGGCAAATCAACAACAACAGCAAAACCAACCATCTTTTAATGCTAAATATTAATATATTAGAAGTATCAAAATTAAAATACCTAAACTCCAGGCCACAATAGCACACTACTCCCCAGACACAGTTGCTTTAACAGAAACCTGGCTAAATAAAACATAGCTAACTCAGAAGTTCTCCCTACCGGCTACAATATCATTAGACAAGACAGACCACTTTGTAAAGGGGATGGAACTGCCTTACTGTATTAGTCCAACTTAACTTTATGTCAAATACCAAACTCCTACCCCTCCCTCAGTAATTGGGACATACCTATCAAGCAACTTCAACTTCACCCTAAAAAGGTCATCACCACAATTGTGATCTATATTCCACCTGATAATATACCTGCTAGCCTTGAAGACTTCTTATCCTGTTGTTCTTCCACATACACACAAGAAACCCTTATTCTGGGGAATTTCAACCTAGAGTGGTTCACCTGTATATCAGAACCACCAAGTAATCTAATAAATCCCCATGGCTACAAGCAGCTAGTCCAAATTCCAACTAGATTTGATAAAAAATCTAAAAGGGAATCCATCCTTGACTGGGTCCTAACTAACAAGCCCACATTGTACCCCCACACAGGCAGTCTCCCAGACACCTTAAGAGACTACAACATAATATACCTTATATGTAGTAGAACAAGCATATGCAAAACCACTCACTATAAATCCACTGGAAACAAAAAAATTCTCTCCTGAGGTCCTCAATACTCTACTCTATAACTGCGACTGGACCCCCCCTGTAGCATACTTCAATGAAACATTTCTACAGCACTTAAACACTGTCACTCCATTGTGTAAAATCAAGGTTAGAACCTCTACAAACCCCTGGCTCAATAAGGAAACCAAACAAATCCTCAAGTCCAGAGACACTGCCTGGCTTTACTATCAAAAAACCAAAGAAACACAAAGCCTAACTAAGTACCAAGAACTGTGCAAAAAAATGCATTAAGCTGGAGAAAAAAATCCTACTACACGACATTACAAACTAAATACCAACACAACCTCCACAAATTTTGGAAAATTATAAACTAGCTACTAAAATCCACCTAAAAGGCTACCACCAAACCAACCACCTCTGACACTAAAGTTCCCATAGAAACACAATTCAACTCCCATTTTGTGATTCTATCCTTAGTATCACAGGACAGTTCCAACCTCACTATCCCCCCCAAAACAAATAACACTAATACAAGCTTTACCCTCAAAACAGTTTCCACCACTTCAATCAAAAGCATACTCTCCAAACTAAAAACCTCATCAACAGCAGCCGACCTACTCCCCAGCTATTTCTTGAAACTCACAGCAGATGCTATTGCTATCCCAATCTCCACTATCATAAACAGATCAATTGTTGAAAACTATGTGCCCAAACTCTGGAAAATATCCTATGTTACACCCATACATAAAGGCGGGACCTCCACTGAACTTAATAACTACAGACCCATTGCTATACTCTCTCCCCTGGCCAAAATCCTAGAAAAATGCATCCATACCCAGGTGCTAAAATATCTCATAGACATCAACATCCTGTCACCTACTCAACATGGTTTAAGGCCTGTACATAGTACCACTATAGCCCTCCTCTGTTTCTGAGGCACAGTAAACCATCTCAGAAATGAAGGCCTGCAGGTGTCAACTCTTTTTTTGGATATGTCCAAAGCATTTGACATGGTCTCACACCAAATCCTGCTAAACAAACTAAATCAATATCACCTATCAAATTCCACTCTTACCTGGTTCCAAAGCTACTTAACTGACAGGTACCCGGCTGTGAAATGGGAAAATTCTCTCTCTCCTCAGCTACCCATAACTATAAGAGTCCCAGAGTCCCACGATGTTCGCAAATGACCTCCATACCTCCAAACGGCATGCATCTATCATTCAGTATGCAGATAATACTATCTTAATCTGTGCTGCACAAAACATTCCCACCCTCCTGCAAACAACTCAACTAGCATTCTCTGACGTTGAAAAGTACCTTACCAAAGCCCAACTTATCCTCAATCCAAAGAAAACTCAGCTTATGATTATAACTTGTTCTAACAAAAACACTGATAACAGTCAATTCACTATCTACTCCACAAATGCTACTCCAATCGCTCCAGTGGCACAGGCTAAGCTATTGGGAATAACCATAGACTCCCACCTAAAATTTGATAGTCATCTCAACTTAACTATTAAAAAAGTACATGCCAAACTGAGATCACTACTGTATCAACCCATTTCTTACCAGAAACACAAGATCAGCCATTGCTCGCTCCCAACTTCTATCCACCCTACTCTATGCATCTCCCATTCTGACTAATCTCAGCAAAACTGAACTAAGCAAAATGGAAGCCTGCTATAACAGAATTGCCCACTTTGCTGCAAATTGCTCATATAGAACTCATCACTGTACTGCTTTGAGACAGCTCCACTGGATTGAACTGCCCAACCTCCTAACCTACAATCAGCTCTGCCTCTGTCATTGTATCTATTACCTCCCCAATAAGTGTCCTGCCCTCAAAAAACCTAGTACAACATCACTCAGCCAAAAGGCCTCTTAGATCATCAAACAAACTACTGCTAGAAGTCACCAACTGCTACAATAGCTTTGGAGATGCACTATATAATAGTTCAGTGGCTAGAAAATGGAACTCTGTCCCTACTAGCATTCAAAACACATCATCCAAAGCCTCCTTTAAAGACCTCATCAGGCAACATCTCAAGCAAAGTTGTCAGTGCCATGACTGCTCCCCAGGCTAGTGAAAGTGGATAAGGTACACATACTAAACCTAGAGTACTTGATGATAGTTTTCACTCTTACTCACAAACACTGGCTAATGTACAATGTATGTACTGTACCTGTGTACCATGTATGTATTTTACCTATGTTCTAAATTTCAGCTGTACACCACAAATCTATTAATTACCTTTATTTTTAAATTAATATTTTCTTGTTTGTTCTCTCCACTGTAACTGTTGATGTGCTGCATACCACTGTAAAAACATGTCTTTTGTAATTAGTGTGTATACTGATCATGTCTGAATATCTAAATGTATCTGTATTTTTTCTATGTGGAGCTTTTCTCCCCGGGCCTCTGCTGAAAAAGGGCCTTGTTGGCTCAGTCAGACACCCCCAGTTAACAAATGTAAAATAAAATAAAATAAAAAAATAAATAAAAATAAAATAATGAAGTATGAATAGATAAAGGAGTGTTAAAAAATTGTTGATGGTGGGTAAGAATTTTTTTTTCTTGAAATGATGCAAATGGAAATAACTGTTTTCTCTTCTGTGTACATTATCAGTTGTTTTAAATGGAAAGAAATGACAAAATATATGTTAGGAATATGAATGTGTATATAGTATGTTTGTTTGTCTTTCGGCTTTTCCCGGTTAGGGGTCACCACAGCAGTATTCCGGTCCGCTAATGATTGGCAGTTGTTTTTTATGGTGTCGAGTTGCCAACCCGACATCCAACCTTCAACGAAGGCATGCCCATTCAACGCATGTCTTTCAAATGCCCACTCGACCACAGGGAGGACATGCAGACTCCACACAGAAGGCACTCCCAACCCAAGCCGAGAATCGAATGGGAGAACCTCTTGCTGTGAGGCAACAATGCTACCGCTGCACCACCGCGGAATAAATATAGTATAAAGAAGTATAAAAAATGGACATGTAAATAAACCAAGCCCTACTCTTTTTAATTAAATGCTGTGGGATCTATTATATCCACCTTAAGCTACCTCCACCTCAGGCAGATGAGGCCACAGTTTAATGCCACACTCTGGAGTGCATCACCTGCTAATACTGCACTGCAGTGTCAGTAAAGGAAAAAATAATCGAATCACCTGGGGTGGGAATAGAAACCACAGTCTTCTGATCTTCCAATACCAAAAATGATTGTGTTACCTGTTTAGCCAACTGGCATTGATAGAATAGGTACTAGTGAATCAGGTACTGGAAAAGCAGGCACTAGTGGAACAGCCACTGATGGAGCAGGCACTGATGAAAGAGGTACTGGTGGGGCAGGCACTAGTAAAACAGGCAGTTGTGGAACAGGTACTAGTAAAGCTCACACTGGAAGAATAGGTTTTGCTACAACAGGTACTCATGAAACAGGTGGCAGTGAAACAGACAAGAGTGGAACTGGCACTAGTGGAATAGGTGCTGTTCAAGAAGATATTGGTACAATAGGCAATAGTGCAACAGGTATACAGCAGGTGCTGGTAAAGCCAGCAGTGATGGAACATGCACTGGAGGAACAGGCACACACAAATCAAGTATTGGTAGAACAGCACCAAGCACTGGTATTACATACTATGGTGGATCAGACATTAGTGAAGCAGTTGCTGGTGAAGCAGGTACTCTTTCAGCAGACACTGGTGAAGCACGGTCTGATGGAGTAGGCATGGTGAAATAGCACTGGCAAGGCAGTCACTGCAAGAACAGGCATTTGTGAAGCAGGACTTGGAAGAACAAAAATGGTGAAACAATCTCTGGTGAAACGGGTACTAGTGGAAAATGCAGTAGTGGAGTACACATTAGTGGAACAACCACTAGTGGAGCAGGTACTGGAGAAGCAGGCACTGGTGCAACAGGTAGTACTGAGGCATGCACTACTAAGCAGGCTCTGGTGAAGCAGCTGCTGAAGAAGCAGGTACTAATGGATCAGGCACTAGAGGAAAAGGTAAAAAAATACAGAGAAAGCTAAAAATAGAAGCATAAAATCCAAAATTGTTAATACTCCAGCACCTCGGCTAACAAGCCTTTCACAGAGTTCAGTGGAAAAAGTTCTGGCATAAGGAGCACTGGTGAACCAGATAGTGGTAGAGTAGGCATGGTAAAAAAGGCACTTATGAAACAGGTACTGATGAAGCGCATACAGGTAGGACAGGTGCTGATGTAGCAGGTACTGACAGAGCAGGTTCTAATGAAGCAGATACTGGTGGAAGAGATACTGGTGGAGCACACTCGTTAAGTAGGTACTGGCAGAAGAGGCACTGGAACATCTACTGGTGGAACATTCTGTTGCAGAACAGGCACTAGTGGAGCAAGTACTTGTGAAGCAGGTACTGGTTTGTCAGACATTGTCGATGGTGGCACTAGTAGAACTGGCATTACCTCATTCCCTCCAGTACAGCTCTTTTGAGTTTGTACCTTTAATTCTCAGTAGGTATGCCTTGGGCCTTTAAAAAATGAAGTTATAACCTTAACAGTTCTAACAAATACTCATTGACAGATGTCAAATATCAATACAATTGCATTTGCCATCATGTATGCTTCAATATAAAATATTCTGATACATTTTCAAAAGCAAGGTTTTGGAATTATTAATGCAAATATGAACAAGCAATATTTGATGCCTAGAGGCACAGTAAGAGGTAACTGCAGAAGCGCTTGGAGGTGCACTCAACTGTAATGATTTAGTGGAGCAGGGACTGATAGAGCAGGTACTGGTGGAATTGACACAAGTGAAATGCACTGGTGAAGCACATACTGGTTAATAGGCACTGGTGGAACTGACACTGATGAAGCGTGTACTGTTAGAACAGCAGCAGGCATTGGTGGGAACACATTGTGGTGAACCAGACACAAGTGTAGCATGTACTGGTGAAGCAGACACTAATGAAGTAAAACAGGCACTGTTAAGCAGGTGGTCATGAAGCAGATGCTGGTAGAATAGGCACTGGTGGAGCAAGTACTGGTGAAACAGGTACTGGCAGAACAGATGCTGGAGAAGCAGGTACAGGTGGAACAGACACTGCTGAGTCAGGTACTTTTGAAGTATGTAATGATGGGATAGGCACTGACATAGCAGGTACTAGTGATCCAGGCAGTGGTAGAACAGACAGTGGTGAAACAGGTACTGATAGTGCAGGCACTGATGAAGCAGATACTGCAGGAAGAGGCACTGGTAGAACAGGCAGTGGAACATGTATTAGTGAACCTGGTGGAACACAGTTGAGGAAAAGGCAATTGCTGAGCAAGTACTGATGGAGCAGGTACTGGTACAGCAGGCACTATTAGAACACTATTGTGAAACAGGCATGTTTCGAGCAAATTATTGATGGACCATGCAGTGTTAAAGCAAATAATAGTTTTGCAGGCACTGGTGAAACAAGCATTGGTAGAACAGTCACTAACAGAGGTACTGGTAGAAAAGGTAATAGTGAAATGCACTGATGAAGTAAGTACTGGTGAAACAGATGGAGGTGGAATATGCACTGCTGAATTAGGTAATGGTAGAACAGGCAGTGGAACATGCACTGGTGGAGCAGGTACCAGTAGAACAGTCACTGACAGAGGTACCAATAGAACAGGCAGTAGTGAAGTGTGCTGGTGGAGCAGATATTGGTGAAGCAGATGGTGGAGCATGCACTGGTGGAATAGGCACTTGTGAAGCAAGTACTGGTGGAGCAAACACTGGTGAAGCAGGGACTAGTGAAGCAGATTGATGGACTAGGCATGGTGAAAATGGTACTGCTGGAGCATGTACAGCTGAAGCAAGTACTGGTGGAACAGGCTCTGAAGGAACAGACATTGGTGAAGCATGTACTGAAGGAACAGGTATTGTAAATTGGGTATTTATCCAGCAGGTACTGAAGATGCAGGTGCTGGTGTATTAGTCACTGGTGAAGCAGACACTGGTGGAACAAGCACTGGTAAATCAGGTGCTGGTGAAGCATGAATTGCTGGAACAAGCACTGATAAAGCATGACTGGTAGAACAGGTACTAGTGGAGCAGGAAATGGTGGAAAGGACAGTGGTGAAGCAAGTACCAGTAAAGCAAGCACCAGTGAAGTAGGCATTTGTAAAACAGGCACTGGTGGAACAGGCATTGGTGCAGCAGGTACTAGGAAGCTGGCAGCTGTGCAGCAGGCACTGGTAAAGCAGGGACTGATAAAAAAGACAGTGATGCAGCAGGCTTTAGTGAAGCAGGTACTTGTGCAGCAGGTGCTGATGAAGCCAGCAATGATGGAATACAGTGCTGGTGGAGCAGGTGCTGCTTAAGCAGGCACTGCCAAATCAAGTACGTGTGGAACAAGGAAGGACATCATATAGGAAACTTCTAGATAGAAAAATACAGTCAGCTGGTCTGTGTTTATATGTGCAGTGGGAGAAAGCTGTATGATGTTCTAGACTAGCCCACCGGACAGACAATAGACTTCCAATCCTGTCTAAGTAATGATTTGGCAAGCCTGGCTAAACTTTTTCTTATTGAGTCTAGGTTTTCAGAGGTACACAAATGTTTCAACCAGAAAGGCTCAGTGATGCAATATGATATTGATCTGTATAAACTCATCATTTTATTTTGCATTATGAACGGTCTTTCTCAAATGATCACAGACCGCAGAAGATGTACATGAAGGAATACATCTGAAATTTAGTCTAGTATGCAGCAGACACCCATACAGAATTTCAATGGCCAATGACTCTGTCACTATCTGTGTAGTAGCATGCTAGGCAAGTAGAAAGTCAGTGACAAAGGGTTCACAATGTTTGTTATATCAGCACTTTACAAATAGCTGTTGAAAGCATGGTTCCACATTTTATATTCTCCATTTCTTTGTGGGTAGTATATATAATTGCAACAAAGCCATTTACAAATGCTTGAATACAAATAAGTAATTAAAACTTGATAACTGTAACCAATATTAGTTCAAAGATGAATACAACCATCCTATTGTAATCAGTGGGTGTCATAGCAAAATGATAGCCCTGGGAGCAGAGTGAGATTGTGCTGTGGGTAGAAATTGTCACATCCAGATTTACATTTTGTGTTTTAAATAAAGGATAACAGTCTGGCAGACCATCTACCAGTCTTCAGCCCTGCACCTTTGCTTGGCATATGTGTTGCCAAAGACTTGTGTCAGTGAGATAGGTGAACTCCTGTCCCTGTAAGCATGCCCACCATTGTTCAGTAACTGAAATGTGGGTGAAAGACTCTTCCTCAGTGGTTAAGGAATTCCTCTCAGAATATGATTGAGTTTGTGAGGCAGGGCATTGGCTTTCTCATCATCATTATGCAGCAATGTAAGAAGAGATTAGTACCATAGTTACTACAGCAGTAATCACAATGTTAGGAGACTAGTACCATAGTTACAACAGCAGTAATCACAATGTTAGGAGACTAGTGCCATAGTTACAACAGCAGTAATCACAATGTTATGAGACAAGTACCATCGTTACTACAGCAGTAATCACAATGTTAGGAGACTAGTACCATATCTACTACAGCAGTAATCACAATGTTAGGAGACTAGTACAATAGTTACTATAGCAGTAATCACAATGATAGGAGACTAGTACCATAGTTACTACAACAGTAATCACAATGTTCGGAGACTAGTACCATAGCTACTACAGCAGTAATCATAATGTTAGGAGACTAGTACCATATCTACTACAGCAGTAATCACAATGTTAGGAGACTAGTACAATAGTTACTACAGCAGTAATCACAATGATAGGAGACTAGTACCATAGTTACTACAACAGTAATCACAATGTTCGGAGACTAGTACTATAGCTACTACAGCAGTAATCACAATGTTAGGAGACTAGTACCATTGTTACTACAGCGGTAATCACAATGTTAGAAGACTAGTACCATTGCTACTACAGCAGTAATCACAATGTTAAGAGACTAGTACCATAGTTACTACAGCAGTAATCACAATGTTAGGAGACTAGTACTATAGTTACGACAGCAGTAATCACAATTTTCGGAGACTAGTACTATAGCTACTACAGCAGTAATCACAATGTTAGGAGACTAGTACCATAGTTACTACAGCAGTAATCACAATGTTCGGAGACTAGTACTATAGCTACTACAGCAGTAATCACAATGTTAGGAGACTAGTACCATAGTTACTACAGCAGTAATCACAATGTTAGGAGACTAGTACTATAGCTACTACAGCAGTAATCACAGTGTTAGGAGACTAGTACCATCATTACTACAGCAGTAATCACAATGTTAGGAGACTAGTTCCATAGCTACTACAGCAGTAATCACAATGTTAGGAGACCAGTACCATTGCTACTACAGCAGTAATCACAATGTTAAAAGACTAGTACCATAGTTACTACATCAGTAATCACAGCATTAGGAGACTAGTACCATAGTTACTACAGCAGTGATCACAATGTTAGGAGACTAGTACCATAGTTACTACAGCAGTAATCACAATGTTAGGAGACTAGTACTATAGTTACAACAGCAGTAATCACAGTGTTAGGAGACTAGTACCATAGCTACTACAGCAGTAATCACAATGTTAGGAGACCAGTACCATTGCTACTACAGCAGTAATCACAATGTTAGAAGACTAGTACTATAGCTACTACAGCAGTAATCACAGTGTTAGGAGACTAGTACCATAGCTACTACAGCAGTAATCACAATGCTAGGAGACCAGTACCATTGCTACTACAGCAGTAATCACAATGTTAAGAGACTAGTACCATAGTTACTACAACAGTAATTACAATGTTAGGAGACTAGTACTATAGTTACGACAGCAGTAATCACAATGTTAGGAGACTAGTACCATAGCTACTACAGCAGTAATCACAGTGTTAGGAGACTAGTACCATCATTACTACAGCATTAATCACAATGTTAGGAGACTAGTTCCATAGCTACTACAGCAGTAATCACAATGTTAGGAGACCAGTACCATTGCTACTACAGCAGTAATCACAATGTTAAAAGACTAGTACCATAGTTACTACATCAGTAATCACAGCATTAGGAGACTAGTACCATAGTTACTACAGCAGTAATCACAATGTTAGGAGACTAGTACCATAGTTACTACAGCAGTAATCACAATGTTAGGAGACTAGTACTATAGTTATGACAGCAATAATCACAGTGTTAGGAGACTAGTACCATAGCTACTACAGCAGTAATCACAATGTTAGGAGACCAGTACCATTGCTACTACAGCAGTAATCACAATGTTAGGAGACTAGTACTATAGCTACTACAGCAGTAATCACAGTGTTAAGAGACTAGTACCATAGCTACTACAGCAGTAATCACAATGCTAGGAGACCAGTACCATTGCTACTACAGCAGTAATCACAATGTTAAGAGACTAGTACCATAGTTACTACAGCAGTAATTACTATGTTAGGAGACTAGTACTATAGTTACGACAGCAGTAATCACAATGTTAGGAGACTAGTACCATAGCTACTACAGCAGTAATCACAGTGTTAGGAGACTAGTACCATCATTACTACAGCATTAATCACAATGTTAGGAGACTAGTTCCATAGCTACTACAGCAGTAATCACAATGTTAGGAGATTAGTACCATAGCTACTACAGCAGTAATCACAATGTTAGGAGACCAGTGCCATTGCTACTACAGCAGTAATCACAATGTTAAGAGACTAGTACCATAGTTACTACAGCAGTAATCACAGTGTTAGGAGACTTGTAGCATAGTTACTACAGCAGCAATTGCAATGTTAAGAGACTAGTACCATAGTTACTACAGCAGTAATTACAATGTTAGGAGACTAGTACTATAGTTACGACAGCAGAAACACAGTGTTGGTAGCACACTAAGAACGTAAAACAACGAACCAAGTCACTGTATGCACTCGTATAACGGTCAGGAACTAACAATCAAATTTGCTCTGTTAAACGAGATGACTCTGTAACCACAATATAGATGCCAGTCATACAATCAGACCCTCAATACAAAAGAGATGAAGAGTCTCGTTGGAGCCAAAGTAAATAACTAAAAATTGCTGTAAAAAGTTGAAGCATTTATTTTCCACACAATGAGTTTAGCGCTTTCACTAGTACACCACGAGCTTCCTCAGAACTATTAAATGAACTCTCATTCATTGTTTAAATACATAGCGTTGGCGCCATATGCAAATTGCTTAAAGCTACAGTACTCTTAAGCAAATTAAAAAATACAAAAATATGAAAATATGAAAATGTAAACATGTGAACTATCTATACATTTCTTCCTTATATGTTAAAATCTAAAACATCCAAAACTAACTTATAATATATGTTACTCTGTGTAATAAAATAAGGGTTATATTGAGCTCCTAATACAATATCCCTTTTAAAAAAATACATACAAAATTGTCCGTTGATGCCTAAATACATGAAACTCCTTAATAAAATGGTTTTGCCTACAAGCTTACTAAACTATATGAAGGCTGTAAATACCAATAATGTATACCTTATAAAAAATGCACTAATGTATAAAAATGACAGCACATAACAGGTGCAACGGTAAAATTATGGTTAACAACACTCTAGCTTTTGACTATCAGAAGTGGCTTTATTGTGATATAATCATTCAAACCAGGCCATGTCATCGCATCCGTGTGTATTTGCCACCAATATTCCCTATATGCCAACTGATTTTTTATATTACCTCCTCTAGGGTTGTGCTTAATTCTTTCCAAGATGGCAAATTTGAAAACATGGTCAGCACCTACACTGTTAGTGTGTTTATATAGGGCATTTTTTTTCATCCTTTGTTTTAATGCTGTATATGTGTGAGTAGATCCTTTTCTTAAATGGTCTTTCCGTCCTGCCAATATAAAAAGCAGGACATTTATTACATTTGGCTAAATAAATCAACATGTTGGTTAAACAATTACCTTGTACAGGTCTAATAATGGTTTTATTATAGTTTTCTAAAATAATTGTCCTATCTTCACAAATGTGTTTGCACTGTCCACATGCACCACATTTGCTAGTATGTTTCCCTGAGTTAATTTCACTTATAGGACTATTTTCAAGCAGATATTTTAAATTCTTTCCCATCTTGTACACAAATTTCGTGTTAAACCCAATATAGTTTGTGCTTCTTCATCCATAGTTATTATTTGCCAATTCCTTGTCAATATGTTTTAATTTGGTTTGAAAAAGGACCATACTGTACAATACAAGCTTTTTTAAATGATGAATCATTTGTATTCCCATCACTAACCTCCCTGCTTAGTGTTTCCTCACTTCCTGTGTATTTACTACCTAAGAGCGGTGTGTATTTTCGTCCCCACTCCTTTAAAACGTATTTTCCAGTATCTGACATCATACATTCATCATAACCTCTCTCTCTAAATAAATCTGTTATATATGCTAATTCAACTTCTGTTACTCTACTATCCGATGTCATTCTCAAAGCCCTTATGATTTGCCCCTTGTATATATTATATTTCAGTTTGTAAGGGTGGTTACTGCTATAATCTAAATATGAGTTAGAAAAGTTGTCTTTCTGTTTATCTTGATTTAAATTGACCATCCTCTATATATACTAGCGTATCTAGATATGCAACACCATATGTGCTTTTTCATGGGTAAATTTTAAGAACTCACTAGATTCATTTAAATATAGAGTAAAGTCCATAAATGTCTGTATGTCACCATTCCACAATATGTAGATGTCATCCAAGAACCGGGAGTAATATGACACATTAACAAAATAATTACTGTCAAATATGACATTCTCCTCCCAATCCAGTAAGACCAAATTGGCATATATGGGGGCGCAAGCCGCCCCATAGCTACCCCTTTGGTCTGTCTGAATAGTTCTCCCTCATAGTATATGAAATTATTCTCTAATACTATACTAGTGAGTTCCACTAATAGTGAAATCTGATCCCAAGTCATCCCCGAATGCTTTCTAAGGCTGTTGGTCAATGCCTGTAAACCTTCTTCCAAAGGGATACTTGAAAAGAGATCCACTACATCCACTGAGGTGAATAAGATATTCTGTTTGTCAACATTAATTGGAAAATTTTTCAAGAATTCCCAAGAATCTTTTGTTAAATGTGCTATATTAACATACATAGGTTTCAGAAGTTTGTCTATAACTTCCCCAATTCGGAAAGTTTTCGATCTACTTCCTGATATTATAGGACGAAAAGGGGGGTTGACAGTATCTTTATGAGTCTTAGGGATGCCTACTATGGTGGCCAAAATGGGGTCAGTAACTCGCATATAATTATATGTATCCTCATTTATTCTGTTTTCAAGTAGATAGTCCTCCAAGTACATATCTATCTTCCAGTATGCTTGGTTGACTTCATTTAAAGATGTAACCATATAATTTCCAGAATTATACAGGATATCATGAATCATGCTACTGTAACAAGTGGCATCATATATAACCATCCCCCCTCCCTTGTCCGGTTTCATGAATCTTATACTTTTATCACCTCTTAATTCCTTTAATAAAGTACTCTCCTCATAAGTCAAGTTCTTGTGAATTCTCAAATTGTTAGCCTTTTTATGAAGGGCGTACATATCCCTAACTGACTTTTTTTCATAATTTAATACCTGAGGATGACTAATAGGGATGTAACAACTATTTTTCCTAAACTGATGTAATTGTTTAGGGTCATCACATTTCTGTTTAAATTGCATAGCTAGATTTAATTTTCTAGTATAAAGTTTTACTTCACTTATACTATCTACTATGTTAAAAGTAGTTGTGGGTATAAATTTTAAACCCTTAGATAGTAGTGAAAAATGCGCCGTTTCCAATTTTACACTACTATAATTAAAAATCTTGAAATTATTGTATGTATGAACAGCACCATCCTGTAGAATACCCTGTGTAGAGGCTTCACAATTAATATTGGTACCTACATTACTGGGAGTGTGACCCATATGCCCTATTAATAAGGTTGAAACTTCTTCTTCCACCTCCCCCCTTGGTTCCATTTTGCTGAGTGTGTTTTCCCTGACCTTTGAAAAAAATCCTCACCCTTTTTATTGTAATCTCTATAGTGTGTGTCCACTTGCGTGGTGCTGCCGTGTCTATAGTGCACATTTCCTTTGTTAAACTGATCAAAACCATCCCTTCTTTTTTGTTGGGCATCTTCACTAAAGTTCCATTTGTATGCTTCGTGTGTATCATATTGTGCTTTGTCCCTACTAAGTTTTTTATTTTTCTTTTCAAATGCCTTTTTAGCTCTATCATGGGCTATCTCGTATTGTTTAAAATACAATTTATCCCAATCAGAAAAAGCAGAGTCATGTATTATAGTATGGTTCATACTTTCTATATCCTTAATACATTTGCACAACTTTTCATCATTCAATTTAATCAGAGTCTTAATATACTCTAATCCAAATGAATCGAATAGTGTGTTAAACTCAATAATAGTTTTTTGTGTTAGTTCAACCCCCATAGGGACCTTAAAAAAACGCAGGCCCATAGGGACAATCTTAAGATATAAACATTGGCTTAAATAAGCATTATCAAGTTTTATCGCATTGATAGCATTAAGTTTTTTACCAAAGGCAAATATCATATCTTTCAATGTTCCTTTAGTAAAATGGCGTTTGTTGTTATAAACGCCGTCGTTGGTAAAGTCAAATAAACAGTCACTGTCAACGAAATCCTTTAAATTATAAACATTGCACGCAAATTTATTGACTGCATCGCTACTGTGCAAATTATCAGGTAAAGTTCTGGTACCTGTGTCATTACTGTTCTTTGCTGCAACTTGGCCATATGTCTTAGTTGCCTGACTAGTTTTCGGGCGTGTGCCAGTCCTTTTGGCCTCCTCCGTTAGACGCCCAAAAGAAAAATCGAACGTAAAATCATTGAGGTCTGTAACATTGATGTCACCTTTGCCTGCCGTATCCGAAAGGTCTATTCTTTCCCTTCCTTGCGTACGACAGACCTGTCCGTTCGGTAAACCTGGGGAGGAAGAAGATAATAAAATGTCCATGCTGTTAACTTTTCCATTCGGAATAGTCCCCATTCGGTTTCCTTTATCTTCCAAGAGGTTGTTGTGATCCTCTGGGCTCCCAGCTGGTTCACGATGAAACAACGCCTCCCTTGAAACAAAAAGTTCCATCAGCTTCGATATCTCCCCACGCAACGCTGATACTTCGGCCCGAATGTCCGCTATTTCGCTGCTGCTAGTTGTGGGTGAGTTGCTGCCAGGGCTACGAGTGTTCTCCATTGTCGACACCAGAAACACAGTGTTGGTAGCACACTAAGAACGTAAAACAACGAACCAAGTCACTGTATGCACTCGTATAACGGTCAGGAACTAACAATCAAATTTGCTCTGTTAAACGAGATGACTCTGTAACCACAATATAGATGCCAGTCATACAATCAGACCCTCTATACAAAAGAGATGAAGAGTCTCGTTGGAGCCAAAGTAAATAACTAAAAATTGCTGTAAAAAGTTGAAGCATTTATTTTCCACACAATGAGTTTAGCGCTTTCACTCGTACACCACGAGCTTCCTCAGAACTATTAAATGAACTCTCATTCATTGTTTAAATACATAGCGTTGGCGCCATATGCAAATTGCTTAAAGCTACAGTACTCTTAAGCAAATTAAAAAATACAAAAATATGAAAATATGAAAATGTAAACATGTGAACTATCTATACATTTCTTCCTTATATGTTAAAATCTAAAACATCCAAAACTAACTTATAATATATGTTACTCTGTGTAATAAAATAAGGGTTATATTGAGCTCCTAATACAATATCCCTTTGAAAAAATACATACAAAATTGTCCGTTGATGCCTAAATACATGAAACTCCTTAATAAAATGGTTTTGCCTACAAGCTTACTAAACTATATGAAGGCTGTAAATACCAATAATGTATACCTTATAAAAAATGCACTAATGTATAAAAATGACAGCACATAACAGGTGCAACGGTAAAATTATGGTTAACAACACTCTAGCTTTTGACTATCAGAGGTGGCTTTATTGTGATATAATCATTCAAACCAGGCCATGTCATCGCATCCGTGTGTATTTGCCACCAATATTCCCTATATGCCAACTGATTTTTTATATTACCTCCTCTAGGGTTGTGCTTAATTCTTTCCAAGATGGCAAATTTGAAAACATGGTCAGCACCTACACTGTTAGTGTGTTTATATAGGGCATTTTTTTCATCCTTTGTTTTAATGCTGTATATGTGTGAGTAGATCCTTTCCTTAAATGGTCTTTCCGTCCTGCCAATATAAAAAGCAGGACATTTATTACATTTGGCTAAATAAATCAACATGTTGGTTAAACAATTACCTTGTACAGGTCTAATAATGGTTTTATTATAGTTTTCTAAAATAATTGTCCTATCTTCACAAATGTGTTTGCACTGTCCACATGCACCACATTTGCTAGTATGTTTCCCTGAGTTAATTTCACTTATAGGACTATTTTCAAGCAGATATTTTAAATTCTTTCCCATCTTGTACACAAATTTCGGTGTTAAACCCAATATAGTTTGTGCTTCTTCATCCATAGTTATTATTTGCCAATTCCTTGTCAATATGTTTTTAATTTGGTTTGAAAAAGGACCATACTGTACAATACAAGCTTTTTTAAATGATGAATCATTTGTATTCCCATCACTAACCTCCCTGCTTAGTGTTTCCTCACTTCCTGTGTATTTACTACCTAAGAGGGGTGTGTATTTTCGTCCCCACTCCTTTAAAACGTATTTTCCAGTATCTGACATCATACATTCATCATAACCTCTCTCTCTAAATAAATCTGTTATATATGCTAATTCAACTTCTGTTACTCTACTATCCGATGTCATTCTCAAAGCCCTTATGATTTGCCCCTTGTATATATTATATTTCAGTTTGTAAGGGTGGTTACTGCTATAATCTAAATATGATTTAGAAAAAGTTGTCTTTCTGTTTATCTTCGATTTAAATTGACCATCCTCTATATATACTAGCGTATCTAGATATGCAACACCATATGTGCTTTTTTCATGGGTAAATTTTAAGAACTCACTAGATTCATTTAAATATAGAGTAAAGTCCATAAATGTCTGTATGTCACCATTCCACAATATGTAGATGTCATCCAAGAACCGGGAGTAATATGACACATTAACAAAATAATTACTGTCAAATATGACATTCTCCTCCCAATCCAGTAAGACCAAATTGGCATATATGGGGGCGCAAGCCGCCCCCATAGCTACCCCTTTGGTCTGTCTGAATAGTTCTCCCTCATAGTATATGAAATTATTCTCTAATACTATACTAGTGAGTTCCACTAATAGTGAAATCTGATCCCAAGTCATCCCCGAATGCTTTCTAAGGCTGTTGGTCAATGCCTGTAAACCTTCTTCCAAAGGGATACTTGAAAAGAGATCCACTACATCCACTGAGGTGAATAAGATATTCTGTTTGTCAACATTAATTGGAAAATTTTTCAAGAATTCCCAAGAATCTTTTGTTAAATGTGCTATATTAACATACATAGGTTTCAGAAGTTTGTCTATAACTTCCCCAATTCGGAAAGTTTTCGATCTACTTCCTGATATTATAGGACGAAAAGGGGGGTTGACAGTATCTTTATGAGTCTTAGGGATGCCTACTATGGTGGCCAAAATGGGGTCAGTAACTCGCATATAATTATATGTATCCTCATTTATTCTGTTTTCAAGTAGATAGTCCTCCAAGTACATATCTATCTTCCTGTATGCTTGGTTGACTTCATTTAAAGATGTAACCATATAATTTCCAGAATTATACAGGATATCATGAATCATGCTACTGTAACAAGTGGCATCATATATAACCATCCCCCCTCCCTTGTCCGGTTTCATGATTCTTATACTTTTATCAACTCTTAATTCCTTTAATAAAGTACTCTCCTCATAAGTCAAGTTCTTGTGAATTCTCAAATTGTTAGCCTTTTTATGAAGGGCGTACATATCCCTAACTGACTTTTTTTCATAATTTAATACCTGAGGATGACTAATAGGGATGTAACAACTATTTTTCCTAAACTGATGTAATTGTTTAGGGTCATCACATTTCTGTTTAAATTGCATAGCTAGATTTAATTTTCTAGTATAAAGTTTTACTTCACTTATACTATCTACTATGTTAAAAGTAGTTGTGGGTATAAATTTTAAACCCTTAGATAGTAGTGAAAAATGCGCCGTTTCCAATTTTACACTACTATAATTAAAAATCTTGAAATTATTGTATGTATGAACAGCACCATCCTGTAGAATACCCTGTGTAGAGGCTTCACAATTAATATTGGTACCTACATTACTGGGAGTGTGACCCATATGCCCTATTAATAAGGTTGAAACTTCTTCTTCCACCTCCCCCCTTGGTTCCATTTTGCTGAGTGTGTTTTCCCTGACCTTTGAAAAAAATCCTCATAGTTCTCATATATCCTCATATAGTTACGACAGCAGTAATCACAATGTTAGGAAACTAGTACCATAGTTACTACAGCAGTAATCACAATGTTAGGAGACTAGTACTATAGTTACGACAGCAGTAATCACAGTGTTAGGAGACTAGTACCATAGCTACTACAGCAGTAATCACAATGTTAGGAGACCAGTACCATTGCTACTACAGTAGTAATCACAATGTTAAAAGACTAGTACCATAGTTACTACATTTGTAATCACAGCGTTAGGAGACTAGTACCATAGTTACTACAGCAGTAATCACAATGTTAGCTACACCAGGATCAGACAGTAAATAGCTCAGTTAGTACCAATCAATTGTTTGACTCAGATAAAAATATATCAGGCAGTGTCAGGTCAAATCATGCAGCTCCTTTTTTCCATAACATTAAGACATTTAGAAGGGAACACAGTATTACAGATGAAGCCTTAGTGGAGATCTTTATGATGGAATAAAGACATCTGCATAGAATGGTTTTCCTTAGTGATGATTATAATCCGCATATATTTTTATTTATCTATCTTGGGTGGGATGCTGTTTGAAAACTTAACAGTTCCCCACCAAAATGCATACGGTACAGTTACATTACTCTTGAAGACATAGAGGGTAGAAGCCCTTAGAACATCCACAGTATGCTGGCCAAGCACCAGTTACTTCCACTGTTAACTGTCTCCACATACAGGGGCTAAAGCAAAGGGTTAACAAGATGAGTGGCCTGATGATCAATGGTGTTTTAGACAGGTATATTTTTTTATTTCAGTGTATATCAATCACAGCTTCTCATTCATGCTCAGTAATTTTAGTCCTACAATTTATGGGTCATTCATGGCTTGGCCTCTACATCCTCTGCAGACCTAGCCATACACTGAGTCACTAAATGTCCTACCCAGTGGGGAACTTACCTGTTCTCTTGATCTTGCTGTATTCACACAGGATACAGACAGTATCTGTAAGAATGCACTCTGCAATAGCCACCTTTTGAGACCTCCATGACTTAGCACTTCTACCTCCCTACTTCAGTTATGGGTGTGCTGCTCATGTAAACTAACACCATTTCATTTGGAGGGAAGAAACCAGAACGGACAGAAAAAAATGAGTGGTAATAGTTCACATAGAAATGATGATGAAATGAAAATCTCATTGGATTTAAATAATGTAAAGGAACAAGATACACTAAACCAATGATGAGCTGTAGACAATCTTTAATTTATTTCAATAACCATTTAGAAGGAGAGAGGCAATACTAATGACTCAAATATTTATTAGAAGGCAAAGTTAGGGAAACTATATACAAAAGTTTCACAGATAAGGAAACAGTGCTGCAAAAGCTCACCTTAAACTTTGTGCAAAACCAAAGGTAAGGCTAAGAAAAACTAAAAGTTTTGGATGGAAAACTGCTGGAAGCCGATATCAAGTAAAAGCAGCTTGTATGGATCAGTGTATTGAGAAGGATTCCACAAATGCCAGTACTATAAGCTGTTTCACTAATAATGAATGATTTTTCAGTGAACAAACTTTGTCCTGTTTTTTAACTGGAGTTGGTTATATTAGCAGGGGTTGCAGAAAGTGCAGAAGGTATAGTTGCATAAGTATGTGTAGGAGGTAGCTAAAAAAATATTTTTGTCAGTTTGTACTGACTAGTCTTTTTCAGGGAGTACTACTGTTTGATATTAGATGTCAGTGTCAGTGTTCCTATTAAAGCATCAGTAAGTTTACATGCTATAAGGTAAATGGCATTTATGTAAATAAGTCTATTATAGTTTACTTATTGTTTAACCTATTTTTAAATTTGAATGTTACTGTTGTTGACTACTTTGAATATGTTATTCTATTTTATAAAATCAATAAAGATTATGGGGGAAAAAATCAGGATTTGAGGGTTGGTAGCCCTAATGCAAGACAGTGTGGTTCTTCCTGTGTACTAAAAATGATTCAGTGAAATAACAGACTACATTGGCTTCAAACCAAAGTGAATCTTCAAGTAGACGTGGTCAGCCTTAATGCAAAGGTAAATCTTTGTGTCTGTTTCTGTCCCATATTTGGGAAAGAATGATTGCATTTTAGTTTCAGCAAGTTATAACTGCAGTTTTCCGGCTGTGCTCACTCTCACTCAGGCAGAAAATTCCCATGGGTTGTAGGCTATTTATTCAACACTGTGGTGCACCTTAAAAATTGACTGCTTTAATATGCACTTTAATTTTATTGCCTGCTTCTCGGTAACATTTAATACCTTATTGTGGCTAAGCTTGCATTTTACATAACCACGTTCTATATATATCCTTTGGAATAATTTGACAGTCCTAAATCCATTACACAAAGCCCCTCAACTTCTTTCACTTATACTGGCACTATTGGTTTGTGCATGTGCAGTGTGTGTGTGTGTGTGTGTAGGGGGGGGGTGCATGGCCTATCGCTACCACACAGGTACATACATGTGAGTGCATTCTTCTGGGAATGTCTTTGCAATGAGTAAAATGTAAAAAAAATGGTAGCATCAATTTCCTTGTTGCTCCACATAGTTATTGCTACAGGTTGTTTGGTTTTGAAGAACATAAGCATTTGAGAACAAGGTTGGGCCATGTATTTACAAGCATTTTCAGTCTTTGAGCTACAAATAGTCAGAAGAAAAAGAAAAGAAAATTGCACAGCAGCAAATGAGAAGATCTCTGCTGGTATGAATTTAGAAGAGTTGGTATACAAGTAATATACAAGCAATGAATTAAAGACATATAAAATGCTTATTGTGTAACAACAGGGCTGATAATGAAGTGCATAAAGAAACTAGTTATATGGCGTGATTTTTGTGTACAATCACTTTACTTAAAAGCAATTCGTGCAACTTTGCAAAAAAGCTATATATATATATATATATATATATATATATATATATATATATATATATTATATAGATATATTATATATATATATATATATAGAGAGAGAGAGAGAGAGAGAATTCATGTATAATGATGTATAAAAATTGATATAAGGCAGTAAGAAGTGACTTTTCCCAATATCAAGTATCTATTTAGTG
This sequence comes from Protopterus annectens, assembly GCF_019279795.1. NCBI lineage: Eukaryota > Metazoa > Chordata > Ceratodontiformes > Protopteridae > Protopterus > Protopterus annectens. Next base: position 175,686,762 of record NC_056733.1, read on the forward strand.
ATACATAAAAGTGCATTTTATACAAAGTGACTTGGGCAATCGCCACGGTGGTACAGTGGTAGCATTGTTGCCTCACAGCAAGAGGTTCTCCTGTTCGATTCACAGCTGGAGTGCCTTATGTGTGGAGTCTACATGTCCTCCCCGCAGTCGAGTGGCCTCCGAAAGACATGTGTGAATGGGTGTGCCTTCGCTGAAGGTTGGGCATCAGGCTCGCAACTGAGCACTATAAAAAAATGTACTGGAAAGCCGAAAAGACAAACATACAAAGTGACTTGGGCATATATTCCAGAGAAATACAATACATGATAGCATGTAACTCACCCATAACTCTGGGTTGGATTAAGTAGTTATTTGTGGAAAATGAATGAGAGTATAGGTTGAGCATTGTATAATAAAGAAATTAATTATTGATTCAATAAGGAAGCAAATTGTACAGTACGACTGAAGGCACAAAAATGTACTGAGATTTTGTTATGAATTTGGTATTTCATATAGGGCTAAAAGTGAACATAATGCAAATGCTATAGCAAAGAAACATGCAGAAATGACAGGTTGCTCTGGAAATGTGAGTATTTTTCTGTTACAATAGAAGGGTGGTCACCTTAAGCTGAAATTAATAACACCGTAAACAAATTAGCAGATTTCAGTACTGCTTAGTTTATTGGGCACCAAATATTACAGGTTGTTGGGTAGATTACTAGAGGTCTATATTACCACATCGAAAACCAAAGTCAGCAAACACCTGTTCACCGAAGAATAAACAGCAAAGTAGCAGCTCCGCAAATGGCCACTACAGCAAATTTTTTTTCCTAGGGGAAAAAAATCGCTTGGCCATTGTCATGAATTTGCCTTTTTCCCCACTGTAGTGCGATCTCAAAGTTGTTATATTTAGTTAGGTTCATAGGTTCATAGATTAGTACTAGGCTACTTGGCCTTGCAAGCCATTTTAAGCCAAGCCAATTATCCCTTGTGATACTCAAACCCTGCACCTTGTGTTTGTAAGGAAATCACCTTAACCACTAGGCATGTGGGTGTGGGGGGCACAGACCCCCACATTTGGGGGAGTGTGGGGGCAAAGCCCCCTCCAGTTTGATAGGTTTGGAATACTGTCTCGTTTCTGCTTGGCCAAGCGATTTTTCCCCTTAGGAAAAAGTTTGCTGAAGTGGCCCTTCGCAGGAATGACAGTTCATTGTTTAGTGGTCGGCGAACATGTGTTCACTGACTTCGGTTTTCAATGTGGCAATATAGGCCCGACTACTAGCACAAAAGAAGCCTTCAACAAAATAATTTAAAAAAATGCATAAAACAAAATGGCACCAAGCACTTCATATCTTCTCTCCATCATCCAGCCAAAGATGGCATGTGCAACAGAACACAGACAACTTTAATTTTGTATATTAAAGCACAGACCCCAGATCTACCAATTCAACAACAGAGCATTTTGTTTCTGAATTGGAATTTACAGTTCTGCTTGGTGTTACAGAAGCCTGATGTGTAATGAGAAGTACAAGGCAAGCATTTTCAAACCATGAATGAGAGACCAGTTATATTTTTCAGTACTGCACAACATGCGACTATAGGTTGGGCAAATAGTACCTAGGAAAACTACCTTACAGTCAGGGCTTCTTGTATACACAATTATTGTCAGAGATGTCAAGTAGATACAGCAAACAGACCACATTCAATATACCCACCTGCTGGAAGACCTAACACCAATGTCAAGATTACTGAGCTTTGGTAGAATGTCAGATGACCAAGTGAAACCCTAAAGAAGAATGTATGGCCAAGTCACAGAATAATGAATAGCCAATATTAGCCATAGTAAGATGACTGGGCAGCACTATACCTAAAGAAGACTAGATGGCCGATGTCTATCACAGAGATGGCTGTGTCTAGGTACATGATCTAGGAGTTATCTTTGGTGATAGGCTAACACTGAAGGAGAAAAGGTCAGTCATCACAAAGTCTTCCTGCCTTCACCTTAGCAAATCTGACAGACTCCAGTACCTCTTGGGCACCAGAAGTCATTTCTGTTTTTTCACCTTGGTTTCATTATGTCTTGACTAATGCATTTCCCTCTACTTGGAATTTTGGACCATGAATTGCATCACCTGCAGCTAGTTCACAATTCTGCAACCCATCTGCTATTTAAAAGCATGTTTTGTTTTCTTTTTCCTCGGGGTTCTGTACCTGCCAACCACTTGGCTGATTGTCATGACTCTGCCCATTTATTCCCCATTTACCAAGAGCCATCTGTGGTGCAGTCAACAGAGACATTGGCGATGCTGCTGCTGCTCATGTCCCATCTTGCATGCTGTTTAAGTGCTTAGGCGAGAGGCATGCAATTAATGCACCATGAGACCATTGGCTATGTCTTCAAGTGATGTAGCCATCACTCAGCTCTGCATCCCATTTTAGGTGGACAGCTTCTGCTAGGTCCCAAGTCTCCATGGCAGATTCATTCACAGGAGACTTGCCCTGCAATATGGCTCACAACCACCCACATTATATAGCTCTGCATGCAATCACTCTTCAGACCTCTCCCTCCCCAGCTGTCTTCTGTAGTACTTGAACTTGGGTTGACTGTATCATAGTCAGAGCTCCCTGGCTATGCTGCAGAGCCATCCCTGCTACCAACATATTATATTGGTGCTTTAAAGCCTTCAATAGCTGCCTGACTACCATATAATCTATAAAGCTTTCATCCTTACCTGCCTTAATCCACTTGACATGAGTCTTCCTGCCTCAAAGAGCTTGTTGTCCTACCTTTCCTTTCTGTGCTACCTTCCAGGGGCTGACTGGATACTTAGAGTATAGTTCGTATCCTCTGGGACACTTGCCTTTTCCTTTCAGATACTGCATCCTTGGACGCTATCACCTGGGTGACTTCAGAAGACCTCAGTACAGCACTGAGTTGCTTCAAGAAATCATTAAATGCTTACCTAGTTTGGCTAACCTTCAGTTAGTCAAGCTTACTGTTTCATTTATTTTAGCCTAATCTATAATTTATTAGTTATTGTCCTCCTGCCTCCCAAGTCATAAGACATCCATGTTTTTGACTATTAATTGTCCTTACATATTTATTTTATTTGTATTGCAGCTTGTGTTTTTTTAGCAGATGAATATACTTGAATTCAAACTCAAGTTTATTGAAGTGCCTATCTGCAAAGCACTATAACAGAAGCTAAAGAACAAATAAAACAAAAATTAAGAACATAATAAAACAGCTATAAAGCCAGCAGATGTAAAACATGGACTATGTAAATGAAGCACCTAACCCCCAAAAGACAGGTCAAAGCACCATGTTTTTAAAGACATCTTAAAATCCTTGAGCCTCAGGGTCAGCCTTAACCACTCAGCTAAGAGGTTCCAAAGCTTAGGTCCCAAGAAAACAAACAAGTGCTTGTCAAATCAGCCTAACCATACCCTTGAAACCTGCAATGTCCCAAGGGTTGGAATAGCAGAGGCTGCAAACAGACTGATAATAATTAAGTAGTTCACCAAAGTAGGGGTGACCAAAGTTGTGGAGCACAGTACACACAAAGACAAGAAATTTGTAAGTGACATATGACTGAATGGCAATTAGTACAGACTCTGTAGTACTCGTGATATAATGATACTGAGATAAACTAGTAAGTAAACAGGTTGCAGAACTTTAAACCAATTGCAGAAAATCAAGTTCAAAGTCTATCAACCCTGGTATAGGTAGTACAGTAGACCAGCTGCGAACAGGACAAAACACGCTGTGTGATAGCGGAGTTTGGCTTTATTGGCCTGAATGTACCAGTAAAGACTTAAAAAGTAAAAAGTGAAAAGTCATATTCATTAAAAGTTACCATCTGTCCCTCTGTGCAGGACAGCCCCTATGTGGGTACTTGTGTCCTGTGGAAAAAAATGAAAAATGGCATATATCCTGAGATTTCATGGGGAAAAAATCATAAGCTTCCTGCATAAAACAATTGTTTTGTATCTGAAACAATTAAATATTATATTGAACAGCCTAAACATCTCAAATTCTACAATAATAAGCTTTTATTTTGGCAAAAGAAAGTGATAAGCAGTACTTTACACTGGCTCCAGGTATAGTTTGTCTTGCAAAATCTCATGTTTCCACAAAAATATCCTGCTTTGGGCTCTGAAAAGGTAGCAGGCCTATGGAAGCCATGCAGCTGAAATGTTGGTATGTCCTTATGTAGTCATTTGCATGTATCCTATGGGACTCCACTACAGGAGATTTTAGGCATTACAACTTTGTTAGGTCTTTTTTGCTATTTTACTGAATGGGTTGTCTGTGTGATCTTTTTACCCTTGTATTACTATTAAGTTTATAATTGTAATTTAACATATCTGTTATTTTATTGTTTATTTGTTTTATCACAATTGCATACATTTCCTCTAATGTCTCTCAACACTGACCTTTGTCTTTAGACTCAGTCATGGATGAAAACTGTCCTCATACCAGTTCACTTACCCAATTTGCAAATGTAAAAATGAAATAAAGCTGCCATTTTATGTAACATTAAGACAGAAAGCATTTTCGTAAGGGGAAGTCACACGATGTCTTACATATTATTCTCTGTTTATGAGCAATGTTTGAATCAGTTGCATGCAAGACAGCATCTGACTCAGTTTAAGCTGAAAATATTTCCTCACACATTTAGCACACTATCTCTCACTAACTATATATTCGTGTGTGTCTGTGTGTGTGTGTGTGTGTGTGTGTGTGTGTGTGTGTGTGTGTGCGCGCCAAGTACTGACTACATGTTTTTATCCAACTCGTTCTGATACTTTTTTATGAAGTATCTATGTAACAAACAAATGAAACTGAATTTCATAATACATGCAGTAAAAAGTTATACAATGATAGAAATGAAATATACTTGTTTTTAGTTAATAAAACAAATATTACTATTCAATGATTCATTTATTTTTGTTGACTAGGTTAGCCTCACTAAGCATGGCCTATTTTCAGGAACGTGAAAGTGGTGCTCATTACAGACTAGGGGTAATTTGGCCAAGACACTGCTGAAATTCCCTGACTCTTGATAAAAAAATGATATGTAAATTTCTCTCTCTCTCTAGATATATTTATATATATATATATATATATATATATATATATATATATATATATACACACAAATGCACACACACACACACACACACACACACACACACACACACACACACACACACACACACACACACACACACACACACACAGACGTGTATATATAATATTATAATATGTCTGCGTATTATGTAACTGATGTTTAATTTATTGTAATTTTGCTTTGTTGTATGCAAATATCTAAATGTTGATGTCAGTAAGGAAGCCCTTGTTCATAGGATCATAGGATTATAGTAGGTTACTAAGCTAATGGCCCTGTGGCCCTTACATGCCTAGCCAAGAGTTTATTGCCAAAACAGAAACCTCAGTCAACAGCTGTCACCCCTGTCAATGAGGGACACAGGCGGATCCTCTGGGATAGATTTGTGGTTTACAATCCACTCATCAAGGTTGCGCTTGAAGAGAGTCAGTGAGGTACTTTGTTTGACATGTATGCGAAGTCTATTCCAGAGATGGGGCAGCCTCTAGGAGACAAACCTGTCTCTCCAGCAAGTTTTGTTGATGTTGCATATTAGATTTAGGCCTTTCGAGCAGGTAATGCATGAGGAGTTAGGCTTACGGATATGGAGCATCTCTAGTAGGGCAGGGTCCGATATTGCCTTATAGGCAAGACACAGATCACCTCTGAGTAATCTGTACAATATCATGTAGAGTGATAGTGATTTGAACCTGTCTGCATAGGACAGGTGCTGGAGGCCATGGAGTCTCTTTGTGAAGCATTTCTGTGGCCTTTTTAGTTGTTGCAGGTGTTTGGAGAGTTACATACTAAACAGGGCGTTATACTCAATTACTGGCCTAATGAGGAAGGAGTACAGAGAGGTAATAACCTCCTTATTTCTGGGTGCAATCCCTTTACTTATGGGAATAGCCAAGTAAAAGACTTTTCTGTCCACTGCCACTACATGATGGTCAAATGTGAAATTATGTCAACCTGAGTACCTAGGTGTCTCACCACAGGTTGTGTGCTTAGGGGGTTGCCGTTGATGTGGTAATCAGTAGGGGCCATGTTTTTGCTGAATGGTATGATAATACATTTTTTTGCATTTAACTTAATGCCATGTCTTTGGCACCAGTCATTTGTTGCTGTGAGACCCTCTTGCAGTATGTTTACATCATTTGGGGAGTCAATGACAGCACCCAACTTTAAATCTTCCTCAAGCTTGGTCAGCCACAGGCCTTCTGTCTTTTCCTACACCTCTGAGAAGTATATGTCAAACAGTAGGGACCCCAAGACAAATCCCTGGGGAATACCACTAATGACAGGTCTGCTGTCAGAGTTGGAGGCACTTATTTTGACCTTGTGGGTCCTATTGGTGAGCCAGCTGGCCATCCACCTAATAAGATAGGGATTTACACCAAGTTGTGTTAGCTTTTTGATGATGCCTGATTAGGGAATTTTGTCAAAGGCCTTGGCCAAGTCAAGGTAAGCTGTATGTACTGATTTTCCCTCATCCAGGGCCTTGGTGACAGTCTCAAAGAAGTCAGCTGGGTTCAACAGGCAAGACTGCCCTTGACAAATCTGAACTGGGTGGGGTCAAGTGCTTGGAGATTGCCTATGTCCTTGTTTATGAGATTCATAATAATACGCTCCATGGCTTTACAGATCAGACTTGTCAAGCTAATGGGGTGCAAGGGGATGACAATGGCAGTTCTCCACTCTGCTGGAATGAAGCCCGTACTTAGGCTTTGGCAGAGTAGGGTGCTAAATGATTAAGCTAGTTCTTGCTGGATGTAGTGCAGAATACAGCCTGGAATACTATCAGCTCCCATGGAAGCTATGTACTTTGCCTTAGATAGGGCGTTCAACACTTGATCTGTGGAGATGTGAGGTGTGGAACAAGTATCAGGGATGTTGAATGGGCCTTTGGGGAGGATAGGGGGTGAAGTTTGCACTGAATCTATCTACTAGCAGGTTGGCTAAGTCAACAGTATCGGTGTAAGTGGTACCATTGAGTTCTAATTCTGAACAAACCTGGGCTTTGCCATGGAGGTTTCTGATGTAACTTAAGGAGACTTTGGGGTTTTCCTTTGTTTTGGAGGCTAGTTTCAATTCATAATTGGCTTTGGAGGTTTTCACTAGTGATCTAATTTTCTTCCTGAGCCTGAGGAGAGAGTTTTTCCAATTTGGAATTTGTTCCTTTTTACCCTTGTACAACAGTTTATTCCTTTTGTTGTAAAGCCTGTTGATAGAGGATGTCCACCAGACAGGTTTGTGTTTCCTTGAGGAGCAGGTTTTAGTTCTGTTGGGTATGGCTGAGTCCATGCAGTTGTACAGGTGCTTTTATACTGCACTGGCATACTGTTCAGCATAGTTGTCTCCTCTGAGGGGGGGGGGGGTGTGAAGCTACTGATACCCTCCCTTAGGAGGTTATAGTCAGCTTTTGAGAAGTTTTTTAGCCTGGTTACAGCTGGGGGATGGTTGGATGGGATAGAAACTTTAAATGAGACAGACCGATGATCTGATCTCACCAGGGAAGAACATACTATGCAAGTGGTGCAGCAGTCACACACATTGGTGAGAATCAAGTCCAGAATGTTATCTCCTCTTGTGGGGGATGAGACAAGCTGGTCTATTGCATTAGAATTGATGAAGTCAAGAAATTGTTGGGTGAGTGCATTAGTGCAGGAATAGTTCGCCCAGACTATGGTGGGTTAGCTGAAGTCACCAAGTATCAGGGTGTTATGGGGTACCTTGATGGAGTCAAGTAGGTCCAGGTAGGATGATTGGATGTCCTGAGTAATGGAAGGGGGTCTGTAGCTGGCTATAACTTGAATGGGTGCCTTGCCAACTGTCAGTTGCACCTGGAGTAATTCCAGTGCATCATGCTGGCAAACTAGTCTGAAGGTGTGCCTGTTCTTAATGAAGATAGAGACTCCACAGCCCTTAATCTTCCCAACCTCAGTTTTTTGTATAACTTGGTAAGGCAGGGGTGCTTTCTGCACTCCTGAACCAAGCTTCCATGACCCAGAGACATCGGCATCTTCCAGTGCAAGGAGAGTCTCCAGTGAGTGCATTTTCAGGTTAAGGCTCCTAGCGTTAAGCAGCATGACCTTCAATTTGCTTTTTGACAGAACTTTTATGTTGAAAGATTTGTCTTTGGGACATTGCTTAAAAAAGGCACAATAGGGGAGACAAGATTCTTGGCCAGGATCTGGAATCCCATGGGTGACAGGTGGAGGCCATCTCTGACAACGCATCAAGGCCTGTCAACTATGTCATCCCAGGCAAACAGATACTGGATCCCCTTGGAAAGACGCCAGAAACTAAGCCAATTGTTGAAGTCAATTTGTGGTATCATTCTTGGTGAAAGTAGGATGCTGCTTAGAGCTAGGATCATACCTGCCTGGGACACATACTCTGAAAGCTCAATCATGTCTCTCTTCATATAGTCATACTTGTACCTGTTGTGGAGAGACTTGATTTTTAATAAGTGCCACAGAATCTTTTATATCCACCTGAATTATCACCAGCTGAGGTTGATGGGATCTAATTTTAAATCTTATCTAAAGAAAGGTACCATAGGAATGCAGTACTGCAGTGTCAGAACTGGGACATCAATCCAAGCAGCTGGTGTGGGGCTAGAAGGCACAGCTTTCTGATCCTCCCAGTATGAAAAGTAAGGATACTGCCTGCTGAGTGATTAACATTGCCAAGGGAGTGTAAATAAATACTCAAAATGTACAAAATAAAATGATAATGTAAAAACTCCCCAAATGAGAAAACATGTTTTAGGGGAAAATAGCATTTTGACACTGATATTCTCAGACTAACTTCATTATATTTAAAGACGTATACAACCAGATACTGTAGGAAAAAAGTGACATAAAATGCAATTGTCATAGCAATTGTAGTTAAGCAAGCAGAGAAAATACAATCAGGGGGTATACATATTGCCTTCATATTGTTGTTGTCAGTATAAAGAAATCATGACTTAGTGACAGTAAGGCACAACAATTGTAATTTTACTGTTATTCCCAGAAATAATAGGTAATATCTGGATTACAGCTGTGGCTTCTTAGGTTCGTTTGTATTTAAAGTTAACATTAATCATTTGATTCAACTCTGCAACCATTTAAAATGCTACTATTTCCAAGAAAGTAAATTGAGAAAAATCTGAAAAAATCCCCATGCTTCCTAGTTCCACTGAAACTACAATGAGGAAACAGCTAGAAATGTTGTTTTGAGCAATTAAATCCTCACGTCAGTCCGTCCCTAGATCTTCACTTCCTTCTCCACATCTGCCTGGACAATTCAAACAAAACTTCCCTTGGTTCTGTTCCACTGAACTGACTTTTCAGTGCACAGAAGTTTTTTTTTTTTCTGTAACACATGAAAGTTCCTCTCCCTGAAATGGATTTACACATGATGTTAGTCAAGAGACAGACCACAGCAGGTTTGCAGGTAGAGTACTGTGGTATGAATGCAATCTTTTTGCAATTTAGTATCTTGTAGAAATGTAAAGCTTAATTAGAACTACCAAGACATGATCAATAAAACAGGTTAATTTTTGCATTAAATATTTCAGGATTAGTCATTGTAAACACACATTATGTAAGTGTAGAGAAATGTCACAGTCTAGGTGTCTTAGGCAGCCTCAGTGCTCCATGTATAAGTTATATTCTGTTTTTCTTGTGTATATTCACTTGTATGTTAATACTGTATGATGTTTTGTTTTTGGATTTATTTATCTGTGGAGCTTTTCTCCTCGGGTCTCCACTGAAAAAGGGTTCTCCAGCCCAGTCAGACTGCATGATGCTGTTTGCATATGGTGCTATGCTTTTACTCCATTTCATCCTTCCCCTGTACTACCCAATAAAAAGATCCAAGCATTTCCCTGAAGGTCTTCAACAGCATAATTGTAAATTCAAGAAGATACATTTTCACAAAGGCAGAAGCAGAACAGAGAGTGCAAAATAGTAACTAGTCAGTTTGGCCTCAGAGATGATGGGAAAACATTTGTGGAATCCGTTTAGCAGGTTCAGAAATGAAGGTAGTGAGGTGAGTGACCTAAGGAAGTGCAGACTACCAGCTGGAATGTCACATTTGAAAACTGAGCACAGCTAAGCAGTAAACTGGAAAGGGGCTATTTGTGTTGTCTGTTGAGTTTGTGTAAGACATCTGGTGCAATATTCTAGACAAAAGGTTACTATAGAAATTAATCAGAATAACTGTGGTTCATAACATGGTAAGCAGATTAAAACGTTCAGTGCAAAAATGGGTCAGCAAGTGTAATAGAAAAATATCAAGTTTACTAAGAATAGAAGATTAGAATTGTACTTCCACAGTTGTCTTTCAGAAGAATATCAGTTTCTGACCATTTTTTAACCACAAGTCCTCTGTTTTTCTTAATACTTCTTTACATTGCAATTTTAGTAGAGGAGTATCATGTTCTTATTTATAAGCATTCTCTTTCAGAAATTGAATTTCTGAGAAAACTTGAAAAACAACCATGACTTTTCACACTAGCTTCTGTTTCCCGTTCACTACAAAAATGTATAACAGTTTGATTGGTGTGTAGTTCTTACACTATTTGGCCTTATTTGTTGGGAAGTGATAGAGAATCCAGTGAAGGACAAGGCTAAAAATAAATTAAAATAGTATTACGGAGATGCTGAATTTATTATTATTATTATTACTTGTCAGCAAGTTAAGGTGTGAAGTTTCATACTGTGCCTTCTTCATTGTTTAAGTAATTACTTTGCTTCCATGCTATAGAAGGTTGTAGTTTGGTAGAGACTTAGGGCCCAGTTACTTGGCAATATCAAAAGACAATGTTAACAGCTCAGACCTGAAATTTTGTGGTGGGACTGTGTGTTAAGGCATTCACCTTTGGTAGAAGATTGTACAGGTAAGAATGAGAAGATTGTACAGGTAAGAATGAGAAGACTGTATAGGTAAGAATGAGAAGATTGTACAGGTAAGAATGAGAAGATTGTACAGGTACGAACGAGAAAATTGTACAGGTACAAATGAGAAGACTGTACAGGTACGAATGAGAAGACTGTACAGGTAAGAATGAGAAGATTGTACAGGTACGGATGAGAAAATTGTACAAGTATGAATGAGAAGATTGTACAGGTAAGAATGAGAAGATTGTACAGGTATGAATGAGAAGATTGTACAGGTACAAATGAGAAGACTGTACAGGTAAGAATGAGAAGATTGTACAGGTACGAATGAGAAGATCGTACAGGTAAGAATGAGAAGATTGTACAGGTAAGAATGAGAAGATTGTACAGGTAAGAATGAGAAGACTGTACAGGTAAGAATGAGAAGATTGTACAGGTAAGAATGAGAAGATACAGGTAAGAATGAGAAGACTGTACAGGTAAAAATGAGAAGATCGTACAGGTAAGAATGAGAAGACTGTACAGTTAAGAATGAGAAGACTGTACAGGTAAAAATGAGAAGATAGTACAGGTAAGAATGAGAAGATTGTACAGTTAAGAATGAGAAGACTGTACAGGTAAAAATGAGAAGATCGTACAGGTAAGAATGAGAAGATTGTACAGGTAGGAATGAGAAGATCATACAGGTAAGAATGAGAAGACAGTACAGGTAAGAATGAAAAGATTGTACAGGTAAAAATGAGAAGATCGTACAGGTAAGAATGAGAAGATTGTACAGGTAAGAATGAGAAGATCGTACAGGTAAGAATGAGAAGACTGTACAGGTAAGAATGAGAAGATTGTACAGGTAGAAATGAGAAGACTGTACAGGTAAAAATGAGAAGATCGTACAGGTAAGAATGAGAAGATTGCGCAGGTAGGAATGAGAAGAATATACAGGTAAGAAAGAGAAGACTGTACAGGTAAGAATGAGAAGATTGTACAGGTAAAATGAGAAGATTGTACAGGTAAGAATGAGAAGATTGTACAGGTAGGAGTGAGAAGATCGTACAGGTAAGAATGAGAAGACTGCACAGGTAAGAATGAGAAGATTGTACAGGTACAAATGATAAAATTGTACAGGTAAGAATGAGAAGATTGTACAAGTAAGAATGAGAAGATTGTACAGGTAAGAATGAGAAGATTGTACAGGTACAAATGAGAAGATTGTACAGGTAAGAATGAGAAGATTGTACATGTAAGAATGAGAAGATTGTACAGGTAAGAATGAGAAGATTGTACAGGTACAAATGAGAAGATTGTACAGGTAAGAATGAGAAGATTGTACAGGTAAGAATGAGAAGATTGTACAGGTACAAATGAGAAGATTGTACAGGTAAGAATGAGAAGATCGTACAGGTAAGAATGAGAAGATTGTACAGGTAGGAATGAGAAGATCATACAGGTAAGAATGAGAAGACAGTACAGGTAAGAATGAAAAGATTGTACAGGTAAAAATGAGAAGATCGTACAGGTAAGAATGAGAAGATTGTACAGGTAAGAATGAGAAGATCGTACAGGTAAGAATGAGAAGACTGTACAGGTAAGAATGAGAAGATTGTACAGGTAGAAATGAGAAGACTGTACAGGTAAAAATGAGAAGATCGTACAGGTAAGAATGAGAAGACTGTACAGTTAAGAATGAGAAGACTGTACAGGTAAAAATGAGAAGATAGTACAGGTAAGAATGAGAAGATTGTACAGTTAAGAATGAGAAGACTGTACAGGTAAAAATGAGAAGATCGTACAGGTAAGAATGAGAAGATTGTACAGGTAGGAATGAGAAGATCATACAGGTAAGAATGAGAAGACAGTACAGGTAAGAATGAAAAGATTGTACAGGTAAAAATGAGAAGATCGTACAGGTAAGAATGAGAAGATTGTACAGGTAAGAATGAGAAGATCGTACAGGTAAGAATGAGAAGACTGTACAGGTAAGAATGAGAAGATTGTACAGGTAGAAATGAGAAGACTGTACAGGTAAAAATGAGAAGATCGTACAGGTAAGAATGAGAAGATTGCGCAGGTAGGAATGAGAAGAATATACAGGTAAGAAAGAGAAGACTGTACAGGTAAGAATGAGAAGATTGTACAGGTAAAAATGAGAAGATTGTACAGGTAAGAATGAGAAGATTGTACAGGTAGGAGTGAGAAGATCGTACAGGTAAGAATGAGAAGACTGCACAGGTAAGAATGAGAAGATTGTACAGGTACAAATGATAAAATTGTACAGGTAAGAATGAGAAGATTGTACAAGTAAGAATGAGAAGATTGTACAGGTAAGAATGAGAAGATTGTACAGGTACAAATGAGAAGATTGTACAGGTAAGAATGAGAAGATTGTACATGTAAGAATGAGAAGATTGTACAGGTAAGAATGAGAAGATTGTACAGGTACAAATGAGAAGATTGTACAGGTAAGAATGAGAAGATTGTACAGGTAAGAATGAGAAGATTGTACAGGTACAAATGAGAAGATTGTACAGGTAAGAATGAGAAGATTGTACAGGTAAGAATGAGAAGATTGTACAGGTAAGAATGAGAAGATTGTACAAGTAAGAATGAGAAGATTGTACAGGTAAGAATGAGAAGATTGTACAGGTACAAATGAGAAGATTGTATAGGTAAGAATGAGAAGATTGTACAGGTAAGAATGAGAAGATCATACAGGTAAGAATGAGAGGACTGTACAGGTAAGAATGAGAAGATTGTACAGGTACAAATGAGAAGATTGTATAGGTAAGAATGAGAAGACTGTACAGGTAAGAATGAGAAGACTGTACAGGTAAGAATGAGAAGACTGTACAGGTAAGAATGAGAAGATTGTACAGGTAAGAATGAGAAGATTGTGCAGGTAAGAATGAGTAAAAAGTAAAATGTTGCTGTTATATAGTAAGAATGAGAGTCGGGTAGAAAAGCAGCAGTCGCCTGCTTCATGGATGCAACTGAAGCACAGCTGGTTACAAGAGCTGCCACAGATTAGTGTACAGAGGCTCAGAGATGCATTCATTATATGATGTGATGTATTCTTAATGCCACCAGATGGATTTATGTACTGCAATGCTGCAGAACTCAAGGAAGGGTGAGGGATGGCATGATTGCAGAGCTGAAGATTAAAAGATGTAGATAGCTGTGTGCAAAAGGATAAAGAAGATATGATGCAGGTGAAGGGAGACTTTTTTCTGCTCAAAAAGCTTTACACCTAAAAGTTTTTTTTTTTCATGTAACAAAGCTGAAAAGCATAGTATGGGCTGCATTCTTTAACAAGTGCCACTGGAAGCACCACTGTAAATGCTAAGTTAAAGTTTTGTTAAAGTGAGAGGGTTCTTACATGTTTGGCAATTCTTTCAGGATTTTTAGAAATTGTTATAGAAAGGGGATGGAGTACATCTGCATGTCTTGTATGAAACTTTATATTGCCTAGAAAAAGATGGGATAGAGGGACATGTTGATTCATTAGACACAGCAGATGCTGATGAGTGATGCAAGCTGTCCTTTAGTATGATTCTGTCTTCTTAATACCTAAATGCAGCTGACCAAGTTTTCTGATGGTGAATTGTTTGCCTGTGTATGTGGGTGATGTAAACTCGATATAGGGATGATGTGAATTTGGTATATAGATGACATGTACTGGTTATGTGGGTGATGTGTTCTTAACATGTTGATGACATGTACTGGTTATGTGGGTGAGGTGTTCTTAACTGGTTGATGACATGCATTGGTTATGTGGGTGATGTGTTCTTAACATGTTGATGACATGTACTGGTTATGTGGGTGATGTGTTCTTAACATGTTGATGACGTACTGGTTATGTGGGTGAGGTGTTCTTAACATATTGATGGCATGTACTAGATATGTAAATGCTTGTACTGTGGATGATCTGTAGCTGATATATTCATAATGTGAGCTTGAAATGAAAATGATTTGTTATACGTGATTAATGTGTAATTGTTATCTGGATACTGTGTACTTGATATGTGAATAGTGCACCCCTGATTACTGACAATGTGCATTTTATGTGTGAATGATGTAAACTTGATATGTGGATAATTTGTGCTTCACATGTAGATATGTGACTGCATACCTTGATATGTGGATAACATGCAATTGATAATGTGGGTGATGAGTGCCTGATATGTACCTGATGTGTGCTTGACATGTAATATGTACTTGATGTATGGTTGATGCATGCTTGATATGCATATAATGATTTAGGTTTCAAATTTAAATGGTGTGTAACTTACCTGTCAAACCCTGGCATCTACTTTCTTGCTCCCTGCCCTAATGTATGGTGCACCCCTGTTCACAAACATACACATCAGCTTACAAAACAAACTTGAATCCTGCTACCACAAAATCTGCAAATTTGCAACCAATTCTAAATACTCTTTTCACCACTGCCTCTCCCTCCTCACCCTCAATTGGCTTGAACCTTCCAACTACGTTAGTTACCTACAACTCACCACTGCCCACAAACTTATCTACAAACCTGCAAACTGCCCTTCTCTGGCTACATCCTTAAAACCCTATATACCCAACCACCAACTCAGATCCACAAACCAAAATCTCCTTCAAATTCATAAACCATCTCATCCTCCAGGCCAGCTACTTCTCTCCTACTCCATAGCCAAAAAATGGAATCCCCCCCTCCTTCGCAGCCTTCCCCAGCATGACAATTTCAAAACCCAGCTACTACCTCATCTATCATCCAAATGGATATGCTCATGCCACACTCCAACTTAATCCCCTCTCCACCCTCTCTCTTTCTGCATAACTCCTTAAGATTCTCTCTGCTGCCTTGGACTATGTATCTTCCGTCTTATTCTCCATAATCCCTTCTGTTTCTTTCTCCATGTTTTACAGACCACCTAAACTAAAATAAATAATAGCTATATCTCAACTCACATAGAATTCTCCTGCCACGATTTGCTCTCTGTATCTGATCACTTCTACCTACCATTATAAGCTAGTTACTATATATTTTAAACGTTTTACTCAATTGAGCTTTTAACATACTGTATTACACACTCTGAAATGTCTTTAACTTGTTCTGCACAGCTACTTGTAGTGGCCCTAGTAACTTGTAATATGTACTTAAAATGTATAAATTTTTTGCCCTTTCTTTGTAACCTGCAAGTTGTAGATTCAAATGTAACTGTAATTTGTTTTGGAGCGTTTCTTCCCAAGTCACCACTGAAAATGGGCTCTTCTGGACCAGTGGACTTCCCCGGTCATCAAACTTAAATAAATAAAATAAAAATAAATATGTTCAACAGTCCATACTTGATATATGGATACTGTGTGCCTAATATGTGGATGATATATGGTTGTCAAGCTGATGAAGGCTGAGTTTGGCCTTGAATTTGGAAAGGTGTAAGTGAATTACTTAAGATCATACTATCAGGTAGAGAGTGTGGCTCTCAGCTGGCAGAGGATTAAAATTCTGTGCATTTATGTTTGGTGGCAGAGTGCTGTCTTTAGGGATTAAATATTAATATAAAATAAATAATTAAAATAAATAAATTAATTAATAAATATTAATATAAAAATAAATATGAATAGGAATAAAATATTTAGGAAGCTGCGTCTAAACATGATAGGAGGACAGTTGCCTTTTGCAGTAAGACACTGATTTCTAAACTTAAAATGGAATTTCTGAAACAAATAGTCAGCAAAGGGTTTTGCTGGAAGATTTGGAAGAAGAATTGTTGAGTTTAATTTTTAGGGTTTTTAGAGTTGGAGATAGAACCCTCTGATCTTGGTACACATGGAAGTTTTGTGTGCAGGTTATGAAGATGGAGAACTGAATGTTCTACTCCCATGGCTTGTTTTGTGCTCTTGATTTTTAACATATTTTCACGGGAGAGTTTAGTGGGATAGAGGGTTTGGTTGCTGTTTATTTTTATATTTTAATGGAAAGTTGATTAGTGCATACACTATTATAAGAACAAACATTAGTGGACAGCATGAAGAAAAGTACCATTATCCTAGCAGGTCCAAATAGCACCTACCTTACACAGGGTGATCAGCATAATGTCCTTAACACAAATGGAAATTCAGCCTACCAGACCAAATTCTATGTGAAATCAGGGGGCACTTTTTCATCTGTTTCTAATAAGTATGTTCTAATGATGAGCAGACATTACAGAACAACACAACAATTTACATGACCACTGTCCACTATTTGCTGCTTGTTCATTTAGGCTTAATCCTACTCACTGGAAAAAATATTCAAGATGGTCCTTTCCAGAGAGCATGTAAGCAAATATGCATTTAAAATAACTGAATATGTAAGTGTTTTTAACCTCTTGAAGGCACTTCTTTTGAGCGACCAGCCATTTTATTAAAAAAAGGTGTGTGTGAGTTTTATAGTGACTCTCCATTTCATTTGCTGTTATAGTCATTGTTTGATAACAAGTGCACAGCTTTCTCAATTAATAATATCAACATATGTTAGAAGGTGTAACAACAGATACACAGAGTGTACCTGTGGACAATATCAAGTCTTTCTCAATGCATATGGAAGATTATTTTCCTTCTCAAATTTTGTCAGATGGCAATTGCCTTAAGCGTTTTCACATCAGAAGTAAGGGTAAAGGAATATGCAGTTGTTGTAACAGGCATAATGTATATAACTACACTAGCAAAGATGTTACTTCTAACACATGAAACTTTGTAAAGGTTAATAAGAATATCACCACTGCATGCAGTTGATGTTCAAGCACAGAAAAAGAAATGCTCATAAATGCATGCCAGCACCAAATGTAACACCCAGACAATAACCAGTGGTCACTTGAATATGGTTGCTGTAACAGCGGTGGGATTATTTTTAGTTGGGCATTATTGTTACTTGTCAGCACCCTAACATGTATGTCATTCAGTGCGATGCTGACATTAAAGATTCCAAGTGTGAATATGCAGTTTAGAAAACACTTGAGAGCAGGCAAAGGAAAAGATACAGCATTTTATGCAGCAAATCACACTCCAAGTAGGCACATCATGTTTATGGAAATAAGGACAGAACTTCTCAGACAAGAACTTTGCAAATGAGAACTTCTTGTAAGAAGTCTCAACACCGTACTAAATCAGTAACTCCATAAACTATACATCAGAGCTCATAGCTCCAGTTTAATTTGCCTATGTTCCAATCTTCATCACAGCATATTGCATTTCCCACTTATATTCTTTATAGACTTGGGTATTTTTAATAAAATGCTTCATAAACCTTTTTATTAAACAATAGCCTAAATAACTTTACTGTATCCCTCAGTGACATCACCACAGGGATAGCATGGGATGCACCCATAAAATTTAATAGATGCTTCATTGTGCATGTGCAATGCAATAGTGTTCCCACAAAAGTCGATGGATACATCCCCTATGATCCATAAACTGATGTCACTGAAGGCGAAGTTCTTGTAACTTGTTATAAATCAAGCCTTCAGTACCTGCAGCAAACTAAAAAATACAAATTTGTGAAGAATTTTCCAAAATGCTTCATAGTTATGCACCCGCCACATGTCATGGTAAAAAAGGAAGTAAACAGGGTGAATTATATCTGTAGAATGTCGGCCTTGTAATGGACTATAAAACAAGTAGATAAGACAAATTATACGAATGCTTCTTAGAATGTCTACAGGCTATATGGGTACATGAAAAGGAATTTCAACAGATGAAAGTAAACTCAAATACCTATACAAAAAAGACAAGCTTCATGGCAAAGAGAAATAAAATCCTGATAATGAGTCTGGTAACCCAGCTTTAAGTAGTGGCTTGGGTGCTGAAGCAGCCAGTTAGCAGGAAGGTTGGAATGAGTGCCTGACACTGGCTTGTCCTTCACTGGAGTTATGAGAGTGTCTGCCCCTTGATGGAGAAAAAGGTGTACAATATGGGGCAGCCCTAAGGATCAGAATGATCATTTGGCATTAAGTAATCAGGTATACATGAGTGCTTTATGCAGACATGTAGCAGGCTGGGCACAGCAGTCAGCAGACAAGAGCTTAGGCTAACGCTAAACAAAAATCTGAACTTATCATCAGTGATAGCTCCACGGTGTTCATCTGTTGCCTTCAGTCTGGGGAATAAGATAGTTGTTTAAATAGATCACCAGTTTTATTCTTTTAATAACTGTTTTCTTTTCTTTTTTAACTCTTCCCATCACTGTCACTCCCTACACACCCTAAACTGGCTAGAACTCCACAACCACCTAAAGTACCTACAACTTACAACAGCCCACAAACTCATCTTTAAACCAGCAGAATGCCCCTCTCTTGCTAAATCTCTAACACCCTACACACCTACCCGTACCCTGAGATCCACAGGCCAAAACCTCCTGCATGTA
Source organism: Protopterus annectens (assembly GCF_019279795.1). Lineage (NCBI taxonomy): Eukaryota > Metazoa > Chordata > Ceratodontiformes > Protopteridae > Protopterus > Protopterus annectens. The sequence goes on from NC_056733.1 coordinate 175,706,123, forward strand.
CACAAACCCATCCACCCAACTGGTAAACTACTACTATCCCACACTATAGCCAAACTATGGAACAATCTCCCCACACCACTACGTAATATACCTAACCACAACAATTTCAAATCCATGCTTCTCTCCCATTTCTCCTCCAAATGGGAATGTCCTTCACATGCTCCCACCTAAAACTCGCACACTACTAACTCCACACCTAATTCATCATTTCTTTGCCTACTTTAACTTAATTCAGAGATCTTGCTCAGAACACCTTTTCATAAATATTTTGCATGCATGCCTCTGGCCTACCTTACTCATATTCTCAAACTTTCATTGTTTGTTTTTCTTATCCATTGTACCCATAATATTGTTTTCCTCTGTAATAGTGTTAATTTGTCTCTATTCGTATGTATTTGTATGTCTGTTTGGGGCTTTTCCCCTCGGGTCTCCACTGAAAAAGGATAATTATTACCCAGCTGGACCAACCCGGTTAACAAATGCAAATAAATAAATAAATAAATAATAAGCACTCACCAAATATACTGTTTTAATAAACAGCTGACAAGTCTGAGCTGTCTGAGCTTTGAAGAGGGCCATAATTCAACAATAAGGTGTTTCATTCTGGAATGAGGAGACCACTCTAACAGGATAATGTGGCATGGCCATTCCAGTTGGACAAAGCAAATTAATACATCAGTGGAGTGTCCATAGTGGAAGGGGACTTCATGGTCAGAGAAGTCAGAGAGAGGGATAGAATGAAGTGAAAAAAATCCTGTAGAAAGCTATTTTTCTATTTTAATTATTATGATTAACAGTCACTTTGATGTATGTTTCATATTAAAGTTGTTGTGTCTTTCGGCTTTTCCCACTTAGGGGTCGCCACAGCGGAACTCCGGTCCACTAATGATTGGCAGTAGATTTTTATGTGCCGAGTTGCCGGCCCTGACGCACAACCTTCAACGAAGGTATTAGTAGGGGTATATTAGCAGAATATGGTTAATCTGCTTTTTGTATACTGCTACATTTTCTAGGCACTTCTTGTTTCATTTTATTATGCAAACATTGTTTGAAATGGGGAGAAGGTCATATTACAGTATATTTAAAAAGAAAAGCTTATATTAGTTTGGGGAAGGTTAGTGGCAACGCAGAAAAACAGAAAGTTGAGCTTACCTAAACACTCGCATAATCGCATGTCTCTCAGTAGTTATAATGTGAAATGATATGTATAAAACATTCCCTGCTGTGTCAATAAGGAAGAAGTATCAGTTAACAGGGGGCATCTCTTAATCATGTTCTGAGTTCTTATAAGTCTGACTATTAAAACAGAATAAAACATCTGAATAAGTTATCACAAAATTACATGGACTGTATATTAAGCATCCACAACTCCATTTAAATGATTAATTCAGCAAGAACCAGCATGGTACAAGTATCGAAGGCAATAAGTAAGTTTCAGATAGGGCATCTGAGTAAACAGTAATGCTATCACTTCCCAAGTGATATAAAAATACAGTCCTCTGTGAAACAGGGCTTGGATCATTTAAATCCTAATACATGAGCATAAAAGGAATGAATAAGCTGTCACCAACATCTCTACAGAGCATGGCTCAGCTGTATTCATTCATTAGTCTGGATATAGAATTCATACATAAAATAAGTAGTGGTTCAGAGAACGCTACTAATGACAGAGTTAAACAACAGATGGCAGTAGATAATACATTATTTAAGGGTTTGGACTGATAAAGTGACAAGTTGTAGCATATAAAGTGATAGCAGGCTTCAAGAGCTGACTAAATGCCAGAAAAGAATCTTGGCCAGATTCAGTAAAGCCTTAATTAAGTGTACACTAAGTGTACATGATATGTATTCAAGAACATTCTTATCACATATTTTGGGCTTTCTAGTCACTCAGGAAGATTACACTAAGTGTACATGTAGTCTACACTCTGTGGTAACCTGTACAAACCCCTGTCAATATTTAAAACTGAAAGAATATCAGTAGGAAAACTGCAATTAGGAGGAAGAAGGTGTGAGTTATGTTTGTGTTGTCTGTTCACTCAGAACAGTGCACACTTATTGTACACCTAGTTCAGGTGTTATTGAATTCCAATGTCTATATTTTTGATATTCCATATAAGCAAGTTTATTACATGTATCATTCATCTAGATTCTTATTAGGAACAAGCAGATGGATTGGAAACTTGACCTTTTTGCTTACTTTTAAAATTCATCCAGATAAAGTAACCTTTTCAATAGAACTAATAGACGTCTTTCATTAATATATCTGCTAACGATATTGAATTACCGTCACTCCATTCTTCACCTAAGGTTGTTCAGTGCACACAGACAGGATATCCTTAGCTTCAATAACGTTTGCATTCTGTTATCACACAATTCTTTACTTTTTTCCCTGATGTCTGTGGGTGAATGAGAGGTATCTCCTCTTCTGACTTACAGTAGATACCATTATACAATAACAGAGACGTGATGCATACATTAGTAGTTTCCTCATAGCATACTGCATTCTTTATCTTTTGTCATGGGAGTAGGCAGGATTTTTGGAATAGTACACCAGCTTCCAGAACAGAGCACCCATCTCCATGTCATTGGGACAACCAAACATTCTGAAAAAAATGTCATTCAATCAAAATGCATAGTTTAATAAAATAAAGCTATGTTAAACATGCCAGGCTTTTTACTATAAATTGTAGCACAGGTCATTCCACAATATCAATAAATTATAGTTTAAAAAGTGTATAATGTGTATATATATATATATATATATATATCTGTATATATATATATATATATATATATATATATATATATATATATATATATATATATATATATATATATATGTGATATGCCTGGCTAATATTTCAATAAGGGGAATGATAGGATATTCCATAATGCAATGCACAGAGAACATTGGAAAACACTGTGACATATGATAACACTGTTTCAGAACATAAAATCCATCTATAAGTAATTTATAAATATACTAAAAATTATTCATTTTGTGAAAGTATATTTTTAAATTATGGTATCTTTACTAGCTACTAGCTTTATTATCAACTGAGCTACGTAAAGTAATTAATACAACTTTTATTAGTAGCAATTGCAAGCATGAATGAATGAATTTGATCAGTATACTAACGGGAAATGTGTTCATAGATTACAACTAGTTTGTGTTTATCACAGACTCAGTACATTCCGCAGATTCCATTAGTCAGTTTCAGATGAATTCTCAAAAAAGTCTTCTGTATAAAGAAAAAAAAGTAAGCAATAAGCAGCCAGAAGCTATCAACAGAAAATCAAAACACAAATGAGCATGCCACCACAACAACCTCTCTATTCTGAAAGGTAGATGTTTGTTGAAAGGTCATAGATAAGCCTTCTCAGAATTTTGCCTTATTATAATAACTACTGCCTTAATAAAGCAGAACAGTTATGCAGATATCAAGAAAATTTGTCTGTAGAACTGCAATAGTATAGCTACTTGGATCTCTCAGGTGTGTAGAAACTGTACAGATTTCATCTAGGTAAGAGAAGAGATTGAAGAGTAAGTGTATTTAACTGTAATGATACATGACAAAAAGCAGTACAAAATGGATTGCTGGGTCACATGTTTTTTCTTTGATAATGACACAATCAGGACTTTATGATCCTCTGACATCTAAAAAAAAAAAGGCGTATACATAGGACAACCACGTCTTCCACCTAACAAAACTCTCATATTCCTTGCGTAAGCCACTCTTACATATAGCCCAAACCCATTTTATATCTATCACAAGCTCTCCTACCCCTTCTTACACCTAGCAAAAGCCCCTCCTACTTCTAGCACAAACCCTCTCACATATAGCATAATCCCCTCTTAAACCTCCCTCAACCCTCTGCTATACCTAGCACATGCACCTCTTACACCAAGCAAAATCCTTTCCAACTCCTAACACACGCCCCTCCTACACCTACATCAAGTCCCTGTTACACGTAACATGAGCTCCTTTTGCACCTAGCACAGGCCCGTTGGTCTTTGATTTTTCAAGGCATAATGGGTACCGTGCAGAATTCTACTTTGCAGATGCCTACTGGACTTGGCTTTCCACTCCTGTCCCTGTTCTATATTTTGTGAAGCATGCCTACAAAAGAATCGGCAGGTAGAGATTTGCAGTTATTAAATCTAACTGCTTTTTACAGAAGATGCAACACTGAGGCCACACCCAACCGTAACATAACTCAGAATTCCTTGCAGTTCTCACATATACACTAGCAACAAAAGGTTCCCATTTCATCCCCCATTTTCAGTCCAGTGGAGAGCAATGCTTGTACCTGACCTTATCAGCAATCATTGCACATCATCCCCAACCTGCCTAACAGCAATTGTTGCTCTGTCTCCCCAGTGTAGCAGCTAGTGAAGCCCCTCTGTCTCTCTACAGCCTAGTGGTTAACTGAGTTTCTGTCTCTGCCATCCAATCAGTGATGAAACTTCCTTCCATAACCCCACCCAGCCTGTCAGCATTCTCAGTACCATATAGTCTGCCCAGTTAACCCAGTAGCAATAAAGAATGTCTCCTCCCAGCCTTCCCATCCTGTTTGTCATTGGCTTCCACTAAAGGCATGTCAGCAAACTAGGCCCCATAGCAGCAAATGGATCAGTAATCTGAGTATCCCACACTCCCAGATCAGCTCAGTGTATTAGTTTATGGCCTGTGAGCTCTATTCCTGCACTGTCTATGGTCTTCCCTAGAGTAGGTGTTCATAGGTTTGTATATAAGTAAAGAAAAAAGTCATGGCCAAAATCAGAAAATGCAACTCTATAGAGATAAGAACTCTCTAATTCAACTAAACAAGAAACTAAGAGGCCTGAAAGTCCAACAAGGCCAATTACAATGTCAGGATAGCGTCTCAGGCTAAAGACAATCACAAGGCCTTCTTCAGCTGTCAGGAACTTTACAGGTAATACTCATCAGTGTGCAAAACTTGAGGTAAATGGCAAAACCTTCATTGACCACGGTGATGTATCAAATCTAATGGCTGATAGATTTAGCTCTATCTTCACCACCCTCCACTCCCCCAATACACCTTGTGAAATCCCTTCTAGCATATCCCCCCAACAATGAACAGGGAGCAGATCCTGGAGGTGCTCGCTAAGGTCAAAAACACTGCTTCAATAGGCCCAAGCAATATCCCCAGTTACCTCCTAAATAGCCTACTTCCTGTATAGGTGCTTTTCTTTGTTTTTAATGTTTTTAATGTTTACTGTTGTCATTTGGAAAACAAAAGCAAGCATCTGTTATAGCTGACAGAAACTTTTATGCATTGGTTTGAACAGCCTGAATTATTTGAATAGTAAAGATACTTACAACACAGCAGTAATACCACAGGATATTTTCAAATCACTGTGAGTTACGCTGACCTCTACCCAGGGAAGAAGACAACATAGACGGTGAAAAGAGAGAAAGCAAAAAAGCTGTAAATGTGGGGAGTGTTAGCTAAGCTAAAAGCTGCTCTGCATAAAACTCCTCTTCCTAGTATTTTTCTTGCGAATGTTAGATCATTTGTTAATAAAATAGATACGCTTCAATTGAATATCACTACATATAAATATATGAGAGACTGCTGCCTTTTATTTTCTCAGAGACATGGTTGAGTTCCAGCATACCAGATACTGCAGTTGAGTTAGTTGGTTGTGCACTTCTCCAGGTTGATAGAACAGCTAATACTGGTAAGAAAACTAGTGGAGGACTGTGTGTTTATATTAATGCTTGGTGCACTAATACAACCATGATTAATGAATTATGTTCTCCAGATGTGGAATAGTTAATGTTGAGATGAAGACCGTTTTATTTGCCCATAAAATATACAGTTATTATTGTCATGGCAGTGTATATTCCACCTCAAGCTAATGTTAAGTTAGCACCTGAACAACTGTTTGATGTTATTAGTAAGCAACAGAATTTACATCTAGATGCATTTTTTTATTATTGCTGGTAATTTTAATCAAGCAAATCTTAAGGATGTGTTTCCTACATTTTACCAGCAAGTAAACTGTAAAACAAGTGGAGAAAATATTTTACATCATGTTTATACAAACATAAAAATGTCTGTAAGGTCATATCATACTCCCATCTTGGACAGTCTGATCATCTCTTTGTTTCTTGTTCCTGTGCATAAAGCTCCTATTAACAGTACCAAACCACCTAGTAAGACTGTTGAGGTCGGGTCTGAGGGTGCCATCTCCCAATTCCAGGACTATTTTGAACACAGTGATAGTAATATTTCTATCAGGCAAATTTGGATACTTATACTTCATCTGTACTGTCACATATTAATTAGTTGTGGATAACGTCGATGTTAATAAAAGGATTGCGGTTTATCCAAATGAGAAACCATGGATGAACAGTGATGTTAAACATTTGCTTAAGGAAAGGGACATTGCCTTTAAATCAAAGGATATCTCACCCTATAGAGTTGCCAGAGCTAATCTTTACAGGGGGTATTAAGTCTGCAAAACTTAAGTATAAACAACGTATTGAGGAAGATTTTGATAGTAATTCAAATTCGCAGCAGATATGGCAAGGCCTCGGTCAGTCACAGATTATAAAAGGAAAAGTGTCATACAATATAGTTTGGCTGATAATAATGCCAACTTAGCAGAGGAACTAAATGGTTTCTTTGCATGGTTTGACAAGGATAATAATCAACTGCCAGTCAGTATTAATCTAATTGGTGATTTACAACCTTTGGTTCTGCATGTGCATGAGGTGTGGCGAGTACTTAAAAACATCAACATAAGGAAAGCAGTAGATCCTGATAATGTGCAAGGACATGTGCTTCAGGCCTGCACTGATCAACTGGTGGAGGTATTTACACATATATTTAACCTCTTACCTTCCTTAAGTGTAATCCCAATATGCGTGAAATCTACAACCATTGTGTCTGTACCAAAAAAAACCTATGAAAACGTGTCTTAAAGATTATCGACCAGTCACTCTTACTACTGTCCTTTCAAAATGTTTTGAACGACTGCTAATTACTGACATCAAAGTTTCCATTTCAGTCTGCATGCTGCCTCTCGCATTTTTGAAAGCCTAACACTTATGTCAGGATGCTCTTTGTTGATTATAGCTCAACATCCAATACTTTTGTACCAAATCAGTTGATAAATAAATTACATACACTAACACTCATTCCATCTGTATAAAAATTGGTTGTTGGACTTTCTTACAAACGGCCCTCATTTTTTTCAGGTTGGACAAGCACATATCTTCTACTCTTACCCTGAGCACAGGTGTGCTGCAGGGCTGTGTACTAAGTTCCATCATTTATGCACTTTTTACACATGATTGCCTACCTATCCATGAATCAAACTTATAGTTAAATTTGCGGATTATATGACTGTTATTGGAGGTTGCATATAGGGAGGAAGTTCAGAACCTGACAACATGGTGTGATTTCAATAATTTGGTCCTAAATATCAAAAAGACTAAAGAAGTTATTTTGGATATAGGAACACTAAAAAATAACAGTGATAGTCCAATAATAATTAATGCAGAGGTTGTGGAAAGAGTTTCTTGCTTAAATTTTCTGGGAGTTACCATCGCAGAGGATCTAACCTGGACTAATAATACCTCAAATGTAATAGGCAAAGTGCAACAATACCTTTATTTTCTGAGGAAGCTAAAGAGCGTTATCCTTCTCCAGAAACTGTTGATTAACTTTTATAGATGCCCAATACAGAGCATCCTGACTAATTGTATGACAGCTTGGTATAACAGCTGTACTAAAGATGCAAAAAAGCCTTCAGTACGTTGAAAAAATGGCAGAGGTCATTACTGGCAATTATTTACCATCTCTTGAACATTCGTACAAAACCTGCTGCATGAGAAGTGCTGAAAATATTATTAGGGATAATCCTCATCCTGGAAACATTGTTTGAGCTCCTACCATCATGCAGGCACTTTCAATCAATTTGTATACATACAAATAGATTGAAAAACATTTTCTTTCCAATTGCTATAAATTTTTTGAATTTTGAATATTTTCAATCTGAGATAATTATTAATTGAATCTTTGCAATAAGTTCTGTTGGTGATGTGCAATATATCAATATAAATATAATACATCATGTGATATACTATTCATTCAAGTACAATAATGATTTAGGCTGTGTATATTTATTGTCCATTGTTTTATTTGTGTTTTTTATTGTATCTCTAAGGTTGTCATAACATCATTTCATTGTGTTATACAATGACAATGAAGTGTTTAAATTTGAACTTGGACTTGAACTAAAACATGACTTAGAAGGACCACTTTAGATACTCTTCAACTATAGCCTCAAAACAGATTACATGCCAGGTGAATGGATGGCTGCAATGGTCATCCCTGCTCATAAGGATGAACAATCAACTTACCCCAGGAACTATAGACCCATCAGTGTGACATGCCTAATATCCAAAGCCATGATATCATGGAAATGCTCAACAAGTATATTGGCAACATACAGACACTGGACTCATGCCAGTTTGGCTTTGTTAAGAGAATGTCTTGAAAATTTAACCTGGTAGACTTCTTTGAGAAGGTTGAGAGCGTCACCAAGGCTATGGATGAGGGGAAAATTATGCATATTGCCAACCTTGATCTGGCCAAGACATGCAATACTTTACCCTACTCAGGTATTGTTGACAAACTCTTAGAACTAGGCATAAATCCCTGCATAACTCATTGGATTGCCAGCTTGCTTACAGATAGGATCCAAGAAATCAGGATCAGTGAGATCAAGCCCACCAAGAGAGAAGTCACCAGCAGAGTACCCCAGGGCTATTTGCTGGACCCACTCCTGTTTGGCATCTACTTTTTGAAAGTCAAGGTTAATGTCAAATGTCTATGGCTCGCCAAGTTTGCAGAAGACTGCAAATTGGGAGCTATCATAGATTCTTCTCATGGCACCAATATCATACAAGAGGGTCTAATACAAACAAATGACTTGGTGTGAAATCCACGGATTAAACCTCAATGCAAAAAAATGCATTATAGTGCCCTTTGGCTAATCATCCACCCAAGCTAATTACTTCAATGATAAAACATCCCCGAGAGTTGACCAGATAGTTAAGGATCTGGGAACATATGTAGACAGTAATTTGGTGTTCAAACAACATGTAGATAAGACACTAAAAAAATCATTCTATATCACCCAACATATAAGCAATTGTATGGCATCCAAATCCAAGGAAGTTATAGTACCACTCTACTTCACCCTTATCAGACCAATCATTGAGTACAATGCCTCCTTTGGCATGTACCTAACTAGGCACTTTCAACAGTTGAAATGCTCCCAATGGTCCCTCACCTGGAGACTCCAGGGTATGAATACCATATCCTACACAGATTGAGTTAAGGTGTTACCTCTGTACTCAGTCTCCTATAGGTTACTGAGAGGTGATCTATGCCTAGCATATAAGTCATCCTCAGATACAACCATGATGGATCTCTTGCATATCAGCAAGACATACAGAACCAGAAACACTAAATCCAAAGACCTGAACTTTGCCTGTGACATGAATAGAACATGCTGGCAAGACCAATATGTGTCTCAAAGGATTCCCACACTCAATAAGCTGTTCATTTAAGTGAAGCAGAGTTTATCCTTGACCCTATTTTGAAGAAACCTTGATCAATGGATGGGAAACTACAAATTCACTCCTGATCTGGCCCCCATGTCTCTGATGGACAGAGGTTGACAATAAGTAAACCAATCCTCAGCTAACATGCTCCCCCAACATAACCCTTAGCTACCTTTTAAGTAACATACCCTACCATATAGGTGTCCAAGGAACTTGGGGACAAAACTGGGTTGGGATGCATGGCTAGACTTGTAAAGATCCTAGTGGTCATTAGGCTAGTATAAATCTATGAACCAATGAACTAAATTGTGTATTTTCCCAGGATCAAGCTTATGGCAAAAATACTCATTTAACCAGTTAGCAAACAAATAAATTCAGTTTCTGGTATGGGTCTCTCATCATTTTTGTTTCTTCCCACTAACATGTTTCTAATGTTTGGAGATGAGCCTGTAGAACTGTACACAGAACTTGGGTTGACTGCACAAGGGATAGCAAAACAATTTCTTCTCCTGCTGGCATTGTATTCCACCCCAGTAGCCCCAATTGTTTTGTTGGTCATTCATTTTATTTGTTTATCTCTAGGTCAACTAATGTGACCAGCTCAGCAGGTTCCACTGCATGTTTGAAGTTATTTATAGGTTCATAGGTTCATACTAGGCTAACTGCCCTTGTGAGCCATTTTAAGCCTAGCCAATTATCCCTTGTGAGACTCCAAACCTGCACCTTGTGTTTGTAAGGCAACCACCTAAACCATTAGGCCACCCTCCCAACGCAAAATAAATAGCCACTGCAAGGCTCGAACCCAGGACCCTGCACACCATAGCCAGAGTGATTTACCACTAAACCATGTGCAATATATTTTGATTTGCTTCACTCCCATTTATTTGTTAATCAGTTAAATGATTCATAGTCCAGGCCAAAGAAAGTGCAGTGGCAATTAATCAGTTTACATAGGAATTATGCAAGGTATATGACATAAATATAAAAATACTCAGTGGATACCATACAGGAACTATTTAGAAGGTATATCAGCATGAAATATTGTATGTAATTCAGGATAACATGCAAATACATATTACACTTGCTTACAACTTTAAGGATATAGATAAAAAAGATGAGGACATCAAATACCTTCTCTCACATAAGTAACTGCTAGGGATGTTTATCACTTTAACAATGTAGGTTTTAGAAGCTGAGTATGTCAGTGTTGTGAATGCAGCAATGTCTAAGATTTTTGTCTACAAATTTGCAGAACAAAGAGGTGGATAATGGTAGGTGAAGAATGGATTGAAGCATATAATAGGGAAATGTAGGGGTTTTTTTAGGATGAGAGTGGACCCAAGAACGTGTACCGAAGAAAACAGAGGATAGATAAAGATATTGCAGGAAAAGGCTGTAGGGATAATTTTAGTCACAACAATGGAACAGGAATAGGTGAAATGATCTGCTTGAAAACCTGGGAAAGTAAATGGTGATATAATATGATAGCTGAATATAAGTCAGTTGTTAGAAAAGTGATGGCTCTACAAATTAAAAAAGAAGGTTGATCACCTAAAAATAAATCACTATGTGTGTGTGTGTGTGTGTGTGTGTGTGTGTGTGTGTGTGTGTGTGTGTGTGTGTGTGTGTGTGTGTGTGTGCGTGTGTGCGTGTGCGTGTGCGTGTGTGTGTGTGTGTGTGTGTGTGTGTGTGTGTGTGTGTGTGTGTGTGTGTGCGTGTGTGCATGGCTGTTTGTCTCTCTGTCTCAACACATCAGGCTCTGACTCTCTAAAGAAGGGGGTTTGCATCACTAGAGTGCAGCCTGGATCTATCACTGTTTCAGTAGACCTAGCTGGGAGAGTGAGTTAATTTGTGTAAAGAGGACACAGGAGAGTTGGGAGAGGGAGGTGCAAGTGAGGAATAAAGATGAGAAAAAGACAACATGAAAGAGTAGTGGAGAACAGATAAGGGAGAGGAATAACAGAAGTTACTGGCAAGTGGTTATAGCTAATACTAAAAAGGGTGTTCGATGCAGAGTAAAGAGAATTTCTAGGGAATTTTAATATTTCTGTTCTTTTATTTTTCATAATGCATGCTTTCCATTTTTTATCTTTCAGACAGTTTTCAGATGCATTATTTTGCATTTTAAATAAAATTTAAGCAGCAGTTATTGTAGCTGTTACTTTAAACGTACCTGCTCATCTTTCAGTTCTACTCTATATTGCAGATCTCGGTGTTTTTCTACAAAAATGTACACTTTTCTTTCTAAGCCTCTCCTCTTCTGAATATGTTACAATGTCTGGAACAAGTAATAAACCTTTTGGTACCTCACTAATATCCAACAGTTTTGAAGGGACTCTGTTGTGCCCTTTTGTCAAAAACTGTTTTGCCACAAGCATCCCAGATCTAGTCTAAAGCAAGTTGCTTTATGCAGTTATAGTAACATTTTGTTTTATGTTGTCATGTTCTCAGAAAAGTCTTAAGAGTTAAACTGTATACATTGCATCTGGAGAGCATTCCAGTATCTCATCTGGGCTGCTGCTCAAAATTATGGCCCCTGCATCTCACAGACATCTCTCAGGAGCTTTCAATAGCCTGTGGCTACAAGAGTGCAAACATCTATTTATCTGAATTAATACTTTCATCTGGAGGGTGAGAGATGTATTCCAGAACTACAAAATGCAATCACAGCAGGGTTACATTATGAGGTGATAATAGTCTCCAATACTTCAAACTAACAACTATAAAATGTTAGCAATTTAATGTCATTAAATGTTAACTGCTCCAAAGTGGAATGTTCTTTCTCGCAGTCATATTTTTAACTACTGATTCCCATGTACATATGCTGTCTGTACAGGTCCATCAGTGACTCAGTGCACAGCAATCTTTGATTTTATGTGTGTACTACTTTAGTGCCATTTTAGAATGACAGGTTGTTTTCCTTGAGGATATAGAAGTTTTGCGGGGAATACAGTATCACAATGTGCTGAGAAGTTCCCAAACTGTGAGTCTGGTGTGCGAGTAACACCAAAATAGCAGGCCGAATAGTATAAATACCTTCAGAAATCAACCAATTGGAAATCAGCTAAGAGAAACATCAGGCCTGAGGCACCTTTCTCTACAGCCACGACAGAAACAATTTGAAATGAAATATTTCTTAGTGCTTTCATATTTATATGTAGGTTTCAAGGCTGAAATTTGGCCATCTTTTCAAGTGAAAGACTAGGAATAAAAATAGAATGTAAATCTGCAGTGTGGACTCTATACCTGAAATGAAGGCTATTAAGTTGGAGAGACTCTGGGACTGCAATGACTGATGGATTAGTTAAGTAAATGAATGCTGAAGAAAGAGAGGATTTTTCTGTGGAAGAAAGCAGACAGTGTAAGCATATTCAAGTTCTACAAATATCTGGAAGAATTAGCAAGAGTCAACCAGCAGAGATCACCCAATTAAGAAGGAGAAGGCAAAGATAGGTCTCTTCTGTGCATCACTGGTAGCAGAAAGCATGATTCAGGAGGCAGTAAAGAGGAGGTAATTCATAGAAAGTGTGGTGAGCAAAGAGAACAATGCCACAGAAAGAAGGGGGCAATAAAACTACCAGCAGCTTCTAGAGAGGAAGAACAGAGATAAGGGTAAATCTGCAAAGGGGCAACTGCAAGACACATGACTAGATCTGCCAGTGAGAAGTCTTGACATGTACCTTGCTGCCCTACTACTGCTACTGGTGGCATTTTCAAACATTCTAAACAACAAGCTGATACTGCAGTTCAGGGGAAAGTAGAATTATATTTGTAAACCACATAGTTCTGCTGTCTCTGAATCAACATGCAACTGGTATGCCTGAGAATGGCAAAAGTAGAAGTAAACTAGAAGTTACAATAAACTGTTTACAGACCATGTACATAGTTTAAAACAGTCCTCCTGTGACTGCAATATCTGCTTTTTCAGCTGTGGGTAAATACAATGGAAAATATGCAGCTAAAAGCCTAAAATGAATGATAGTGTACCATACATAAACACACATAACATCCCAGCATTATACATGCAATTATTTCTGCTAAGGACATAACCAGCATGCTCTCAGCACTTTAGGTGGAAGCTGATAATTTGAGAGGAGGTAAAGGGCTTACATTTTGTTCCTTCATGTAGACATTCCTTGGCTATTCTAATGCAAGAAGCTATGATCCCTTAAAAAGCTTTGCAAGAGAATGTTGATAAAGACAAGGAAAACCATTTGAAAATAGAGCTACCCACAAAAATATTTTTTTTTCTTTTATTCTGATTTAGTAACCAGATAGGAGTATCATGATCAATGGATGTGATTTTCAGCTACAAGAGTACAACATAAAATAGTTTGAAATCTGCAAAAAAAAACAGACTTCTTCAGTGACAGCAGCAGGTAATTCTCAGAACATAAACCACACAAAAATATACTTATTATGTCACTTACAGAGACATTGAAAGTTGTACAACAATTCAGAATATAAATGAGAAAAAAACCTCTTGAGATTCCCATAAAGAGATCTGTGGAGAAAGACTTACCAACACATGATGGAGTGCTACAATATTCAAAACAGAACCTGTGTCATTGTAAACATGTGTAGGTAAATCCAAAACACAAAAAGAGGGTTGCAGCATGAATATATGATCTGTGGAAAAGTAAAAATAAAAGAATTACCCACAACAACATCCACTGGACCAACAAATGGAAAAGGAACCAGGCAAAATAAACAGCAACGAAAGATTTTATTAAGATGTTAGCGCATTCGTAATGATAAACACCCTTCTTCAGACTTTAAAACTACATAAAAACCAGAACAAATATATACTTCTCCCTGTTAAAAAGGCATCCAATCAAAATAAAATTAAAATTAATTAGCCACTTAAGAACCTTAAAGAAACAAACCTATCTACAACTGCAGTATACTACATATAATGAATGTGCAGTGTACAACATAATCATCAGCACATAAACAATAAAGCTGACAAGAAAATTTATTTAAAAAGCATTCTATTTTTAAGAATAGGTTTAAGTGGGACTATCATTAAGCCATTTCCCCTTGTCTGCTCTCAGTCTTATAATCTATCTGGTTTCTGAAATTTCTGTATGATTAACTAAAATCCCCCTGTGTTCCTTTTCTTTGATGACTTCTATCACCAGAAACCTGAAGAAATGAGATTGACCAAAAATAGAGACATGCTTAGCTAGGGCATTTGTTAAAACTACATTCCTGATATTTTGTAGATGTTTCCTAATCCTTAACTTCAGCTTCCTGTTGATCTTCCCAACATAAAAAGGCGAACAAACACAGCACACGGCCAAATAAATTACATTGGAGGTATTACAATTCACAACCGTGCTGAACTTAAACAAAGTTCCATAGTCCGGATGCAAAAACCCACTTGTAGTAACTAGAAACCTACAATAATTACAATTATTACAAGGGAAGGTACCATATTCAACATTCTGAGTTGAAACCCCTAAATTGTCATTGGGATAACATAATACCCTCCAAAGAAATTGGGTCTGTCCCCTTCTATAGTTCTAATCTCCAAGCCTTGAGTCAGAACAGACCAATGCTTCTTCACTACATCTGTTATCAGGTTAACATTGTCAGAAAAATAAGTTGGAACTGACACAGACTCCTTCATCACAACTTTCCCCTTCTGGGAGGTATTAATATTAGACGAGAAGTATGGTTTAGCTATATCTCTTCTCCAGTCTGGCACCTCATTAAATATATTCTCTGTGGTGCTATCAATATATCTCCTTTCAACAAATCTAGTCCTCAGATCTAGTAATTCATTCTGAAAATCCATCTCCTCAGTGTTCAGTCTAGAAACTCTTAATGCCTGACCCTTCACGACATTCCTAAAAACATGTTTTGGATGCATGCTTCTTCTATGAAGCAAGGCATTCCTATAATATTCCTTCTTATATATCTTGTTAGTCAGACCTGTAGCTAGGTTCCTTAGAACCTTGATGTCTAAAAAATCTATCTCATGATGGGAATGCTTCAAATCAAACTTGAGAAAAGTAGTACTGTTATTTATCTCTTGATGAAATATCTCTAAATCGGATCCACTCCCATGCCATATAAGGAACAAATCATCAATGAAACATCTATAAAACACAATCTAGTTCCATTTGGACATTTCAAAGATGGTATCCATCTCCTATGCGGCCATGACCAAGTTAGCATAACTATTAGTGCTAGAGGGCTCCATGGCCGCACCATCCTTCTGTAAATATAGCTGGTGATCGAATAATATAATATTATTCTCAAGTACTAAGATTCAGAATCCTGAAGGAAAAGCAGAAGGTGTACTGTCTGAGTGCTACACCAGCATAGCTAATGAAAACTATAATCTTAAATGAAAATATTAAAATATTTTGATGGGTTCCATGGTAATAAAATAGGCTAATGCTTTCCTTACATCCTCAACATACTTATGGTTATAATACCTTACTCTGGGTAACTAACTATTTACATATGAACATATCCCAACAGCCAACATGACTGCAGAGACTTTACTATATGCTTTATTCTGACACAGAAGATTGAGTTTTATGTAAGGAATTAATTCTCTGTTACTCAATTCTCTGTGGCTTTATAGCAGTATTCTTTTCACTACAATGTTATCACACATTTACTTATTTAGCATCTGTTACTAAGACCATCTTGGCAAAAGTGCCTGGATGGTTTTTACTGCATATAACTGATGTAAGATGTCACATGACACAAATGAGATACATCCTGCACAATGAGTCAGTCAGTCACATATAATGAAGATGATAAATTCTGGGCATGCTAAACCTGACATCTGTGAAAAGCTGGATAAGGACTATTACTACTAGGATGCTGTAAATATGCAGTGAAAACATTTTAATATACCTTTTTTCTCCAGTTTTATATGGGCGAGGGTATCAGATGCCCATAAGTCCTCTGAGTTCTTGTGCTATATTTATCCCCTTATTTCTTCATCCCAGCTTCAGCTACCATGACAATAGCACCATTGGAACTCTTTTCTCCCATTGAAATCTGAACAGAATTTAACTTCCAGAGTTTTACAAAACTCCCCTAAGACTGCTAACAAAAGAATGCTAATTCCCTCTGTGTACAGCAGTGAGCTCACAATACATACAATAAACATGTTATTATATGCTGTCTTCCCCTCCTGTATCCATTCTTACCTTCACTATTTTCTCCCACTATACTATCCTCAAGTGTTTTATCCTCTTCTCTCCTACTAACGCATATCAGACTATAACATATTTTTCAGCCCTTTCCATCACATTCACAGCAAACATTACACCTTCCTATAACAATAACACCTCTTGTGCTATCACAGGTAAGAGCCCTGCTATCATGAAACTAATACTTAAAGGTTGCACAAAAAGTAAATATGTGTAACACATTATGTCTCTTCTGTACAAATGGTTTTGCATTTCTTCTACATTCTTTATACCATATAACATGTTTCATACTTTTTGTAGAAATGCAGAAATATTTTTATGTTTTTCTTCCATTTGATCTTGCTTATGGTGCAGTCAGTGGGACTTTATTCTTCAACTATCTTTTATATATTTATTTATTTATTTGTTGCCTTTTGTTTACCGGGAAAGTCTAACTGGGCACAAGTCCCATTTTTAGTAGAGGCCCAGGGAGAAAGAAAAGATCCACATGAAATACATATTTGCAATTGACAACAATAAAAATTAAATATTTTAAGCATTACTTTGCAGGTAGTATTGTGACAAATAATAAAGACATTTATCATATACTTTAGAAGTTATATTGTTTTTCATAAGTATAAGACATGCTAACACGTAATAGCTGGAAATACAAGAGAAATGATAATGCACACAAGTTCAGTATATGCATATTGACATTAATGAGCCAGAACAGAAAATAGAGGGGGGAAAGGTATAAGTAGAAATAATTGAGCTAACATAAGTAGAAAATGTTCTGATATTGAAGAGGTTGAGATCACTGTAGATAGGTAAGATGATGAGATGGATAAGGAGAAGGTATTAATAGGAGAGAACTAAGAATATAGGTCAGTTGGAGGAGCAGTAGACAGGATGAAAGAGAAAGAAACAGGGATTTGGGTGGGGGTGGGTGGACTTCCAGTGCTTAGCCACATAGGTTGAGTAAAGTGAGTCACCTGCACTATTATGAGACTTGGTCCTGGTCAGGAGATATTTGTTCTGTGAGTGGAGATTCCTAGGAGGGAAGCAGTATTTAAGGATGCTTTGAAAGATGGGAAGGTAACAGGTTTGTGTATTATTTTGTGGGCACTGAGCAGCTGGAATAGGTAGGGTAATTAGGTAGTTCATTCCAGTGTAGGTGCCTCAGTGCTAGGCAGTGGTGTGAACAGTTTGGTAAGCTGGGTGTAAAATTAGCGATTTTATTGTAGCAAACCTCTAGTTTATTTTTTAAGGTGGTGTGAAGGTTATTCAGAATGGATGCTGCATAGAGAAGTAAAAGGAGAAGATGAGATATTGCTAAAAATTCTTTTAGTGAGTTTTTTTGATGACTTGAGTGATGTGTTGATCATATTTTAAGTTATCGTCAATTAAGATGCCAAGAATCTTTGTGGTGGAACATTTTTCAATTGAGATATTATTTGCCAATGTGATGTTGAAGGATTGTTTCTGTGTTGACAGAGATTTGGGTAAAAACAGCACTATTTTTTTTAGCATTTAAAAGTAGTTGGTAATCATCTAGCCAAGTTTCAACTGAGGAAATGGAGTCCTAGGTCATCTTGAATTCCTTGGTCACCAATGAATTCCTGCCTCAAGGATAGAATAGACAGAAAGCACAAACGCAGTGGCGGTCTAGCAATCCTACGCAAAAACAACCTTGTCCTCCAGCAACTAAATATATCTGCTCCTCTTACTACTGACTCTGAAATCATAGTCTCTCATCTACTCCTCAACAAAAACAAATCCATTATAATTATAGCCGTATACCTCCCCCCTGGTAACAACACCCTTACCATTGAAAATCTTCATAGCTGGACCTCCTCTACCTTCAGCCAAGAAACTCTAATCTTAGGCGATTTCAATCTAGACTGGACCTCATGCATCTCCACTAGCCCAACTAACTTTGTCAACCTATTTGGCTTCTAATTAATCACCACCCCTACAAGAATTGATAAACATAATAACAAACACTCTATACTAGACTGGATTCTCTCAAACCGCCCTGACCTCTCTACCCAAGCTGGCAGCCTCTCCGACACTCTCAGCGATCACTCTCCCACCTATGTAATTAGACATAAAGCTAACTCAATCAAAAGCACAATCTATAATCAGATTCATACCAAAAAAACTTTCTGCCATAATTTTTAATTTCCTGATAAAACATCACAACTGGTCTCCCTTAAGTTACCTTCACCTTGACAAAGCCATTGATTATTTCAATAAATCATTTTAAGATATACTAAACTCACTGGTCCCTATCAGAAAAACACATTTCAAAACCACCCCAACTCTATGGCTAACCAAGGAAACAATTAATATCATGAAACAAAGAGATAGATTATGGCTAAGCCACAAATCTTCAAAAACCCTACCCTCCTTACAGAACTATTGCCAACTAAGAAATCTAGCCAAAAAACATTCATAATGACAAGAAATTGTACTACACTCTAATCCAACAAAAGCATAAAAATAATCCTAAGGAATTCTGACAAGCCATCAAACTCCTCCTATCCCCTGGCCAAACCACCACCCCTCTCCTTCAATCCCAAATAATAACACATCAATAGCAGCCCAGTTCAATTCACATTTCGTCAACTCCATCCAAACTTTATTAAATAGTAGCAATAACACCCCTCTAACAATTCCCACTACTTCAGACCTTCATTCCCCCCACTTCTCATTCCAACCCATCCAGACTAATTACATAAAAAAACTCCTTCTTAAACTTAAACCCACTACTCTCACCACTGATCAACTCCCAAATGAATTTCTAAAACTCGGAGCTGACTCCATTTCATACCCAATATCTGTGCTCATCAATCGCACCATCACTGAACAATACATACCAATACAATGGAAAATCTTCAACATCATTTCCCTCTACAAAGGAGGGCCTTCCACAGAAATAACCAACTACAGGCCCATTGCTATACTCTCACCCCTTAGCACAATATTGGAGAAATGTATACATTCCCAACTTCTGATCTACCTACTACAAAACAATCTGCTCTCCAACTCTCGGCACAGCTTTAGACCTAAACACAGTACTACCACCACTCTCTTAAGCTTCACAGGTACTATCAATAGCCAAAAAACAACAATAAACTTGTCTATTCCATATTCTTAGACATGTCTAAAGCTTTCAACACCATTTCCCACAAGATACTACTGTAAGAACTATCATCCATGCATATTTCATTCTCAGCACTTACTTGGTTCCATAGCTACCTGTCTAACCAACAGCAAGCTTTCAAGTGGGCTGGCGACGTATCACCACCACTGCCCATTACTGTTGGAGTCCCACAAGGCTCAATACTTGACTCCATAGTCTTCTCCATCTTTACAAATAAACTCAACGCTGCCAAGCCATACGCTACTATAATGCAATATGCAGATAACTCAACAGTCATTTGCACAGCCTCCTCCTACCCAGAACTACAACTCAAAACCCAGCAAGCCTTCTGAGATATAGAAAAATATCTCAAGGAGAATCAATTCATATTTAACCCCAACAAAACAAAGCTTATGATATTTACTCATAATAAATCCACAAAACCCACTTCCCCTCTCTATATCCTCTCCTCCAACAGTACCAAAATCGAACCAGTAGATAACACTAAGCTTTTAGGTGTCACAATAGATAGCGCATTAAAATATGACACACACATAGCCCTTACTGTCAAGAAGATACATATTAAACTTGGATGCCTGTACAGGTACAGAACATTTCTCATGCCTCTCACCAAACAGGCCCTAGTAAGAACAAACCTTCTGTCCACTCTTCTGTATGCCTCCCCCATCTTCACCAACCTTAGAAAATTGGAACTCTCCAGACTAGAGTCCTACTACCATAAAGTTGCTCAGTTTGCTGCCAACTTCCTAATAGAACTCATCATTGCACTGCCCTAAAACAACTACAATGGCTAGAACTACCACATTTTCTATCACAAGCCAATTGACAATTGCTCATAATATCATTTATAATCTGGATGCCTGTCCAGCACTAAAAAACCTAGTCCAACCCTACAATGCCACCCGTGTACTTCGCTCATCCAATAAACTACTTCTAAAATGCCTCAAAACTAGTAACTTAACTCTCTTTTAGTGACTCCCTATTTGCTAATAATATTGCTAAAATTTGGAACTGTATCCCACAAAACATACTCAGCACCCCCACCATGAATAGATTTAAGCAGAGAACACCTCTTTAATAAGTGACTCTGCACCTGTATCACCCCAGATAATCTCTTTCCTCCCCTTTCTTTCCTCATTCACCCCCTACTCCACTACCAGTGCATTGCAGTAGTTCATCTACAACATATACTTAGTTTTATCTGTTCTGTACTTACCTGTCTTAGTTGCCAATTTGATGAAGGAATGACCTGCTGTTATTTCTTAATGTGTGTGTAATATTATATACCAATGCTTAGCATTTTGCTACCAATGTTTCATTAACTTTGTATAGCTAATGCCTATTTGATGAAGGAATGACCTGCTTTTATTTCTTAATGTGTAGGTAACATTTGATATCAATGCTTATCCTTTTGCTATGAATTTTCTACAGACTTTGTTTAACTTTTTACTATTTATATTACTCTCTCTGGAGCTTTTCTCCCCAGGCCTCCGCTGAAAATGGGCTACTAGCCCAGTCAGACTATCCGGGTAAACAAAAGTAAAATGAATAAAAATAATAAATTGTGGAGTAGCAGTAGACTTGGTGCATATGACCATGGCATTGTCTATGGAAGCTGCTTTGGTAACTTTGTGAAGATTATTAGTGAATATGTTGAATAGTAAAGGGCCTAGAATAGATCCCTGAGGTTCACCAACTGAGACAGCTAGATAGGGGGAGATATCTCACTTCCATTTTACAAACTGGAGTCTGTTGGTGTTACAGATGAGGAACCAACTAAAGGATAAATGGGACAGTCCTAGGGAGAATAGTTCATGGAGCAGGTGTTTGTGTGAAACTGTGTCAAATGCTTTTAAAATGTCCAGGAAGAAGGAGGATATTAAGCTGCCATTGTTTCTATCAGAGTTTAGGATTTCTGTAAAACTGAACAAAGTAGTAGTGGCACTGTGGTCAGGTCAGAAACCATGCTGAGTGTTGGAAAGAAGACTGTTATTGTCAAAATGGGAAATGAGCTGGGAATGAATGCATTCTTCCAATATTTTGGAGTGCAGGTAGAATGGTTATAGGTCAGTATTTGGAGAGGTCAGTGAATGCTCCGCCTTTATGTAGTGGTATGATATGGGATTTGTTCCAGAAGAGAAGGACATAGCTTTATGTAATTGATTGGTTTATGAGTATAGATACCGGGTATGCTACAGCATCTGCACTGATTCTAAGATATTCTGATGGCAGGTTGTCAGCAGCTGGTGTGAATTTGTTTTAGTTTTTAGGAAGTGCTTTTTTGATAGAAGAGGTAGATACTGGTTGGACAAAGAAAGGGTTTTGGTGGTGATTAGTACTGCTTGAGATAAAGTCTGCTGGATGCTTTGTTGTTAAGTAAGGAGAGGACTGAGTGTATGAAATGTGGATTGAACTGGGTAGCTATATGGACTGAGTTCTTGGTGGTAGTTGGTGAAAAATCATAGTTTGTCCTGGATGTAATAGTTTTGATTGCATTCTAGAAAACCTTAGGGTTCTGTTGGTGGCTGTCTTGGAGTTTGGAAAAGTATTTAGTTTTCTCTGATCTGATTTTTTGCTTACAAATGTCCCTAAGCTGTCTAAAATATTGCCATGTTTTGTGGCGTTTTGTCAGTAGACCATTATTGCCAAGCTTTATCTCTGTTCAACATGAGTTGCCTAGTGTTTTTTGTAAGCCATCGGGGTGGGGTTGGATTTGATCTGATTGGAGCTAATGTTAAGGAATGTGTTGTCAAAGTAAGTTATGGCACCATCTAGGGTTAAGTATTTTAGAATATCCCAGTTGTATTTGTTGAGATAGCTAATGAAGGTGCCAGTATTGAAGGAAGACACTGTATGCACAATATTCTAGATTGTGTGTTTATGTGCATGATTAGATTGTCTCACAGCAAAAGTCAGTAGATGGTCACTGATGGTGTCGGATAGGCAGCCAGCAGTGTTAATTTTGTTAATGGTGGTTGTGAGCATCCAGTCTAATGTGGACTCCCTATTACTGCATTTGTCTGTTAAAGTAGCAGTAGTGATAATCTGGGTAAAACCAACAAGACTGATGGATAGTGAGGGAGAGTCAGAGTTGATAAATGGGTAGATTATATTAATGTCACCTATCATGATGGCTTCCTTGTTGATTTTATGAGGGATCTAATACAGGATTTCTTCTAGTAATGGGATGCTATTTAAATGATGGATATAAATGGCAATGATGCACATGCTCTTGTGTTTGCTGATTTCCAGGACAGATAATTATTTCAACACTGGAAAACTTTGATTATGTGAGAGGGTGTAAAGTGATTTCAAGGTGATTTTAAAATTACATGATTTAAAACTTGATTTTATGACATGAACAGCCATTAAAATGGTATGTATGTTTCCCATATATACAGCCTCATGTAGCTTCCACAGTCCTGGTGTAGAAGTGAATGTGACAACACCCACTTCTCTTCATTTCATGCTGAGAGACAACAATGTAGATCAGGGTCCTTCACCCCTCTGGAAGAAGAACAAGCTTTGAGTGAGTATCATAATCACCATTATCAACTCCCTTTTTCCCACTGAGTACATGAGGCCTGGGTGTTGCGTCAACTGTCATCATCTGTCTTGATTCAGTGCTAGTCTTGTAACTTCTTTGATAGTCATGCCTGACTGTCATGCTTCTTCTCTGATACAATCCATCCATCCACCTCTTTGCTGGATGCCCTCATTTCCTCTTGCCTTCTTTACCAGACTGTCTTCTGCTTTCCTGCACATGTGCCCAAACCACTGTTATCTGTTCTCTATGACCTTCTCTGCACTTAGAGCAGTGGGTTTCTGCTCTGATGTCCTCATTTCTTCATCTATTCCACAGTGCGCATCTTACGACCCATCTCCATCCTCTCTAGCTTCCTCAACTGCTCTGCCTTCACTGCCCATTTCTTTAACATACAGTAGTACTAGTTCTACCACTGTTTTGTAGACTTTACTTTACAGCTTCTTTGGTATTCTTCTATCACAGACTACCCCTGACACTCTGTGGCAGTTTACTGCAGCTGCCCTGATTCTGGTTTTAGCTTCCTCATTCAGACTTCACTTAAGCCCCCTCTCAGATACTTGAAGCTGTTAATCTGTGCCACTATTTTCCCTTGAATTTGAATTTTCAGCTTCTTCTGATTCCCCTCATTTGCTACCATTGCAACTGTTGTTTCTGTACCCAGTATCATCTCGTGTCTTCAGTTTTGCATTCCATTCTCCTATCATTTACTGAAGTTCTTCTGCAGAGTCAGCCTCTAATACTACATTGCCTGTTTACAACAGCTTTGTTGATCTGGCTTTGATAATCTGCTTGGTAATGTAGTCCATCACCAGTAAGAAAAGCAGTGGGCTCAGAGATGAACACTGATGAGCACCCATTCCCACTGGGAGCCCCTCTGTGAGTCCAACCACTTGGCTCAATGGGTCCTTGTACAAAGCTTGTACTAATTGTGGCAAAGTTTCCAGGACTTCAAACAATCGCAGGACTGCCCAAATCTGCTTTCTTGGCACCTTATCATATGCTTTCTCCAATTCTAGGAATGCCTGTTTGGACTCGTTCCTCATCTGTTCTTTCCTCTAAGCTACCAGTCTCACTCCAAACATCGGGTCAGTTGTGTTACATCTTGATCTAAGTGCAAACTGCTCATCTCCCATCTTACTTTCTACTACTCTGCATATTCACTTATCAATCACCCTCTCCAGAGCTTTCACACAGTATGATGGAAGTTTGATACCTCTATACTGCTCACATTTGGAAATGTCTCCTTTTGTCCTTGGACACGAGCACTACAGTTCTTATCCTCCAGTCATTTTGGATACACCTTTATCTCCAAACTGCTATGAGTACCCTCAAGAGCCCTTTGTCCCCTAAAGAGGTTTACAACATCTTGACCCCATCTGAGCCTGCTGCTTTCCCTGATTTCATTTTCCTTAGTGCTGTTCTTACTTCTTCTAGGGTGGGCTCCTTTTCTTTCATTGTAGGCTGTGACTGTGTCACTACAGTTTTTGTGGGTATTTCTTCAATCAGAAGCTGCCGGAAGTACTCTTTGCATTTGCTTTTGATGTCCTGTGGACCAGTGAGCAGGTTGTTTCTGGAATCCTTTATGAAGGGTGTCTGATGACTATCTTCTTTGTTTTTCTTGCTTTGCCTTGCGACCTGATAGAGTTTCTTTGGGCCATCTGATGAGTCCCTTTTCATAAGCTGATATACTGTCAATGATGCCTTGTTCTTTGCTATTGCAACGACTCTCTTAGTCTCTTTGTTAGCCAACCAGTATTCCTTTTTAGCCTGATCTGTCTTTTCTACGTCCAGGTTTTTCCTGAATTCCTTCTTTCTTTTGCTGACTTAATGGAGTTCTGCTTTCCATCACCAGCTTTCCTTATTCCCACCAATGTCTTGGCCACATATCTATAGTCCTCACACACCCTGATTTGAGATGCTACCATTCTTCTTCAACTCCATCTATTTCCTGAGAAAGCAATAAAAATCAAGAATGCTTCATATCAGCTTCTACTCTGACCTCAGAACTTGCAAGAACTTTAATTTTTCAACTGCCTTTATTTCAAACTATGAAAACAATGTTTTTGTGAAGCAACCTGTGCCCTGCATATAATGTTAACTTGGATGCTGTTAGTTCAAAATGGAATTTCATGATATAAACTGCATGTGTGTGTGTGTGTGTGTGTGTGTGTGTGTGTGTGTGTGTGTGTGTGTGTGTGTGTGTGTGTGTGTGTGTTAATAACATATACTCTGAGAACCCTAAACTCGGGAGGAAATAACAGCCTTTCCATTCAAAGAAGGGATGATTAAATAAATAAGATAAAAATCATTCAAGAAAATTGAAAATTATATGCCCCTTGCTCAGAAACAGGCACATACCAAATAACTGCTTATGGTGTATGACATGCCAGGTTAAATGACCACCGCCAGTTTAAGGACCTCTGGAATAATGAATGGAAGCATACAGAACTAGGTTCTGGGTAGCAGCTTCAGGAAAAAGGAAGGGGAGCCAGGAGACAACTGCCAGCATAGCCAGATTATACTGTGTACATCAATGATAGACAGAATGAAACAATTCTATTATTATTATTGTTGTTGTTGTTTGTTTTTAAGAAAAAAGCATGAAATCAATTGACAAAGGGTCTGAAGCATAGTAACAGCTGGGGATAGATGAAAGGCCAGTATTACCCATGAATGAGTTTTCCTTGTTTTTATATTTATATATTTTTTTTTTTCAATAAGAAAGAAGAATGACCTAGGTGGGACAGGAAACAAGAGAAAAGAACTCATAAAAGAAATACAAGCAAATATGAGTCACTGTTAATCAGTAAATGAGTTCTTATAAAGTTAGTAATCTCATCAAAGAAACAGTTCCAGCTTCACCTGTGAATTCAGAGGGACTTGGCAATGAATCTCGATGAGCTATTAAGCATTACACTGATTATTTATGAAGTTCTAAGTGACTGCCTGTTATCTGAGATGTTAACCTTTTGTGTGTCAGGACTGGTGGTACAGAATCAGTGGGTAATCCCACACATGATGTGCTTCTGTCTGAGTTGGCAAAGAAGTGTGTTCATTTTCATCAGCGAAAAAATGTTTGCTTGCTTAACTTACCTCAACCTTTAACCATCCCTTTCTATCTGCTAAAGTTCTGTTACCGCTTGCCATGCAAAGCTTTCAGCCTTTGCACTTGAAACTTGGGGCTAAAGCCAAAAAAAAAAAAAAACGTGACATGGCTGCAGAATCAGAGACACTTCCTAAATTGGTATTAATCATTTAGAAGCTTCATCAGATAATGCTAACATGTATTTTGTGAAGAATAGGTCGGTTTATGCCAACCAGTGGTGTAGCCAGGTTGTTTTGGGCAGCCAGGTTGTTTTGGGCCTATATACTGTCACATCTGCAAGAGAAAGTGCTTAGTTATTAGTGTTGTCACTTTTTCAAATGCTCAAATTGAGATATTTTTAATGAAACATGAAATTTTACAGGACAAATCATATCCACAACCAATGCAAAGGACTGGACTTCAGTTTTCTGGCAAAATAAAATATCCCTCTTGTAGAAGTACAGTTGTTTCTTAAAATTATTAAGGTGTTTTAGATGCAGAATAATTTTTTTATGTAACTGTTGGAGGAAACTTAGGATATGTTTTCTCCTAAAATCTTAGTTCAGGTGCCATTTTTTATATCTCCTCACACCCCCACGCCATACACACAGGATGCAACTGCTCAAAGAGGGCTGTCCTGTGTAAAGAGGGACAGTCGGTAACCCTATTAGTTATAAAGTTCAGGATTGCACAGACACACTGAATGTACCCAAAGACACAAGGATGGAGGGTGGACCTAAAATGGCTGACAGGCAACATCCACATTAAGAGTTTTCCAGTAAAATAAGTAAATAGGTTTGTAGGTAAGTACTAGGCTGGCTGTCCTAGCAGGTCATTTTAAGCCTAGACAATTTCGCTTTTTGCGCTTGAAATAGCCTATTCCACTTGGTTATAGATTGGCCTTACCCTTTCCATGGTTGATAATTATACATTGCACCTTATACAAATAACTAGGATCATATCATAGATAATTTTAGGGGACTTGTGTATGGGATAAAGCATTCATGAGCTGCCTCTGTCCATTAGTAGAACAGGGGCCGTCATGGGGTAAATTTCTCTGCTTCCCATCCATAGATCTATGTTGCACTTGAAAACAGACAGGGATAGACTGTGTTTTATGTGGATAGGGAGTCTGTTTCACAGCAGCAGTATCCTCTGTGAAAATACCTGTCCCTCAAAACAAATTTTTTTTGATGTTTCAAAAGAGGTTGAAATCTCTAGAACAAATATTTCTGATGTAATTTGACTTGCTGGGTGTGCAGTAAATCCATCAGTAATGGTTTGGAGGATGCCTTGTATGCCAGACAGAGGTCACCTCTAAACAGTCTGTACCATACCAAGTATAGTGACATGGCTTTGAGTAGACCAATGTAGGACATGTTGTTTAGCCCTTTTATCCTTTTATTAAGGTATATCTGTGGGCACTCAAGTTCCTGTAAGGTAAGGTAACACCTTAACCATTATGCCAACCTCTTTGTTGCATATGTCTGGGTAGATACATGCCACAGGGGACATTATTTTCAATGATTGGCCTAATGAGGGCTGAGTAAAGGGGGGCAATGACATTCCTAGATCTAGACAGAGTCCCTTTGTTTATAAGCTGTGCAGCACAGAAGGACTTTCGTACAACAACAGACACATGTTGGTCAGAAGTTAGGTGACTGTTCACATAAGTTCCCAAATCCTGAACTGTTTCATTTCTTAGGGGTGTATTGTCAGTGTGGTAGTTCCCCAGAATAGATGACTTCCCAAAGGCTACAATAATGCTTTTTTGGCATTTAGTTTCAGACCATGATTTTTACACCAGTTATTTGTTTGAATAACTCATCATATTTTAAATCATATTAAAAACAGGAAAATACATATCCTGAGGATTGTTTTTGACTAATTCTTTCTCACAACATCCAAGTTCCAAAAATGATATACTTGTTTTTAGTAAATTTCAGAATTTTCCCTATCAGTTTATTCTTCAGCAGCTTACCTTCTGGATCTTAAAAGAATATTTCATCTACATTTTCTCACTTGGTGGGTTCCCTCAAAAAGGATCTTCAGCTAGTGATGTCTTCACTATAGGACTTGTTTCTATAGATCGATTCCTTCTAGCAAAAAATAGCTAACCTGCAAGAAAACAGTACAAAATAAATTAAGCTGCTAAAGGACATGACGCAAAAACAAAGGTATAAAATACAGGATACAGATACTCATTAACAGATGGAGATAGGAGACTGAAAGAAAATGAAATCTAAACTGAGTTTCTCCTGAAACAAAACAACGGGCTAATCAATAAATTGGAAGATTTGGAAAACCAGAAGAGATGTCATCTAAGAATATAAGGGGACTTCCAGAAACTACAGAAGATGAAGACATGATCTCCTTCCTTACTAGCTGGATACACAGTTTTTCTGATTTACAAGAAGGGCTCTCTTCTGGGATTGAGAGAGCTCATTGTTTGTTAGATCAGCCACCTTCCTTAAACTATTAATCACTACCAAGATTTACAAGTATAAAGCTTGTGTCATTACTTGACAAGGAACTGGTGTTAAAACCTGCATGGTCCAAAGCTCCTTTTAATATTTGGTCAACACTTTATTAGATTTGATGATGACTATGCCATGAAGACTACTAAAAAAAAGGAAAAAATTCTAGTCTTTAATACAATTATTGTAGGAAAGCAATAGTGAGACTTGATTACATTTGCCAGCTAAAATCAAAGTACTCTTGCAATCTGGCCTTAAGATTTTTAACACATTGGATGAAGCTACAGCTTAAATAAAAACAGTATTGTTTCCATTGCTGAAGATATGGACCAGTCTGCTGCATGCCTAAAAAGATTCTCTGGAAAATCTCATTGGATAAACATTACTAACAAAAAGCAAAAAAACTGTTCAGTCTTTGGGTTCCTATTACCTGATCGAAAGTTTAGGTTAGCAAATACCTAAACGTTGATCTGGTAATATCGAAAGCAAAAAAACATGAACGGCTGATTTAATGTAGAGAAAGAATTCCCTTGGCCATTATGCGTATTTTGCCCCTTTCAGCACTGCAGAGTGATCTCAGAGTTGGTATATTTAGTTAGGGGTGTGTGGGGTGTGATGCCCCTACTTCATTTTGTTTAAATTTTTTTTTTTTTTTTTTGCAGCTGAGAGAATTAATTTCCTACGTTAAATCGGCTGATTGCTGTTTTAATTTTTCAATATTATCAGGTTGACATTTAGGTATTCACTAACCTAAATGTCCAATCAGTTAACATAGACGCTCAGTCTTCTACATCTTCCTTAAAAAAAAGAAAAAGACCTGAATTTAAATTGTTCAATTCACATAACCTTTCATATGTTTTCCTGTGCAGCTGAATTAATTTAGCAGAAATTTTAATCAGATTGATAAAACTCCCCTTCTGATTTCTCTCCAAAAAACAGGCTTTGATGCCTGATGTAAGCTTTTATTTGTATCTACTGATTTATAGTCAAACATGATTATGAAATTCTGTGTTTCATATTTTCACCTTATTCAGCCTAGCCAAGTTTTATAGCATTACTTCATTTAATATTAATATAAAAAGTTAATTTTTGCATCATCAGTCAGTAACAATTTCCACGTTATTTGCTTTTATTGCAGGGGTTAATATGCATGTCCTGACTTGATTAAGACCGTGCTTCTAATTAGTCTCAATGTGTTTTTTATCTTCATATTTGTTCTCAACTGTGCTCACATCTTTAATTTTTTTACTTCAAATTCACTATTGAGCTTTTTATTTTATTTTGTGACCAGAAATGTATGGAAGAATCTATATCTATGTCCCTATCTATATATACAAAAGACCTTTAATCATCATGTCAGAGTAGTGCTTCCACCCTGCCCTGTGGACTTCTTCAGAACCAAGGAACATCAAACTCTCTACCATTACTAAAAATGTAAATAGTCACATGACCATTAAAACAATACTCATTTAAACATGATCACATATTTACAAACTTTTTTAACATACTGATTTTAAAGTGTTTCTAGAAAAACTGTACTTTTCTCACTAAATGACACTTGAGTATTGAGTATTTTTATCTGCCCTGTGGAGATGTACACAAATTCCCTTGTTTGGAGAGTTGTATATCAAAGAATGGCAACATAGATCTTGATGTTAAAGCTAGAATTGACAAACCTGTGACTACCCTCCACTGGACCAGTAAACAAGGAGTTTCAGTTCTCACCACTGGCACAAGTGAGGGATGTTCACTGGGAAGATAACAAGGTCCACACACTGTATTTTCAGATGCAGCTCTCTGCATCAAGTGCAATTTCACTTAATAGCGCACAGAGCATA
Source organism: Protopterus annectens (assembly GCF_019279795.1). Taxonomy (NCBI): domain Eukaryota; kingdom Metazoa; phylum Chordata; order Ceratodontiformes; family Protopteridae; genus Protopterus; species Protopterus annectens. The sequence continues at coordinate 175,737,004 of NC_056733.1, forward strand.
CAGAGACCACAGTCAGTCCGGGGCCGGTTTCTCATGCTTCCTCCAGGTCCCCAATAAGACTCCCCACTGCCACAGCTATAGAGTTGAGATCTCCGCTGAGTGACCAAGCCAAGACCTCCAGCACCCTCTCTGTCCAACCAGTGCTTCGTGTGCCTGCCCAAGAAACTGACACACACACTCTTTGAGGTTTGATTTACACACACACACACACACACACACACACACACACACACACACACACACACACACACACTCCTGGGAGAGGCTGGCACAGGTTTATTAACTATGCCCCCTTCTGCCCAGACTATAAGGTCGTTTTCACTGCCATCAGTCATTCATAGACAGCTACTTTAAGGTCCATAACAAAGGAAGACCAATTTTACTGTGTGACATTAATATTAATATTAATATTAATACAAATGGTAGTTTGGCTAAGAGCAAGGCTATAAGGAGTAGCCCACACAGTGTCACCAAATAAATATGCAAGTACTCTCAAAACTTAAATAGCTCTACAAAGATCAGCCATCATGAAAGGTTTAAATATATTTAATAATAAATAATAAAAAACAAGACAATACTAAATATATATTCACAGTAACATCAGAGTTCAAATCCACAGGAAATATTTAAAACAACATTGCAGGGCAGTCTCAAATAAATAAAGAAAGAAAAAGATCTCAACTAAGCTTCACTATATTCCTGACTGTATCTAAGAGAATTATCATAATCTAATAACTTACTAATAGAGCAAGGCAGATGTGGTGAATGGATCTTCTAGTTGTTGTCAGGTCCAAGACAGAATACAGAATGCTCTGTCTCAATAAGAGGCTTCTCAAATTGATATCTCAAATATTACTGCTGGGATAGCTTGCAGAATGACATCACTGCTTGTCATCTGACTCCTAGTTCCAAGTGAAACCCCCACTGCTGAAAGCTGGCAGTATTTAGCATCTCCCTGTAAAAATTCATAAACATCAGATCTTTGGGAGATGCTGGAGGTCATAAAACAATTACATTCCTCCACATTTCAAGACTAGTAATTAGTTCACCATAAAGATTATACAGAAAGTTTCCCAGCACAGACTCTGTGTCTCTAGCTGCACTGAAAACTGAAAGATACCATCTTTTATTGCATAGCATATAAAGTAATTTGATTTCAGCTATTTTTCTGAAATTTGCTGGACTGAAGTTAACCCTTCAGTTTCCTCTGTTAACATATACAGTACATTTAAATAGTTACAATAGTGCATGTACATTTATGTTCTCTTCCAGTAGGGCACACTGTGGATACATTTTAGGCACAAACACTTTATAAAATACCTTTTCAACGCACATGTCTGTACAAACCAGCTTGATATACACACGGAATACAGTTTTAATACAGTTGTAACACAAGCATCTTATATAAATCATGTTGATATTCACAAATGACATATAATTATTTAAAACATTCCAGCTAGCTGTGCTGGCAGTATCTAGCACCAGAATTACCTGTTCTAAAGACTGAAACCTTGCCTGTGATATAAATAAGACCTGCTGGAGAGACAAGTATGTATCCCAGTGACTACCCCTACTCTGGAACAGGCTCCCTCCCCTTCCATGTGACGTCAAAATATTCTAGAACAGTATGCATACAACGTTGTTGCAGGATGGTCTTGTTAGATTATCAATCAGCCTTTTTTAACTGTATGGCAATGAAAATAAATAAGGGTCAGACACTAATCTTGGCTGTTGACTTCAGTGTGACCTGTCCCTCTAGTATCATTATGAGATTTGCTCAAGACCTGCATGTAACTAAGATGTTAGTGACTATGGAGAAAGGGGAAGAAGAACAGATATTGTAGCAATGAACCAAGACTTGTGAAGAAGTCATGATGTTCAAACTTCCAGAAAGAATAGGAAGCTCAAAGTAAGTCATATCAGCTTGCCTATTTTTGTTGCATTTAAAAAAAAATAGCCTAATATAGCACCCCCTTTGGGGGATGCTGTTATGTCCAAACTCATCCTTGACTCCACCATCTTTCATTATGTGCTTCTGCTACAATTCTTAACAGGCTTGCCTCTGCCATTTATACTGAGCTCATTCAGTTTGACCATCACATAGTTTAGTCTTAATGGAAGATGATTGCCTCCTTCATGAAGTATATTTATATATTTGTTTATTTATTTATTTATTTCCAGTTTGATGACCGGGGAAGTCCACTGAGCCAACTGAGCCCATTTTCAATGGAGGCCTGGGATGAAAAGCTCCACAATGCAAATGCAATAAAGAATATATACAAAATAATAACAAGAGCAGAAATAATCAAAATAACATAGTGAAACACCCAATAATATCATAGCAACATAATAGTAATATAATGAAACACACAATTACATAAGTCATATATATGGTTGCATATAAATTGATGTCAGTAAACAGACAGTTAAAATTCCAAGGTAATAAGCCATAATAATCCAGATTTAAAGGTGGCTTGGTAATAGAGAATATTATTGCGGTAGCAGTAAGGAGTAGGAGAACAAGGGATGTGGTTAGCTTGGAAGGAAGCAGGTACATTTCCATTTAGAGAAAATGTAGGAATGGCGAAGTGTGTTAAATTTTTCCCAGGTTCTGCATTGTCCTTAGGGTAGGGGGAAGAGAGTTCCATTTTTGGCTAAGGAACAAGAGAGGAGTAACTGTCCAGGTGAGTGGTTATGTTTATGAACACTAATTAGGTTTTGATTTTCAGATCTATATAAATATATAAATATAGCCTCAGCAGCTACCTGGGCACGCCCTTCATGCTGGATTTTTGAGACTAGCCACAGATGGTGTCAAAAGTTGTTGAAAATCATCAGTGCTTCGATAGGTTCCATGCTGGCAAAGGCCATTTTTCATTTCCATTTTGATTTCTTTTTCCAAGAAGTATGAGGTCATAGCTGTGTGACTGTGACCTCATGCCTTAAAAATCAACCAAATCAATGTTTCATTGACAAATATAAAAAAATGACTAAATATTTACCACACAGATCTCTACATTTTACACAAAAGTTATCATAAGTATAAAACTTAGACTGATCCCTGCAGCTTCTACTAGAGACCAGTTAGCACCAGCAATCCCAAAGCCTCAATCAGGAAGGAATAGCTGTGATACCTGCACTGGCCAGCCCTCCATCATCCAAGTCCATTCCAAATGTTTCATTCAGCATCAATAACAGTAGTATGGCTTCCACACCAGCAGATTTGTATGCAAATGTACTACTTTGCTTGTTGACTTTGTGAGGACAAGTAAAAAAAGAAGGCTGACTTCAGGGATTAAGTGAAAATATTAAGGATGCTGATTTTTTTTCATGAAAGGTCACAAACAATGCAAATGGAGGCCTTTGTGAGTCAAACCCAGGTATTTCTATAGGATGTGTTGGATTAATTCTGACCTCAGCAGTTTACTGTACAAGGTGCATTTGGATGAATAAATATCTGAGGACCAAAATATTCTAGAACAATATGCATACAACTTTGTTGCAGGATGGTCTTGTTAGATTATCAACCAGCCTTTTTAACTGTGTGACAAAGAAAATAAATAAGGGTCAGACATTAATCTTGGCTGTTGGCTTCAGTGTGACCTGTCCCTCTAGTGCCATTATGAAATTTGCTCAAGACTTGCGTGTAACTAAGATGTTAGTGACTATGGAGAAAGGGGAAGAAGAACAGATACTAAACAGAACAGCTACACTATAACAGTATGCTGGTATAAATTGCAAAGTGTTTCAGTTGTGTTTCAGAGGAATAATGCCATTGACTCTATACTGATGGGTCAGGTCTACCTCAATTTAGATATTAATAAAGCTGGTGAAAAACACTGAGCCAAGTCTGAATCTAGAATCCCTAAATTAGTCAAGACAAGGATATTTTAAATAGCTTGCACATTGCCATACTGACTGTGGGTTGCCTCTATAAGCACTGTATCTGGAGCTGATATGAAACAAAAGAAAAAAAAGATGCTCAGCAGTCCTCCAGGTTCTTTGAATGAGCAAATATAATGATCTGCAAGTAAATACCATGCTTGAATGGCCATGAGATTCTGAACAGTAGCTGGAAGGCAGGCGAAGGAGAGTCATAAAGAACTATTTATTTCTGGAAACAGTGGTGAACCCCTAGATCAGCCTCCTGGAAAAGTATTAGCAGGGCGTGCAAGGTTGGAATAATGATTAAGGTATGTATTTTACAGATACAAGGTACAGGGACTTTATGACCTCTGGTTATTGGCTAGGCTTGCAATAGTCTGCAGATTGATAGCCTATTTACCTATGAATGCAGTCAAGCAATTCAAAAAGGTCAGAGACAAAATGAAAGGAATTGAATTACTTGGTTCTGTAAGATCACAGATGACTCAGGAAGGAGTTGGGTCTTAAGGATTTGTACCTCAGAAAGCACTCAGTCCAAAGACAACTTCCAAGGAATTAAGGAATTGCTACGTTTGCCTATATTTCCTATTGTACCTTACACATTTGCAATGCATTTTAGCTGCATAAGATGTATCATTTTGCACTACAGCAATTAGTGTGGGGTGCATTTCATGAGACCTTTGCCTTTGTTAACAAGGACAAAGATGATGGTTTTTGTGGTTTACTGAAGGAAACAAAACTTAAGCGCTCTGAATTATATTCATATATATAATTTACACTATTTATATAACTAGAAATGCACATACAAATAATAAAAGTAAAGCTGAAAAAAAAATGTAAGTGGATTTGTCCTAATACCTTTAAAAGAGGATTTTGTTGGACTTGCCTGTGTGAGGAATAATAACATAGTGCAGTGTACGAACTGTGTGACGAAGGACACTCCTTTCTTACCAGCCCTGTGAAAACAGTGAATGAGCAATTTGTGCCTTCTGAAAATACATTGATTCATACTTTACTGGAACTGTTTATATTTCTCTGGTTACAATTACAGTTGCCATAGTGATGCTGGATGCAAAAGACAACTTAGAGCATTGTGCCTTGCCAAGGATTCCTTGACTGATGTGTCACTATAATGATTCCAGCCCACCACAACTTCCTCCTCCTGCTTTTTTATCTGATTCTGTTTGTTCAGCTTTATGAAGAGGAAAAAAAGATATGACTCTAAAATAAGCAGAAGCACAAGTCATGCACACGGCTTACCGCTCCCATGTAAACCTTGAAGCAGAACACAGCTTACATTTTGACATTTTTGCAACTAAGAAGTACAGTTTTCCATTATCAGAGTTAATTTTTGATAAGAGTGGTTACGAATATTTGCAAAAGTTAATAAAATGAATGGAATTTATTTGGCAGGAACAAAAAGTACATTTTATGCATGAACATACATGCTATGCTGTTCATCGTTGCAAATTTAATTTGGCTGGTTTTATATAGCACTTCTGGCATTACGGCTTTACTGTGGAAGGTGTATTGCAGATAACTTGGCAACAATACAAAGCTGCTGGATTTATCAGCTGTACCAGTGATGAGACAATTAAGCAAACATTTTCCAGGGGTTGGCAGCTATTTCTGGGTAAGTACGCTCTCCTCAAGGAAGATTAAGGGCAAGAGTAATCTCTGTACAGAACCTGCTTTTCCTGTGCATGCAGCTGTGCATACCAAGAAATGATTGATTCTTCCTGTGATACTGAGCAGAGGAGCTGTATCACCAGATTGGCTTGCTATAGTTAGCATGAAGTATATTTATATAGGGTACTACTCAGGATCAGAGAAGTAGCCACACTCTCCTGGAGAGGACTATGACACATTTTACCACCCAGTATTGTGTCACTGAGTCCTACATCATACATGGGTTCAGATCCTGAAAACAGCTTTAGTGTACCATGTACTAAAATGAAAGAACCAATGCATGCATTCCCTGGAATGTTTAGGCAAAGAATTTACCCTTAAGTGTTGGCTGCATCTGACAGTGGAGATTCACTCTTTTAAAATTGGAATATTTGACTGATTAACTGAAGCTCAGAAAATCCTCAGAACAATAGTCCCTCAAATAATGCCACATGCTTTCCATATTCCTGCATGACACTCATACATATGAAGTCACACAGCTGCTTCCTGGTTACTAAAAACTATAAGCACCAAGCCAGGGCATCCCAGGGGTGATGATGGATGAATGCCAACTGCTCAGTGGAATAGAATGACAATAGTTTCCTAACAACATGGATGAGCTCAGCATAAAGAAAGCAAATGAAATCTGTAAGCAATAGCTATTTTTTTTTCATTCCAAGAAAGTCGGTAAAGAAGAGAAACTCTCAGCTAAAATGGGTCTTGTCTTATGCACGCATGGCATCACAAGCCTGTGGGAACCACTAAGTACAATCACAAGTTCAGATCTTGAGCACAATTCAAGTGCACACAGAAGTTGATGCAAAGTTTAGACCAGCTTAGACTCTTCTACAAAAATGAAAGCAAGTATGAAGCTTTAGTTAAGGTATTGATCTAATAAACAAGAGACCAGAGCCAAGAACAAGTAATCGGCCACAAAACTGACACCACGAAGTTTAAATAAATCCACAAACTGGTTTTTAATATAAAAGCACACCAAAGGAAGGGGAGTTAATAAAGTTGATGAAAAAATTAACGAAGTAATAGCAAGCTCTAAGCATGGAGCATGTACTTTACATACAAAATCTAACTTTACTATTTATAACTACACAGAAATTGTTATTGATGACACTGCCTTTAATGTATTTACAAAAGGGCTACATTTTGTTCCTTTTAAAAACTGCAACATACCTCTTACTTTAATTGATGTTAGGTTATTTACTAGAAGTCTTAACCTACATCAGTTATTCAAACAGCAAGTGCGCACACCTGCTGACTTGGACAGAAAAAGCTTATACAATCCCCCGATGCATTTGTTAATTAAGCTTTTTGAACAGCTGGTAGAGGATGATTTAAGGAACTTACAATATACTCAGTCTGGGAAATTTAATTTTCAGCAAGGGGAGTTTGACTTTATTCAGATGTTAAAGAACGAAAACATAAGGGTCATGAAGCCCGATAAAGGGGGGGGCATTGTCCTTATGTATGAGAAAAATTATGATGAGCATCTCCATCAAATATTGCAGGATGACAGTCAATACATGCTGATTTCTAGAAACGAATTGCACATTTGTTGGTCCAAAATTAAGTATTCTTTAAATGACCATTTATGGCAACGTGTTATCAATGAAAAATTGTTTAATTTTTTGCTTGTCCCTAAACCCAGGTCACCCATAATATTTGGGATTCCTAAAACGCACAAAGGGCTCGACCCTTTACCATTTAGACCGATTGTGGCGGGTAGTGGAGGCATAACGGAACCACTATCCAAATTTATTGAGCATGTAGCAAGTAAATTTGTACACTTGTTAAGTTATGTGTGCAGGGATTCCTGGGAATTCTTACAAAAGGTCCCATGTAACAGTTTTGAGCCAGACACATTAATGGTAACCATTGACATAAAAGATTTGTTTCCAAGCATACCTCATGAAACTGGATTGCAATGGTTTGGTGAATTTTTTATGAAGGAAACAGACTTGGGTTCAAATCTAACTAATTTAATTGTGGAATTCATGGGTATGGTGTTGGAAAACAACATTGTGTGTTTCAATGGGGAGTTTTTCAAGCAGCTCAAGGGGGTAGCAATGGGGGCACCTTGTGCCACCATTTATGCCAACATCATTCTTCACAGATGGGAGCATAAGAATGTATTTATACCCCCTTGGAATCAACACTTGCTATTCTACAGGAGGTTTCTGGATGACATTTGCATCCTGTGGAAGGGAACCCACAATAGTGTACTTGAATTTCTAACTTACATAAACAATTCAACTAATTTCTTGAAATTTACCCACACAATAGAATTACATGAATTGCATTATTTGGATGTGAATTTATACAAGGATTATAGTAACAAAACTTTTCAATCTAAAATTTACCGAAAGGCCTCATTTTCGAACTCGTTTCTGCACTTCCAAAGTGCCCACCCTTTTTCCCAAAAAAAGGGGATTCTCAAAGGTCAATTAATTAGGGCCTCGAGAATATGTAGTACAGAGAAGGATTTTCAGAACGAGGTTGCGTTGTTACAAAAAATGTTTTTGGAAAGGGGTTACCCCTTGGATTTATTTCAGGTTCTATGTAATGAAGTGAATATTAAAAGAGGTACATTGTATTCCCCTTTATTGGGAAAAGAGGTCATTAGGGATCAATTAGTGGTTGAAAAGGACAAGATCAATGAAAAAAACAATGAATTTATGGGTCCTAAATTTATTTACACTTTTTGCAGTCAAGCAGATGATATTGAGAGAACTATCACAAAATTTTGGCCACTTTTAACAGCACATGAAGAATTTAAAAGTATTCTACCGAGTAGACCGAAATTTGTTAGAAGGAAAGGGGTTAATTTGAAACATATGTTTGAAAGAAAACCAATCTTAGATAATTCAAGAAAGCCTGGCACATTTAAATGCGGTGCATGTCATCAATGCCACGCAATTTTGAATGAAAAAGGCATATACCTACCCTCTAGAAAAATGAGAGTTGTTTCCCCCATGCATTTTACATGCAACTCAAGAGGGGTGGTTTATTTGGCTGTGTGTATGTTCTGCAAAAGTTTTTATGTGGGAAAGACGGAAAGGGAAATCAAGAGAAGAATGTATGAGCATTTTTACGAGATGAGTAAAGGTAAGGAGACAAATGCGCTCTTTAAGCATTCCCTCATATGTCCCAAACACAATTTTAAATTTATGATTCTGGAACAGATCAACAGGGACTTGAGAGGGGGGGATTGGGAAGCCACCCTAGAATATAGGGAGCTAGTGTGGCAGCTTAAGTTAAATGCAGCAAGCTGGCCTGGTTTAAATGATACTATCAGTATAAAGCCGATTTTAAAGTTAAGAAGGGCCAGATTATAAGTAGATGTTTTTCACTACTTTTTATTATTAACATTATGCTCACGCACAGATATAAGCTTCCGAGGTGGTTTCAGACTAGGATATATACATGGTTTGTCTATTTAGGCACATGTTACTTCCTTCCCTTTTTCTCTTTCTTTTTCTTTTTCCTCTTTGGCCTTTTTTCTTCTTTTTCTTCTCTTCCCCCTTTTTTTCCTCTCTTTCTTCTTTTTCCTCTGGTTTGATGGTCATATTTATACACTTGATTGTTTACTGGACCTTTTTGCACACACATGCATTCATTTCAACAGCTACATACAGATGCTATTTGCACATTTTGTTTTTTTGTCTAGAATATGGTTGGTAGACTTTCTGTAGAGACTTTTTATTCACAAGCATATAACTATGTATATACATGGCGAAATGTTTTTTGGTAAAACAAAACCTTTTTAAATCTCTACTTATGGGATCATTAATTATATTAATGAAATATTTAGACACAGTAGTGGTTAACTTAAAGTTTTCAATGGTTCAATTTTTTAATGTTGTGCAATGGATGAATTTATATGTTGAACATTTTGTTTGAAGACACATACATTCATGTATATATATTTTTTTAAAAAATGCACAATTCAATTTGCTTTTAATTGATCATTTAAATTGTTTAATTGATGGCAAGCTGCTATTTAAAGACAAGATGGTGGAGTGTTTTAATAACTTGACAAAGCTAGGAACATCCTAGCGAAAGCGCTTGTATTACGTGGTTCCTTTGGTGTGCTTTTATATTAAAAACCAGTTTGTGGATTTATTTAAACTTCGTGGTGTCAGTTTTAAGGTATTGATCTGCAAACTGGAAGTCCTAGTTTCATTCCCATCTACCACTACTGGTATGATCTGTCATTCTGAGCAAGTCAAGTCCTAACTCTTCTTGAAAATGGGACCTTTGATCCTTGTGGGTTAGCCCAATAAGAAATGTATAAACAAATGAGTAAAGGAAAGACAATCATCTAAAATAATTAATCATATGGTATTTCTCATCTTTGTATATGTCTGATTAGTGTTTCTGTTATGCTCATGCCATTAGTAATTGATGTGTGCCTTGGATACATTGGACACATTGTGCGTAACTGAGGCATTCTGACTTTATGGCTGTAAGATAGATGTGTTCATGAAATGCAGATACGGATTTGCTCTGAACCATAGAAATTGAACTGGAGCAAGATTTGTGACCATAGCATCCACACTGGAGTCACAATGACCACACATACTTTACAGTAATATAAAATCTCTCAGCAACTGCTCCAAAAGCCTCAGAAGAGGCAGGTTTAACATGATGTTAGGCCATATTAGGACAAATGTATACAGGTGTGAAGGACATGTAGATTATATGCACTGGATAGTGAAGAAAGAGAAAGCTCTAATTGTGTTGCCCTAGTAAATAACTTGAAGAACTGCTAGCATAAGGGACAAGAGTTTAATTATAGGTCTGAAGTGATAGGTCACACACAGACACATGAACTGATAGTGATCATTAAAGAGTATCTGCCCAGCTCAAAAGGAATATACACTTCATGGGACAAAAGCCCAAGGATGACAGTGGCACAGATTTATGCCATCTTTAGATGTTTTGCGCCACCACATTGAGTTTTCATGAAGAAAAAACATGGATAATTGCAAGAAATTATATCAGATTCAGAGCTCTGTGCTTGCACTATAGAGTTCTATGAGGAGCATGAGATGAGTTCTGCAAGTTAAGAAACCGCAAATCCTTCACCATGAGCAATGGGAAAGAGTCTGCTAAATCTCTAGAAACTGAAAAGCTTGACCAAAATTTGGACTTTCTTTTCACATTTACTTTTGTTATCCTGCTCACTATATACCATCTCCTGACTTGTCTCATTGCCCTTGTTTAAGCTTCACAGCAAGATGGAGACGACATCTGGATATGATACTATTCTTCTTCATAAGATAAAAGTTTTTTTCCCCCTTTGGCCTACTTTAATCATCACCATCCATTGAACTGAATGTAAAGATACTGATGTTGCTCATGTAGAAGTGCCACCACATGTACATCCCATCTTGGGAGAACTTCAACTGCACTCTTTCACTTCTTTTGTGCTCAAACTAACACCCCTAGGTTTTAGAAGGGGATGTTGCCAGGGAAGAAGCAACCCTACACTCCCCCAAACATAAGAAGAGCAGGTTAGAGCAAACCAGTCCTCTCCATTGTCCACCAGCAGTCTTACACCCAATTACCTAACCTGATAGATCTGTGGTTAATATGATCCAGAACTGGACTAGTATGTCACAGAAGACATTAAACATTTAAAGAACCATCTGGAAACCTAGGTGTAGTAGTTCTCCAAACTCCTTTTATTAATATATTTTGCCTCTTGTGCCTGTGCATCTTCATCTCTTTCCTGGTCAGTTGTCCCATTTGTTTCCTTTCACAGGGGACAAAAGTTGATTGGGAGGGGCTAACTTTTAAACAGACATTGGGGTGGTGTGAGGGTTTTTACTTAGAACTACATTTCTATGCCGATGCCCTGCTATCAGGGCTGAAGAGACATGTGCACGTCCACACTGGTTGCCCCCACTTCTTAAAAGGATGTTGCCAGTAAGCAGTCACATACCTCATCAAGCACAAATGATGCTCTAATCAGTGCAGAATACAAGGAGTTCTGGACTTATTTTGACCTACAGGAGATGCCTTTTGACATGAGTTGTGCATGGTAAAATGATTTTGTTAGCATATTTATATATATATATATATATATATATATATATATATATATATATATGTTACTGTTAGCTGTGTTTTACGTAGAATACTGCTCCTATGAATGTGTCTGTTTCTCCTGTTAGTATATTCAAGCATATTATTGCTATTAGTGCTTTTTGAGAAGAGCATTCTACTAAATGTAGCTCCTACTGTATTTCATGTAGAAGTAATACACTGTAGTTTTCCATTACACCACAAGGTGGAGCTCCTTTTCAGGAATATAAAAGACCATTTCGAAAATGAAAGAGGATTCTGGAAGACTAGCTGAAGTAGAGAAGACTGAAACACATAGCTGAAGGGAAAAAGGGCCTTGCAGCATGACTGGATTTTCTTTTCTAGCGTTTTGGGACAGGGAAGTGAAGTAGCATATTGTGTCTGTCTCTTGCTGAAATCCTGGATATGGTATTTTGTGGAATCAGGAGAGAAGTCTGAAACCAGTAGTTCCACGCCTGCTATGATTCAGCAAGGAAAGGAGTTCCCTTGGGCCTAGTACCGAGAAGCCATAGATGATTACCAGAGTTCTGATAGGTGATTTTCTACTTTTCTCATCAGAGGAACCACAGCACCTTGTCACTAGGATATTCTCGATGGAGTGGTGAGAGGCTCTGGCCATCATTTTATATTTCTATAAGATTGTAGTCCCCCCCTTTTAATGCTTTATGGATTACAAATAACTGGGATCAATATGAGCTCCAACTTGGGCCCCATCATGCCAGCAGCAGGTCTGTAAGTAGTCACTGGCCAGTGAACAAGTTATAATAGAGTGTTTCATAGTTGGTCTGTTTAGAATTGATCAAGGGGTAGAGGGTGTTAGTACTGCTGAATGACACTGCATTCTCTCATATTCATATTGTGGCACTATAAATCTTTATTGCTCAATGATAATGCATCTCGCCATGTTAGTACTGCTGTCTTAAAGAATCTTTACTGCTCAATGACATTGCATTTTCTCATAGTTGTATTGTTGCATTATACATCCTCATTTTTCAATGACGTTGCATTTTGCTCGTGTTAGTACTGCTGCCTTCAAGAATTTTGCTGCTCAATGACAATGCATTTTCTCATATCTGTATTGTTCTATTATGACTCTTTTATTGCTTAATGACATTGCATTTTTCCTGTGTTTGTGTTGCTGCATTATAAAGCTTTACTGCTCATTGATATTGCCTTCTTTGTTTGTGCATGTTTGAATGTCAAGACCTTTTTCTGTTGAGTTCTGGGGAAGAGGGTGAATGTATGTTTTCATTGCATGCATATTCTCACCTTGCCTTATTGTTAATTAGTGCACTGTTGAAATAATTTGTTTATGGTTGTGTTATTGCCTTTTTTAACTGGATGTGTCACCTAGAATAAAATCTGCCCCTCTTGCCACCTTGGTGTGTTGGGCCTAATAGGGGTGTCACCAGAGTCAGGTAGGAAAGACCCCATATCTCTTCAGCTACACCTGCGGGTGTGCTACATAAATGTGTGCCTACTTCATCTGTTAATATATTTATGTGTTATTGTTTTCTGTGTTTTTTCAGAATAACATTGTTTCATTTAATTTATGCTTACTTTTTCTGTTAGGATATTCATGTGTGATTCTTTTAGATATTTTAGCTTTGCCTTCATTATGACTAATTCCAAGTCCTTTATGTAGAACTACTTGCTAATAACAAACATTAGTAAAGTGACCACCCCCGTGACAGCAGCACAATGGTATGGACAGAACTGTTGGCCATGTATCACACCCTTACCGTAGCAGTTCTCCTGATTCAGAAGCATGCTCAGTCTGGATGTCTAGGAAACTCAAAAACTGACATATTACATCAATGATGCCTTTTCTTGGGGTGGGGAGCACTGTTGGGATTACTGTATGGCAAATGGATCACCTGGAGAACAGTGACAGAGTAAACAGTTTATAGGCAGAATAAGAAAAATCTCATGTTCAGAGCAATAAGGCATCTCTTTTGAGCCATAGCTACCACACTGTACTGAATACATGTGGTCTGGACTACTGATGAGGGACACTTCATTTTGGGGGGAGGACTTTCATTTTACATTTAATACATGTGCTTTGGGTTTGGGAGAGGAACAGAGATACCTTTGTGGGGCCATAGTTCCCATCCTGTACCACATTTACTTTGTGTTGGGGGACCACAGAGTCATTTCTGTGAGGCCATGGTTCACAATACACCTTCTGAGTTTGGTTAAATTGAGTGAAATACTAATGTCTCTGGGGCTACAGCTTTCCTGCTGAACTAAATGAATATGCTGCTGGAAGAAGACATTTATCATGGGGCCACAAGGGAAATTGTCATAATATTCATGTTGAACACACTGCAAGTGCTCTTAGCTTGGAATAGATGCTATACCCATTATATAATATTTGAAGAGAGAGCCAATTATATCTTTATACTTCAACAGTTCCCATGCTGCACCTATCATTAGGACTGGAAAGTAAGAATACTTCTGTGGGCCATATTTCTCATATAGTTCTGGACTGGGACAGAGACATCTCTCTGGCACCTGAGTCCTACATTGAATTGCTCTGTGGAGCATTTGTTTGAAAATCTCTGTATGAAATTTAAGAGTTACAGGATTTTTGATAGAAAGGTTGAAATGTGACTATCCAAGGATTTAAAAAGGAGCAAAGTGGAAAGGATTAGTCCAAATAAAATCACTTTAGCTAACAGATCTAGGACTAGGACACTGTCTCTTTCTCTCTCTCTCTGTCTCTCTGATGCCCTCCCCATGGGAGGAATGAAGATACATTGTTGAAGTTTCAAGTAGTTTATTCATTTTAAGTAGGTAGATGGAGTCTAACAAGAACACTTGTTTGGAAAGTTAAAGTCACAACTACTATTTAATCATTTAAGAAGTAACACAGAAGAAGAGGATGCTTAGGGGAGAAGATGTCATACTTAAGCTCTGCTGTGTGTTGAGGAAATGGCACATAACAATACTGCTGCAGAAGATGATTTGTGCTCAAAGTCACGTTAAGTCTTATAACTAGTCCTGTTCAGATGCCCCAGATATAGCTGAACTCTTCTGTAGATCTAGTCTCAACCCATCATACCCCATGTCTAACCCTACCCGGCTAATGTAATTACCTTATCTCTCAAGATCTGTCCTTTCATCCATACTTTAAGAGCACTGTAATAGAAGCCTCTTATTTGATTAAATGTTATATCATTATCTCGCCTTTCTCCTGTGTTTGTTTGCGTGTGTGTGTGTGTGTGTGTGTGTGTGTGTGTGTGTGTGTGTGTGTGTGTGCAGTGTGTGTGTGTGTGTGTGTGTGTGTGTGTGTGTGTGTGTGTGTGTATATATATATATATATATATATATATATATATATATACATATGTGTGTGTGTGTGTGTGTGTGCATATTTGTGTGTGTGTGTGTGTGTGTGTGTGTGTGTGTGTGTGTGTGTGTGTGTGTGTGTGTGTGTGCCTGTGTATACACATTCCGGGTGCTGTCTCAGAGCTCCATGCTCCTACACTTCTCAGCTGAGTTAATGGCTTTGTTGTTATATGCTCTCCACAACAGAATGCACCATCCAGATGATGCCTCAAAAAACTTCCTGTTTAACTGAAGGCTGATATCTGTATCTGCACAGGTGGGTTACATGACAGGAGATATAGCACAAGCCTTTTGGGAACATAGAGGTGGCACAGTAATAACTAATTACATGGGAGTCAGTTGCACTGACAGTTTCAGAGGCTCCTGTTATCTCTTCTTTATGGTTTGTGTCTAGTTGCACTAAGAATAATAAGAGTACAGATAGGTCACAAACCCCAAGTTCCAATGGGTCTGAAGGAGTGGAATATGTTATACTTTTGATTTTGGGAGCTATTAAATGGGTCTGCCCACAACTTTCTTGAAATTCTTCGGAATCTTTGTCTTGTTCTACTGTATTCCATTTCTGACTACCTCACAAGATGATCGATGACCATTAAGTGCAATTATGAAGAAATATATAGTTATACAATTATTATATTCTAAGTCTAAAATTCTTGTATTTTGCTGTATCAGTATTCCTTCTTTAGTACGTTAGAGTAATCTAAGACTCTCTCTCTCTCTCTATATATATATATATATATATATATATATATATATATATATATATATATATAAAAGTACTTTATAAGCTCGAAATCCTGAAATATAGAATTTCGAGCCTATAAAGTCAAACAGCCGGAAATCGCAAACCTGGAAATGTAGAATTTGAAATATTGAATCTACCGTACAGATAACGCACTAGGTAAGTGTTGGGTTTTTTAGGGTTTTGGGGAGGGTTTGTGTGTTTTTGAGTGTGTTGGGGGATTGTACGAGTGGGTTGGTGTAGGTAGGTAAGAATGCGAGTGTGTTAGTGTTGGTGGTGGTGTTTGTGTGTATGTGATGTGTGTTAGTGCAGGGGGTATGTGGAATGTGTGGTGCTGGGTTGTCTTTGTAGTTAGTATATATTAGTAGGGGGGTGCAGGGGGGCTTGCCCCCCTGCATATAGTTAGGGTAGGTGTGTGTGTTTGTTTTTGTTGTGTGCATGTGTGTTGTGTTGCTTTTTTTAAGAGTGTCAGGAGGTATGGGTGTTTGCGTTTGTATGTGTTGTGTAGTGTGTGCTCTGTGTTTTTGCGGTTTTGTGGTTTCAGTGTTATGGATTTTCGGCTTCATGATCTCGAGATACTAAAATTCAATATTTCAGTATTTTGAGATTATGAAGTGAATATATATATATATATATATATATATATATATATATATATATATATATATACACACATACATACACATACATACACATACATACACATACATAGTGCCTTCTTCCTCTGTAAAAAGTGAGAAAAAGAGCTTGTTCTTGGCTCTCTGCATTAAAAATGCATGGTGGCAGGAAAAGGACAGAGCTGTCTACCTCTTTACAGATGTCATGGGGATATGCAGCAAAGTTGCTTTGCATCACATACGACTGATGGCATGAAAAAGACAAATCTGACCAGCTTGTCTGACCTTTTGATGCAGTTAGTGCTATGTATGTATAACCACTGTCCCTTCTCTCTTCTGCCTTCCTGAAAGCTTCTGCAAACATGCAGTCATCCAGGTCCTCTGGCATCATGGTCCACTTTCCTATCATCATTTCCATTAAGTCAGTCTTTTTGTTCAGATTGATATTATACCCCTTTTGGTAGTTGTACCCTTCCTCTTCCTCCCCCCCCCCATATTTCTTCTGTAAGATGATAACTCAATAGCACCCCTTTCTTTTTTATGTACCCATATTATGTTTTAGGCGTGTTTCATTCTTGTTTCCACTCTCCAAGGTAAACAAGCCAGTTCCAAAAGCCTATGCTTATGCCCCTTCTCCCCCAATCCCCTCAACGCTATTGTAGCTCTCCTTTGCAGACCGTTGAATAATTTTGCTTCTTTTTTCTTCTGCAATATAGCAGCAGATCTTTGTACAGTATCCCAACTGTGGCCTGGCAATGACCTATTCAGTGGTAATATTACCACTGTTCCTCTTGGAATATGTTCACTCTGGATGCATCACAGCATCTTGTTCATTTTCACAACAGTCCATCTGGAACTAATGGTTAATTTCTGCAGTGACTAGGACTCCCAGATATTTATCTTCGTTGGGATTGCTTTTATAGCCACCCCTTAAGTTAGTAGTCATTTCTGTGACCTTCAGTCCCTAAATGTTAAGACCTTGCATTTTCCAGCAGTGAACCTCAATAGTCACTTTTCATCCCCCTACGCATCTTGTTTCTTAAGGTACTTTATGACCCTGCCATTCTCCAGATTTTAGTGTCCTTTGCAAATAGGTGCTTTGTACTCTCTGTACTTCATAAACTAAGTATCTTGAAGAATACTGGGCCAAGAAAATGCCTCTGTGGGACTCTATTAGTCACTTCACTTTGTAATGATAGTGCATCTCAATGTCACATTCTGCTTCCTTGATCAACTCGGTCCTGCCTACTCAATACATTCTGATCTGATATTTACCAGTTTGTGAGAAGCTAAGGAATATTTCATCCAGTGGGTTCTCCTGTCGAACTCCAGTGTCACTCAATCATAAACAGTGATGTCATTAGATTGATATGATTTGTTAGAAATGAATCCATGCTGGCATTCATCCTGTACACTTTTGACCTACAGGAATTCTACCAGTTCCATTCTTCCTGTTATTCCTTGACTGGTGATATTTCAGGATGACCATATCTCAATCTGCTGCTCCAGCGGCATTATCATCCTTACTGTCATCACGGAGAAGGTGATATCGCAGAATAATCATCTTGCAGACTCATTTATCTGTTATCCAGGCTCCTGATTATGTCCATTATATCCATCTCTTTATCAAGTACTAAAGCCTGGAGAGCTCCCATTCTCTTTTCTTTGCTCTTGATATTTCATAGAATTACATTCCAACTTTTTCCAGCCACTGGACCCACTACCTCTCTTGCTGTCCACTCCACAATCCTGCCTGGGTCTTTTTCATTCTTCTTCCAGCTTCTTTTAAGTACAGAAGGTGAGATTTGTCTTTCCAGTATGGACTTAAATAAGGCTGCACCACCCAGTTCAAAATAGAGCCTACCTTTGGCATAGATTTTTTTCTCCATGCCTCTCTCTAAATGTCCTATCAAGTCCATGCTGTTCTGTCTTATCCATTCCTAAAGTCAGGAACTGAACTCTCATATTTTTTTCCTGATTGCACAGTCAGCAGGTTGCAATAACATTTCGGACAATGCTCTCCTCCATTTAAACTTCTGCCACATACTTACTATTCAACTTGCCCTCTTCGGAACTACATCATCCATTACCCAAAATGGGTAGTATGCACCCAAATGTATAACTACAGGTGACAGCACTTTCCACTAGTGAGAAGCTTCCTTACTTCCAGGCTAACCCCATCCAGTTTCAGCCGATGTACTAATTTCACAGTAAGCTGGCTAGCAAACAGTCCTTTTCCTGCTGTCTAACTTATATTGTGATTAAGCTTCCAGTCAGAAGGTCACCACCTACCCCCCCCCCCCCCCGAGCTCTTAGAGATTCTGACTTTCCTCTTCTTCTAAAGTCACTCTTGGCTGCCAGCTTTGTTGTCTGTTCAGCGGACAACAGCCCTCCTGGTCTCTATAGCTTGTCCACAAATTATTACAACTTTCTTGACTCTAAGGCTTCTCTTTCATAGTCCACATGCCACATTTAAACTCATTCTTCCTCATTTCGAATAACCTCATTCAATTATTTAAATATGAGTAATCAAATTATACTTGTTCAAGATGAAGACCAGCTTCATAATGAAACAACTCTGTCTCCAATATCTACAACATTCTATGAATTCCAAAACCATCCCCTAACTACAAATCCATCAGATTCATGAAAATACAGCAAATACACCAAAAATCCTGACCTGGCTAACCTGTTTTGGCTACTTTACACTTCCCCAACTGTGATCTTACTACTAAGGATTGGTTAACTATGCTTTGTGAACAATGGCTGACACTCAGAATCTGGATCATCATCATCATCATCATCAACCCCCATTTTACCATTTTTATATGGAATTTTTTTTGCTGTGTCAACTTTAACCACCACTCCTAATTCATCGCCATACTCCTATCTTCTTCAACAGTCATGCCTTACATTTGCAGGTCTTATTTCATGCAGTCAATCTGTCACCTGCCTCAGTGTCTTCATCTCCTCCCTTCTTCCTGTCTCTCACAAATCAGCTTTACCAATTCCTGTTCTGCTTTCCTGTATGAGTGACTGAATTAATGTACTGCATACTTCCATTTAAATTAAGTGTTGTCACTGTTCCAAGAATTGACTATCAGATGAGAACATGGGTGGTTCCTTTAACTTGTAAGCTGTAAAGGTCGGTCTTTACCAGTGTAACTTATGCATCTTAATTAAAGCAGATTCTAATCAGTATTATTACTCCTCATTTTCTCTCTAATGCAAAAACACTTCAGCAGCTCAATCACCAGAATAAATACGTCTCTGTTTGTTAAATAGCTTATACAAGTGTAACAGCAACATGGTCCAGCATAAGAACATGATAGCTAATGTTCAAAAATGTAAGTGTAGCCTTCTGCCCAAAGGGTCAGCAGCTGTGGTTTAAATAACTGTGATTTGCTGAACCAGCCAAGAAAAGCACCTTGAAAAGATACCCAATTCGAAACATGGACAGTGATGCAGAAACAGTAAGAGATAGACTCCAGAAATGACACTGATATTGTACACCCTATGGAAATGCAGAAAGGCAAATTGGATAGTTGCATGTACAATGTGGAACACAGGCACTGAAAATGAACCCATCTACTAGGACTGTACGAAGAAAAACAAGAGTGTTACCTGCTGGGTGAAAGGTATTACCCTGAGTGTTCAAGGAATGAAAGAGGTGTAAAATGTAAATCCTATCACCATGCACTTTATTTGCTTGAACTGGAGATATATCTATGTGTCACCAGGATTAAAGAAGAGGCATAGAAAGCAGTTACATGCCAGCAACAATATTGCAGTGGTGTGCAACAACCACATCAAGAGAAATTATGCTACATGTTCCTAGCAAGATACGTCTAAAGAATACTACTGTAATAGTCCTGCGAAGGCTGAAACCTACCCAGGAGAGGAACTACTTAACTTTAAAGACCATCACAATGTACAACATTCCCCCACAAATCACACAAGAGAAGTTATCCTATGTAGCAGATGAAGAAGAGAAAGCTATTATGGTCATCCAGACAGTTATGGAAGTTAATAAAAACTCTCACAGTCTCATAAGCAAAAAAACACAAATAGCAAGCTTCACACAGGCAAAATCACACAAAGTTTCTTCACCACTTTATTTGGTACCTCGGCCTTTCGCCTTCAAAGTTATGGAAGTTATTCTGCATATTTACATAAGCAATAACTGGCTGATGAATAGCATCTTCCCACCAACAGTGCCACTGGCCATCCGATGTACAGTATATGTGAAAAGGTGGAATGTACAGACAATGCATATTGCAGCCCCATGTGCTGCTTGATGTCCAGAAGGAACCAGCAGTCATATCACAGAAGGTTTCCATACTTCACTTGACTCCAAGACAATTATCTGCGGCCAGGAGAAACTGAAAAAGAAGAATCAATGCCTCTCAGGCCAAGCGACACCTAAAGCACACAGCGGATACTAATGTGCTAGGGTACCATATGCAGATAAAATATACTATCGATTGACCCTTCACATATGGGGACTGTGGTGGTGAAGGCAGAGTTCATCTGGCTGTGGGGAATAATATTTACTGTAAATAAACTCTTTTTCAGATTGTGATCTACAGTATTGCCAGTGGTAGTTGATAGTAACAGCCCACAGCTGACGTCATTGCAGTTACTCACTGTGCGCAGCCTGTGCATGTCTTACCTGAGTCTCATACCTGGTGGTTCCATGTTGCTTTTGAGTTTCCTATCCTCCCCTGGTGGTCCAGTGTTGTTTGGCAACTTGCGTTTCAACAGTGTGGACTTTCTTGGTGTTTGCCAACATTGAAACCTACCATTCATGCAGTGACAGTTTATTGTGTAATCACTTATGTTGCCTGAAATCTTACATTTGGTCTGTACAAGACATGTGTCTGCATTATGCAGTGTTACACAGCACACTACATTCATCTTATTGTTTTACATTCAGAAATTTGCACAATGTACATGCATATTTCTATGCACTATGCAGTTAACTCTTAACATACAGCAGACACTAAATGCACATGCTCATTTGATTATTCTATTGTACTCAAGCCAAGTCAATGATTCAAGTGATGTGAGTTTCGCATTTTATGTGTTTCAATGAGTCATGTTTTTGATACTAACGTGTATAGTGCAATGATGTTTCAAGCAAGTATAAACCATTATAAACAAAATGCCCTATATACATTCGTCCCTAATTTTACCATCTTTAAGGAACAGGACAGAGATTACATCTAAATTAACTCTATAAAAAAAGACACAAAATAAGGTTGCATCTTAACTTAAACTCTACTAAAGAGGTGAGTTAAAAAATAAGCAATCATAATAAAAAAAAAAAATGCTGTTCCCTGCTCCAGCAATTAAAAAAATGCTTATTTCCTTACTCGTCACTTCAAAATTTGAAGTAATGGAAATAAATGTAATAGTAAAAATAGCGAAAGTAAAATACAACAAAACTAAACAAATAAAAGGTTTACATTCAAAACTTGGAAACTGCATCGGTCGACTGGCATGTCTTGAATGGCTGTTTTCAACTTGGCAGAATGTCAAACAAAAATGCATTGACTACACTACAGCGAATGGGTAGTGTAGTTTGAGTATTTGGGTTCAACATTGTGCAGGGAGATCATGTTTCAGCGAGGAATAGGGAATTAGCCCATTTCCTCACTATAGTGCAATCTCGGAGTTGGTATATTTAATGTGCAGGGGGTGTGGGGGGCACATCTCTCCACAAATAGTAGAATTAATGTACCATTGACTGTAGAGTGTAACAGTATGTTAATGTGCATGGCATGAGTTGACGTCAAATACATCGAACTATGGATGTCAATGTATTCATTTTCTCCTTGGTTGCTGTTTTGAAATTCTGAATTCAGCATTTCAGGTCAACATTCTGAATGGGCAACCTAAGCGGATTCAGAATTTCAATAGTAAACCAAAAAAAAACATATTTAAAGCCTTAGCATATCAGTACTAGGTATAGATTACTACTTAGAAATAAATAAATATAAAAGCTATGTTCTAACCACTAGTAACAGCATGAACTAAAACAAATATAAATCTTAAATATAACAAGTACGGGACATAGAAACAACAAATACACAAATAAGATTACTTTTTAAAATGTTACTTTTTCCTTAAAATGTCTCTTCAAATGTTGCATATTTAACGAACATTACAAGTTAAATATACAAATCCCCCATATCTGATTTATTGTATAATCAACTAGTCTCCAAAATAAAAAACAAAATCTTAATTGCAAACCACGTAATCCAACAGATCTAAACAGTTCAAGTAACAGGTAATTACAAATCATATGTTACAAAAGTCAAATAACTCTAGCTGATGTAATTTGAAGATGTAACTCAGGACTTTGGGTCACAGCTCATTTGGCTCCACCTCCTGGCTCATAACCTAGCTCATTTGGCTCCACCTCCTGGCTCATAACCTTGTACACATGCTACGACCCCTTCTCCATCCAGTAGAGCAATCTCATGCTAAACATCTTTGGCCCTCTACGCATTTGCAAATGCCTCCTGTCCTTAGCTATTCCCTTTTCCAGGCTTGCTTTGGCCAGATGGATGACATGACCACTTGTTTCCTGGTTTCTCTGTACACTGTACTTTTATTTCTTGCATACGCTCATCTCTTATTCTTCTATGTTTACTCAGCCATGTAGCACAGAATAGACATAATTAACCGTATAGAATCTTGAGCTTGCGTGAAAAGTACAAAGTAGGAGAGCACAAAAAAGTAAAAACAAATAATTTAGAAAACTAGTAGAGCCCTTCAGAATGAATCATTACAATCAAACCTCAAACTCTGCCTGTTCGAATAGTGGCTTGTTATTGCTGGTTTACTCATTGTGGGGGTGGAGGGTTGGTGTTAATGGTAAATGGATGAATTCACAACCAGTATTGCGGCCTACACTAGAAACATGGATTGGGTCTACCAAGCCGGTAATGGTATCCTTCAGTCCACAGTGATGTTGGTGATCCAGGACAGCCACCAGGGTCCAGGATTATAACCATAAATAGAAAAGTTCTACTACCAACATGGATGATAGCTTACTCCAGGACTTCTCAGTGGATGATTAGCAACTAGGGGAAAGGGTGAGCCACTTGGTGGTCTGGAAGCACTGTGAGCTATCAGTCTGGACACCCAGGAAGGTGGACCAAGCCTTTCAGTGAGTAGATAACTGCAAATGAAGGGTGACAGTCTTTGGACAATGCACAGTTAAGACCAAACAATCTCCATTTGTACTTAGATAATGGCTTCCTCTGGTTGGCTGTCCTAGGAGCCAGTGACCACATTGTCACTGACAAGGACTGAATGGACACAAGACTAACTGGAAGGGGATGATTGAAGGACAGTAGGTAGTGAGGCAAAATGACCTAGAAAAAATATATTGTACCTCAACTATGTCTCTACCTTTTACCTTATCTTTTGTCCACCTGTCCAATGCCCACTTGAATGCCTCTGTGGAATCCATCACCATCACACATCCAGGTAGTTAATTCCATGGATGAAAAAACTCTGTCTGAAGAAATAGTTTTTGAGATCCAGAAGTAGTTTGCCTGCTTCAGATGTCTCTGACATGTTTTTGTGTTTCTAAATCATGATCCTCCTGTTTCTTCCAAACTCTAATGAGATGTTCAGCTTTTATAGTCTATTCACATAGCCTTCTTCCCACTTACGCAGCCCGTGCACCTTTGTAGTGGATTTCCTATGGATTCCATCCACTAGCCTGATTCCCTTCCCTTATATGGCATCAAGGTGTGGCCTAACCAAGGCCAAGTAGAGTAGAAGCAATTTCTCTTTGCTGCTGGAGTCTCTCTCCTTGAGAACATTCTGCTGCTGCTACTACCATCTTACTCTGCTCCTGGTGGTCCAGTTTAAATGTTATCGCCACCCCTGCCTCCTTTTCCTGCCCCAATGCCATCATTTCCAATCCCCCCACTGAAACTTCACACCAGTAATGTTGTGGCCTTGGTGCAGTATTTTGCATTTGTCTACACTAAACTTCAAGTGTCATGTTTTTGACCACTCTTTCAGCCCTTTCTTTCTTAGACTCTTCCCCCCAACTCCTATTGCTACGGCCGTGTTTGTGTCATCACTGAAAAGGTTGACCCTATTCTCTGTTCTCTCAGGCATGTATGATACAAAATGCGATGATGAGTACTCGAGTGAACACAAACCTCTGCAATATTCTGTAGTCCATAGGTCTCAACCTGCTAAGAGGCCAATATGGAACACAGACCATTTCAACGTGTGGCAAACAATCAAAATGTGGAACACCCAGTTTTTGTACTGAGCGAAAAGCATACCTTGACCATGATCATCGTCTTTCAACCAAAATATACCATATGTAAGTATTTAATAACATACACACTTTCTTGCACACACAGATATTTACATGTATAAACAGATGTGTATAAAGACATGTGTCTGGAGAGTTTCTCCCCAGGCCTCCACTGAAAATTCACTTTGTTCCAAGTCGGACTTTCCCAGTAAACAAATGTAAAATAAATAAATGTAGAAGCAAAAAGACAGTGGCAAATTCATATAGAAAAACACAAACACAGAGACACAGACATAGACACACACACACACACACACACACACACACACACACACACACACACACACACACACACACAAACACATAGCCTTTACTTCACTGTTGGTATAATTTATGTATTTCTTTATTCATTCAGAGTAAAACATCCAAGGATATTCTGTCAGTTAAGTGGCTACAACTGCTGGGTACAGATAGTTGCACACAAAGATGCAAAGGCACAGATACATAGTTAACCCACCATATACCCACTCACAGAAACATATCCAGCAATTAGTGCCACTTTATTGACCCAGTACTTCTCAGATGTTCCATTCTGATTCACTGAAGGAAGAAATACATACATTGTACCAACAGTGAAGTCACTGCTGTCAGATACATGTAGTCCGGAGCATTGCATCTCTATCGCCCTCTCCTCACACATAGACATATACAATGAGTACCTTCATGAGGTGGACCCTGTTTTTCACAAAATATCACCAGGGTGACAGTGATATATAGACTGTATTTATATAGCATATATCATGGACAGAAGTAGGTCAAAAACTAAAAAAGATAGCTGGGCACACAAGACCCAGGATAAAAAAGTGCCCAATCTTGGTAGGCACACTGGTGCCAGGACTAGAAAAAATTACACTGTAGAATCCTCAAAATACAGAAACATTCCTACAAAAGACCAAGCCAGGCCCAGGGGGGGATGCCCCCCTGTTGTAGAAGGAAGTAGCAGTCCACAAAAATCACAAAAATTGATAGGCCAAAGAAAATCCATAAAGACAATAGAGTAGACTATGGAGGATAAGAAAGAAATTATGTATTGTTACTATTATGCAAAAAGCCCAGAATTTCTATACACAAGATATGCAAAAAGATTAAGAGATAAGTTACAGGAAAGAAAAATACTTAAGCAAGAAAAACTTTCAGAAGCTTCAAATAAAAATTTGGGGTCATTAATACAACAGATTTTTGAAAAACAGTATATAGACCAAGAAACTTTGATCTGTTTGGAAAAAGAAGCATCTGAAGAAGTACAAAAATGTAAACAACAAAACCTAGATATTTTTGAAAAGCATAAAAAAGAAATCCGGATATGGGAAAGAAAGAGAGATTTCGATATGGTGCAATATTTATGCAAAGGCGAAGGCCAAATGAAGAAGGCAGCTCCAAAGATATTCAAAGATAAATACAGGCAAAGGCATCCAGATTTGTAAAATTTCACATTAAAAAAATAATATCACAAAGAAGGAATGTAGAAATGAACATTAGTAAAGTAGAAGCTAAAAAAATAGAAGTTGAAGTTATGGAGTGCCTGCAAAGTGAAGGATTGGATGTAGAAGTTCTAAAACAGGTTGCATCACAGCATGATGGAACGAGTCCCCAAAGTAAGGAGAAACAGGGAGATGAGGTGACATCTGAAGAAGAAATATGGACATGGGAAAGAAAAAGAGATTTAATATGGTGTAGTATCTATACAAAGTAGAAAGCAAAACTAATCAATACAAAAAGAGCAGCACCAAAAATATTTGAAGAGAAATACAGGCAAAGGAATCAAGACATGGAAAACTTTACAATATAAAAAAATAAGACGACAAAGAGGAAAAGTAGTGAAGGAGATCAGTAATGGAGAAGTTAAAGAAATAGAAACTGAGGTCATGAATACCTCCAAAGTGAAGGATTCAGTGTAGAATATCTAATTCAGAAAGCACCACAGGACAGAGCAATGGAACTCCAAATTAAGGGGAAACCATTGGAATGGGAAGTAATTAGTCAGGTGCCATACAAAGATATTTTGGACCCTTCCACAGAAAACCAATATAAATATCTACTTGAAGCTGGATAGCAAGGGAAGGAATAGGAAACTGTGGAAACACTGACACAGTTAATGTTGAGGAGTGATAGGCCAGTGAGTTCTCATATGACAGAGCAACAGATGGCACAGGATGGAACTGAGGAAAATGTGCCATAGGAAGATGTAATAGAACTTTCTTTAGAATGCCCACAGGAAATGGAAAAAAAAATGTGCCCTCAATCTAGAAGAAACCAAGCTAAGAGAAGAGTTGCTTGACTTAATAGAGATAGATAGACAAATTAAGATCAATGAAAGAAATAGACTGCAGAAGGTCAATAAAACCCAAAAAGTCAGAAGCTTGATGAAACAACTGAACACAGTAATTAAGACTGACCCTAAAGATTCATGTGATCTAACAGAAGTAAACAGGATATATTACTGTGCAGCTAAATTAATAACTAATAAAGGTCTACCACAAGAACACAGGGTAGTGAAGAAAGAAAAGGGAGAAATCAAATACCATCACGGAAGTATCAAATAGAGAAAACTATAAAGCAACTAAAACAAGAAGTGTCACTGTTAGAAGAGTATAGAAGAGGGAACAGATCAACAAAAATACTCAGAAAGACAGAAGTGATAAAACCAATGCACAGTATTAGAACAGATCAGGATCTATCATGCACTATCACAAATAATAAACTAAAACTCTCAGCACAGGTGGAAAAACATAGAAGATACATAGACAAATATAAAGGAAAAGAACAAAATAAGCAATTTATTGATGACCTAAAAAAGTTTTTTGAGAATTGGCAAATAAGGTAAAAGAAATTGAAAGACCACCAAAAAAAAGAACTAGATACATTTTGGAGAAGTATCTATGAAGATCCTGTGGAACATAACAAAGATGTTAAATGGATAGAAGAAGTAAAGAAAAGAATAAGAAGTTTAAAGGTACAGGATATGAAATGGGATGAAGTAACGGCCAGAGAGACTGAAACAAAGTTTCTGGTTAAAATTACTAACATCTTTGCATAAATATTTAGCCATGAGTAAGAATTACTTATATGGGCTCCCCAAACAGACACCAACCTGGATAAAAACAACAGGAAAAACAATGCTCCTACTTAAGAGTGAACCTGCAAGCTACCCTAAAAATTATAGACCAATAACTTGCCTTCTGACGATGTATAAACTATACACTGGAATTGATGCAGACATGATGCCGACAGAGTTTATAGTCATTTAGAAGAAAACTCAATTATGGCAACAGAGCAAAAGGGTAATAAAAGAAAGTCATATGGAAAAGGGGATTATTTGTTGTTAAATAAAGTCATAGTGGAGAACTGCAAAAAGGGGAAGAATTTAAGTATGGCATGGATTGACTACAAAAAAAGCATTTGATAGTATCCCACATTCATAGATAAAAGAGTGCTTAAAGATAGGCCCTACACTGATCAACTACATTACAGTGACCATGAAAGAGTGGCAGACCACTTTGCAATTAAGCCATGATAAAGGACAAATTATTATTCCAAGGATAAAAATCCAAAGGGGAATATTCCAGGGTGACTCTCTGTCACCGCTGTTATTCTGCCTTGCCCTTAATCCATTAAGCTGTCTACTTAGCAGCTTAGGCCATGGCTATAATTTGGCTCCTAGAAAACAACAAAGTGTAAAGACTTCTCATCTTCTCTCTGTCGATGATTTGAAACTGTATAGCTCATCAAATGAGAAACTGAAAGTACAACTGCAAGTTGTTAAAACTTTTTCAACAACCTTTAAAGCAGGAAAACTCCAGCATCAAGAAAACATCAGTTTGAGACAAGAATGTGATATAAAATAACTGAGCAAGAGGGAGTGTATAAATATTTGAGAACTGATGAAAGATCAACAATAAAACATGAACAAATGCAAGTAAAACTTAGTAAGGAGTACTTTAGAAGGCTTAAATTAATCCTAAAAACAGCAGTGACATGTAGGAACAAAATCCAAGCAATAAACCAATTTGCTGTTCCTGTCCTAACTTACAGTTTTGGAGTGATTGAGTGGTCCCAAAAGGTGTTGGATAGATTAGATAGGAAAACAAGAAGAATGCTTCATGCTCACCAAATGATTTATAAAAATTAGTGCATACCAAGATTATATATTCCCCGCTCTGAAGTATGGATGGGCCTCCTTGAAACTGATTACATGTACAGATCTGCAATCATGGGACTCCACACATATCTGCTGACTTTGCAGGCCCTAAACATAGTGAACGTTTTGAAACATGAAGAGAATAAATCTAAGATGACTTCTCTGCTTAGGCTAGCTGAATCATATCGACGTCAAGCAGGAATGGAAATCAAACCACAAGTGGATAAAAACCAGGCCGCAATTGAATGTGCAAAAAAACAAAAGAAAGAATATAAAGTAAAGGATCAGATGAGAAGACAAGAACTGTGGAAAATGCATAAATATAGTTGCAAGTAGAGAAAACGTTTGATAGAACCTCATGTTGATCAGGAACAAACAGGGGCATTGTTAAGGAGAGGTGAATTCAAACCAAGAGATGAAAGGTTAATATTGGCATCACAAGCCAGTGGGCTATGTACACGTTGGTTTACAAACTCCATTGAACATGTGGGAGAAACAGGCAAATGTAGATTGTGTAAAACAGAATTGGAAACAGTTCCACACCTCGTTGCTGGCTGTGACCTGCTAATGGCAGAAGGACTGTATACTGAAAGGCATAATAATGTGGCGAGATTGTTGTGAAAACATTATGGTACTGAAGTGGCTGAAAAACTCTGGAAACATGAGCCACAAAGCATCATAGAAAATATCTGCGATCTCTGCCTAACATACAAAGCTATGTCAAACCCAGAGCTGTTGGACATGCTCCACTTAAAGAAATCCCAATCCCTCCAAGCTACACACTCTAGGGACCTAAACCTTGTCACCACAATAAACAGAACATGCTGGAGGGATAGATTCCTGTCCCAGAGACTTCCCATACTCTGGAACAAACTACCTGTCTATATCAAACAAAGCTCCTCATTAGCACTCTTCAAGAAAAATCTTGATGATTGGATGAAAGATAGGAAATTCACCCAGGGGATCACTTCTGCGGCTCTGCTTGACAAGGGCACAGGAAAATAATTTTCTTGGGTGGCAAAAGCCAGGGTACCATTTGGTTAGGCTTATATAGGCCCTAGGGCCAATAGCCTAGTACCTACCTATGAACCTTTGAACCTATAATGATGTTTACATCACATAGGTTCATCCATCGCCAACAGTTCAAAAGATAGATGCTAGAAAACCAGATATAGTGGTCCAGGAAAGGAAGACAAAAGTGGCATTGATCATTGAAATCACCACACCCAGTGACTACAGTATCCTGTGTACAGAGAGACAAAAAGTCATAAAATATCAGGATTTGCAAACAGAAACTAGAGCAATGTGGAAGAAAGATACCTAGATAGTTCTGATAGTAGTAGGAGCAACGAGTCTTATAAAGAAAGAGTCTACAGTCATATTTAGATATGCTACCAATACATGTAACTCCATACGAATTGCAGAAGGAGTCATTACTGGACACATTACAGGTGCTGTGAAGAGCACTTTTGGTTGACATCAAAGAGTGAAACAATACTAATTTCATGAACATTAATCGTACTTTGACTTAGGAAAGGCTTCCATTGCCTTTATGGTATTAGAAACCAGAAAGATTTGGAGAAATTAAAAAAAATAGACATATGATGTTGTCAGATCTCCTTGACTTTGCTGAATGTCCCTGATTTTTTTCTCATATTGCTGTCTGTTCTGACATTTTTAACATATCGAGGACTGCAGTCCCTGAGTAATCATTAACAGTTCGAGTTTTAGACTTCTAAAATGCATGATAAGGCAAAATGTGTTATTTTATCAAATCTCATATACAACAATACTTAAAATCTGATTTGGGAACTTTGTCTCCAGTTTTTTTCCCTTCATCCCTGATTCTTGAACCAAGACATTGTCAGATGCTTGCATACACTCCATACCTCTCAAGTGTCCAGATTTCTGCCTCATATTTTTGGCCTTTTCCTCATAAAATCCATGTTTTTCTGGCAAACCACTAAAGGCTGAGTCTTTAAATAATTACATACATTTGAGTTTCAGACTTTATATCCTTCAGAAAATGGATACTAACACAAATTCTGTCATTCTAGCAACTTTCTAAGTTTATAAGAAATATTTAAAATTGGTTCCTTTTTTGGGTCTTTGTCTCCCCATTAATTAAGGCTATGTCCAGATTTATCATGTTAAGAGGTTGAGAGCTATGAAACACACACACACTCACACACACACACACACACACACACACACACACACACACACACACACACACACACACACACATATTCACCATTGTCATACCTGTCGACTGCCCAGAATTTTGAAGAATGCCTAAATCTTTTTCTTATATGTTTGGTCTGTTCCTCGTAAAATATATAGTTTTCTGGCAAATCACAGGGGATTGAAATAAGATAATGACAGAAATTTGAGTTTCAGACATCATATCCTTCAGAACATGTATGGTTAACACAAAACCTGTTATTCTAGCAACTTTCTAAGTTTATAAGAGCAATATCTAAAAATTTGTCCCTAATTATGTGGCTTTACCCCCATATTATGTCTGGCTATTGGCTTTGTCCAGATTTCTTACTTTAGGAAGTTGAGAGGTATGCATTTAAAGAAAGGGAGAAAAATAAAATACAAGCAAAACAGTACCAAAGTAAATATTACTGTGGTACTGTTTTACTTCTATTTTATTTCTTCTCCTTCTCGCAATTTGCCACAGCTGCGTTTAATGAGGGGGAAATTGACAGAAGTTTATTTTTTTCTCATTGTTCATGCTTTGGGTGTTACATTACAGGCAGCCCTGAAGCCATGGACTTTTACTCGGCATTCCGATTGGCTGCTTATGATCAAAATCATTCTTTGATTGTCTCTCTCATTGTCTTTCTTTGACAATTGTCTGTAATTATGGTTTGGGAGCCAAACAGAGAATGAAAAGCAGAACCACAACTGACAAAAGCAGAACAGCAGAACAATGCTTCATTTCAGTCTCAAATGCAGAGCTGGTGCAGTTGAAAGCTAAGTTCTAGTTACTAATCTAATTCCTGTCATTACAGCTCTTACCTTCTGTCCTCTCTATACTATTCTTCAGCCATACAATCCAGTTATTTAGCCTCAATTTTAACCCTTCCAGTTTTCCTATTACTCACTTATGTGCGACTGATGCAAGGGCTTTTCTCAAGTTCAGCCAGACATTGTCTACTTTTACTACCCTGTCAAATTCACTCCTAACCCAGTCATAAAGGTAGATCAGATTTCACTAGCAGATCTTACAGGCCATGGACTCATGTTGGTTGCTGTCCTGGAAATTATTGTCATCCAGTAATGCTGCCGGCTTTACCGTCAGGAGTCTTCTCTCCATGACTTTCCCTCCCTCCTACTCCTGTTAAGCTGATAAGCCTGAAGTTCCTTGAAATTTCCCTACTCACCCCACGAGGTACCACACTTCCTGTCTTTCAATATGCAGACACTTCTGCAATGTTCTTCTGGGGAGGCACCGCTATGATCATTGTGTTTTATCCACCCTTGGCACAGCCAGCTCCTCACCCTCTTCCCCTCCTTTATCCAGGTTTCTGTCCCTTAATTTTCCCATTTTTCCCTATCCCAATGCCAGCATCACCCTCTCCTTGCTTTCCTTTAATATAGTCATTCAATACCTCTGTCTTTGCTTACTCTTCTGAGATCTCCCTTCTATATTTGCTCTACATGGCCAGATGTTTCCTCTTTTCTGTCATATATCAAAAAGTATGTAATCCCTACTACTAATTCCCTTTCAATGTGCACCTTCACTTCTGTTTCTCTTCTGCTGGCCTCTCTTGTATTGCATTTACTTTTCCTGCCACCCCTTTCTTTAGTTTTGCCTGGCGTATGTCTTCACTTTTGCTCCAATCACTGGCTTTGCTCACTTTCCTTTCTATTTGCATTGGCCTTCTCTTCTTTTTGGCTATTTCTCACATCCTTGCTCATATCCCCAGGTTCCCTATCCTTGACAGTTACATATAAATTGTTTACTTATTTACTTTTCAGCCAGTTTCTTAATCAGTCTTTTACCTCTCTCTGTGCATCATAATGCTAAAATCCCACTTCATCACCTTTGTCTTTGTAGCCGTGTCCTTTCTCCTACTGCAGACTACATAGTGACATGATCAGCATTTACTAATGGTGTCTTTACCTGAACATCTATCAGATAGGACCATATCCAGAATTCTGTCTTTTCCAGAGCAGTCCTGCACCAGCTGGCAAAAGATCTCATGGTCCTAAATCTCCATCATCTCCCACTCCTCCTTTACTCTGGTGTCACAGAATTTTCCAGTCTGCTTCTGGCAGTTTCAAATCCTCACAAATATTACCTTTTTGCTCCTGTCACCTTACTGTATTTTTGTCTACATTTTTTCATCCTTCTTCTATGATGCTCTTATGAGACATTTCACTGTATCAATCTATCAGGTCCCCTCCACCCTCAAAGCATAAAGCAGGAAAAAGAGATCTCAGGGTGACAGTAGAGGTAGAAACAAATCACTCCTTGCAGACTGAGGAAGTGCATCAGTGATTAATAAGGTGGTGGGCTGTATCCTTATAATAATAGACTATAGAAGTCGAAACGTTCTGCCACTCATTTTTAGACAGCTGGTAGGCCTGAATGGAATGCTGTGCTCATTCCTAGTGCCGCCACAAGGGCAAGGAGCTAAAACTCACTGACAGTGTAAAGATACAGGTTATTAGGGTAATCAAGGGAAGGCAGAATAGTTGACATGAAGAGAAGTTGGGGGAGATAGAGCTCATCACCTGAAGATAGGTGAGGATGGAGATTAACACAAAAGCAAGGGGGGGCAGAGGGAGAACAACTACCTGACTAATTATACAAAATTCATCCTAGGCAATAGAAAGCACATCTTCATTAAAAGATAGAAGAATAACTATAACCTGATGGGGCAGTGGATTTCAAGACAATGGAATTCTTTAAGATGGCCTTGGGTGGGTGGTGAGATAGGAGAAAGAGCAGAAGATGGGCAGTAGAAAGATGTTAGATGTACAAACTTGCAAGCTAGACAGACAACTATTCTTTTTCTTTTTCTGCTGACATAGATATTTAATGCAATATGCATTCAGTTTTGCCATAAATATTTTTGCAGCTGCACAAAGGAAGTTGAGTTTTTGTAGTTCCTCTGCAAATGCAGGTTTGCGTTGGCTGTGATGCACAACAAAGGTTATTTCTGTAATGCAAGATATTTTAAGTGTTACTCATTTGTACTGTACGAATGATTGCACGCTCTGATACTCAGAAAATGTATTTAATTTGGAGTGTATATCTAACTAGGTTTAACTCTGTCATTTCCTAGTAAGACTTGGGTGTTTGAGGCAAGGAACTTAAGTAGCTGGACAATGCTTCAGTAACCAAGTATTAAAGAACTGATTCTGGATTTGTGGACAAATAAAACATTTTTTAACAGTTGTGTAAAATCTGATTCCCTGAGCTGTAGTGATGTCTAAGTTGAATAATTAATTTTGAAAGCTGGACTACAGAAGGCACAGCACTCCCATGGAAGCCACAGTGTTCACTTTCCTATTTTGTATAACATCATTCACTTTTATTATGAATGAAACTGAACTCTCACATAGCAGATTTGATTAAATGCTCTAGAGCTGTGAACACTAATAAATGTAAGCAATTGTTCTGAAAGTGTACCCAAAACGTTCACATGGAATAATGTGTAGATGTTTGTGAATTTCTAACCTCCTGACTAAAAGATATTTGCTTCATTTGCTTCCAGGACCTTTTTATGTTCCATTTAATTCCTGTTTGTCCTCTTGACATAAATAGTCATCTTTTTTCTTTGTTTGCTATGCAAGTTTCTTTTTTCATTCCTCTTTATACTTATAGTGTTTATTCATTTATTTATTTATGTATTTAATTATTTGACATTTGTTAATTGGGTAAGTACATCTGAGCAGAAGCCCATTTTCAGTGGAGATCCAAGGAGTAAAACTCCAGAATTAAACCAAATAAAGTACAATTTAATACAACAGTATCAATGTACAAAAGATATAAGTAGTTCAAAATATAGGTAGTTCAAGTTACAAAAATCAATTATACAGAAAATTAACAATGAGAATAAAAAAATAGATGAAAAAGTACAATAAAGAGAGTAAACATCTTTGGAATAAATTTCTGTTTAAGCAAAGTAGCAAGTTTGCAACAAGTTACTGTATAAGCACAGGCAAAAATCAGTCTATCAGAAGTAAATAAATTGAGAAAAGTTGGAAGAGGTAAGCGATTTATAGAGTATAGCTTGAATGAAAGTCAAAAGGGGGGGGGAGAAGAGGTGAATCCCTTGTAGAAATAGCCTTTGTTTAAGAGAATACGTTAGTGAGGAAGACTAGCCAAGTGGGTAGCTAGAAGGAAGACAGCATGGCAGAGGGTTGTAATTATGTTGGGTCATTACAATGGCAGGACTAAGATGAATTCAAGCTGTCTTTTAAGGCAGATTTGAAGGAGTTGGGGTTTGTGATAGTTGTGAGTTTTAGTGGTAACTTATTCCAGGCAATGGCTGCAGAATGACTATAGAGATATTAGTACTGCACTTACTGACTTGTAACTGGTGCTGTAGTGAGTTGTGAAGTGTGTGCTTTAGGATATATGGCTGGATGAGAATAGAGATGGAGGGACATAATGATGGCATGTGTAAGACTGAATGAGCTAGAAGCAGTGGGGGGAGCACAAGTTAGTGTTGGAATACAAACCAATGCAGGTTTTTTTAGGGCTATACAGTTATGGGTGTGACAATGTAATTTATAGTGTATGGAAAGTCTGAGTGATAGTACTGCAAAGTACTACCAAAAACAAACTACA
Source organism: Protopterus annectens (assembly GCF_019279795.1). NCBI lineage: Eukaryota > Metazoa > Chordata > Ceratodontiformes > Protopteridae > Protopterus > Protopterus annectens. Next base: position 175,772,680 of record NC_056733.1, read on the forward strand.
AAATTACACAGATAATTATTTTAGATTTATTTTCTGACATCAAATATCAACTGTCTCTGAGAAAAATGTGTTTCTGCCAAAATCACCATAATTTCAATACTGCAGAAGGTTTAACTGATAACTTATTTCAGAACACACAACTTCCTTTAAAGTGTAGCTAGATATGAAGGCATTCAATTATATTTATTGCTCTAAGTGATATGAATCTCTAGCTAATTTGGAAGGCTTTTTACTTCACTGGAAATCTTGCCTCATATGATATTTTTCTTAGCTGGAGATAAAGTTAGTTCAATTAGTAATGTAGAGGACAAAGTGGTTTTAATTTTAAAACAAATGCATTGTGTTGTGTCTCACTTTAGTAGAGTCACAGATTTACATTTTTTCTAGTTGGCCTAAGCAGTTTGGGCATTTATGCCCCAGCCTGTACTGTCCCTACACATGTATCTAATATGCAGCTCCTACTCACTTTGCAGCCCTCCCCTATCCTGCTTTTGCACCATGATTCCTTTCTTCTTACCCTGAGCTTTCTACTCCAGATACAGTTCTAGAATAAGTAAATACCATATGTGTGGTCTCTTAAGGTTTATGGATAAACCTGATGTTTTAAATAGTTAAAAATAGATGTTTTGGGGTAAGCAAATCACAAATTGTTTTACTTAAACACAAACACATGTGCAGACTTGCATACATACATAAATTTACACACATGAGTGCACATATGCATATATGTGTATGGCTGCATTTGGGCGCGCACACACACACACACACACACACACACACACACACACACACACACACACACACACACACACACACACACCACACACACACACACACACACACACACACACACATACACACACACACACAAACACACTGGTTCATAGGTGTTTACTAGGCTAACAACCATGAGGACCTTTTTAAACCTAGCCATGCATCCAAAATCTCTGACAAGTTCTGGTACCCCTGAAAATTGTAATCAGGAGCTCGGGAGATGAAACATTTACAAGCAGGGACCTGGGAGATGAACCATTTACAGGTTGCCTGTGTGCATTAGAGACATAGGTACCAAGTCAGGGATGAATTTCCTGTTCCCCATCCAATTGTCCAAATTACACATGAATTGGGTTAGAGAGGAACTCTGCTTCACATGGATGGGGAGCCTGTTCCAGAGATGGGGTAGTCTCTGGGATACATACCTGTCTCTCCAGCAGGTCCTATTTATAAAATAGGCAAGGGTTTAAGTCTTTAGAACAGGTAATTCTGGTGTTGTTTGTTTTGCTGATATGCAGAAGGTCCATCAGAGTGGGGTTTGACAATGCTCTGTATGCTAGGCATAGATCTTCTTTCAACAGCCTGTAGGAAACAGACTACAGGGATAGAGCTTTGATGTGGTCTGCATAGGACATTTTACTTACACCCTGTATTCTTTTAATGAGGAACCTCTGTGGGCATTCCACTTGCTGGCTGAATGAGACATTGCAAGTGCAACACTAAAAGAAACAATCACAGGAGCCTTTCTATATCTCTAAGCAGAGCTCAACAGTATGGGACATTAATAAATCAACAATCAACTCTTTGTCAGTCACAGACTTTGACTATGTACCTTACAATGTCAAACTGAATTGGAAATGGGGTTGGTGGTGTTAAAAAGAGAAAGTTTTGGCCATTTGAGAAGTGCAGATTTGTTCTAATTTGCACTGAAGATGATTTTTTTGGATACCTGATGCATGCGCTACATTGTATAATACAGACAGTGAAACAGTACACTGTTTGCACCATTGACTTCAGTGCTGTCTGATTTATAGTCAGTGAACTCGCTGAAATTAATTTGCTGTGTTTAAAGTACACTACTTGTAGGATATTGAATGACTACTAAATCAGTATCCATTCAGTAATCCAAGTCAATCCTTGGGTGAGTTAAGGCTGAGCATCTATCTACTGGCTTAATTTATTTTGCAAGAAACTCACCTGTCAAACACTGAACATGCTAAACTAAATGTGATTATCAAACAGCATGCCCCTTAACACATATACAGTACAGTGGGGGGGGGGGTCATTTTAGTTTCCTGGAAACACAGATGTGAGTATAAAGAGATTTAATCAGATGAAAGCAATAGGTCTCTGAATCGCACAGGTGTACTGACATGCAGAAACATTCTAGTTAAGTTTTTTGCATCAAGGTAAGCCTCTCTGAATCCCTGTCAGTCTGTTGCAACTATTATGGAGACAGATAAAAAGAAAATCTGACTGTAATCCAGGCCTCTTGTACAATGTGTGACTATAAGCATTAATGAAAAATTTGTCCTGGCTTAATAAATCTTACAGAAATGTTGTCACAAAAGGGCATTTTACAAAGACATGTTAAAGTGGAAGCAAGTTTTCACAAAAGAAGATGAATGTTGCCAAACAGAAATATAAATAAGTCTTTAATTTGTTGGTACTAATGAACTGAAAAGACTTGATAAAACAAGTATGAAAAAATCATCTGAGGCAATAAGAGAAGAATGTAAGTCACATTGCTGAAAGGAAGTCATGAGAATTAATAAGCAAAATGTTGAACTTAAAGCAGACACAGATGCAGAGTGTAGTAAATTGTCTGGAGATACCTTTAAACCACTGGAGCTTATAGGCAGAAAAACGAGAATTGTGTATTCATTATTAATATGTACAGTGATGTAGTCACTTGGTCAAAAGCTTCTAATATGAATAGAAAAATAAGAAACATTATCCTTGTTTCTACAGCATTTAAATTTATGTATTCTAATATTTTAGTCATGTGGCTTGTGAGAATTGAGGAGTGGTAAAACGAGTAGCAAAAGGAGTTCACAATGTGAAAGCAAAGGCAGCGTGCAGACTGAATCAATTACATACTCACACAGATTTCTTAGATACTGTGAATAGATATCCTGTATGACTATAATGATTTATTTACATACTTTGGAAGTTTAGCATGAGTATTTCACATTAAAAAACTCATTATACTAGTGATATGTGTCCATAGAAAAGTATCAGTAGCTCTCAGAAGTAGAATATAAAAGAAAGCAAAGGGAAACGGAAAGCTCATGTATCATTAAAAATAATCGGATATTACAAAATGGGTAAATTATATGGTTTTCTTTTGAAGCAAGAAATGGATAACATTTGTACTGACCCATAAGATCTCAATAAAGTGATTATAAGAGATCACCAACAATTTCTTACACTTGAAGAAGTGATATCTGAAAAATTAATTTTAAGGTGCCAAAGCATTGTACTGTTACTCTGATGCTTACTGTGGTGCATTTGAAGTCTTCTTAAGACACTCAGTTTTGCTGGCTGGATTCTGCTGAAATCAAAGTCTGGTTATAGTTGCATTCACAGTCTGTTGCGTACAGAAACTTGCAGAATATACACTGATGAGAGAATATACTTTGCAGCTCCTGTCTTTAAGAGCAGTAACCAATAACTTTTATAATAAACCACATATACTTCTGTTACAGCTTCAGAAAATGTTCTACTTTACTTCTCATAGTACAGATGATGTGAGAGATATAACATTTCCCTCAGGACAAATGTGTCCCTACCAATATCCCTAACATAACTGGATTTAATACAGACTTTATATATATTTTTAGTTAAACACACACCCTCTTGGCTTTGGAAAGATACTGCCTTGATGACACAAATGCTGATACATCTGCTCTTGTGCAAATGCTGATAAGTGGAGAAAAGCATATTTTTAAGGAAACGCCTTGTGGATAAACTTTCTTAGAAAAGCATATTTTTAAACTTTCTTAGGAAAGCATATTTTTCAAGAAAACGCCTTGCGGATAAACACATGTCCTGTTAAAGAAAGCAAATTAGTTTTTTTTCTGATATATCCTGTTTTTTTTACATTCTTGCCAAGTGTGAAAGAAGTCAGCTTTTTTGATGTGTGTGTAATACACTTATAAGCAAGTTCCTTATTTTTTTAAGCCACAGTCATTTAGTATGGATGCTAATCACATATTACTAAATTCTGTTTCAACATTTAAGCAAGCTTTATCTTATTACTTATTTATGTTGCATATTTGTAGCAAAGTTACGTTCAACCTTAGTATATTGTTGAGCATAATCTTACAATATCAGTAATATTACATGCTAACTTCTTTTCAGGGAATCTTATGATAAGTGTAAGACCCAATAGTGTAAGTCTTGGAACTCTGAAAAATAAATTGCAATTCAGACAGAGCAATAGCAACTTCTAAAACTCACCATTTTATATTTTATGCCGCCCTGTTCTCCCATTAGTGAAAAAGCCACACCTCACACACCTACTATTTATACATATGACAAAATTATAATATCTTAGTTAGGTAGATATTTCAAGATGCCACAACCCCATATGTTGCATATAATCTCCTTATTTCAGTTGTTAATACAAAGATCAAATTTTTGGCAACAGAAATTTCAACAGGCAGTACTAAATTTAAGCTAAGGATTTTGCAGATAAAGCAAAAAGGAAGAAAATTCTCAGTTGTGTACATTTTACACCCCATTAGGAAGATACAGATTCTTTTGACTTCCATTTGACATTTTGTCAATGCCACATGTATTGAAAGAAACTTTTGTACTGGTAAGAAAATTTAAGGCATTGTAAACAAAACTGATAATCTTTTACTGTAGGGTCAGACACAAGAAACTGACATAACTGCTAAAGAGATTAAGGTAGCTAAGACTGACAAGTCAGAAATATATGTGTAATTTTGTGTTGTCAGACAGACATGCCTCATGCACAAAAGTTCAGATCATTTATGCAAAAGCCAAACCAGAGCACATGTAAATATTACATGACTGCTCTAGGAAAGATAGAATACCCTGCAAAGTTGCACTAATAACTATGCATCTATGAATTTTCTTAGAGCATAAATGTAGCTTGGGACTTGTGATATAAACAATAAAAGAGTTTTGAAATGCTCAAGAAAGTAGATACAGAAGCATAGATGTTAAATGTTATGATGTGGATAAGCCAGTTGTGTTGCAAGTAGATACTGGTCAGAATGGTATAGGAGCTGAGAACCTGAAAGAGAATACAACAGTGTCAATGGGTCTGCAGCATTTACAACTGCTTAAAATAGATGCATTCACACAGAAAAATGAATTATTAGCAGGACTGTAGAAATGTGAGAAATGTCATGAATATCATTATGGTAAAAAGTGTAAGTGGAAACAGACCATAAACCCTTGCAAAATATATTTCAAATGTCCTCTGACTCCTTGTAAAAGACATTGCCATTATATTAATATGAACTAAAAAGTGAAATACACATCAGCTAAAGAATTACACATTGCAGATATGCTATGTAGAAGATATTTACCATAGGAAGAGTTGCTTGACAAGAGAATGTTTGAGTAATGCCATTTTATCAATATGCCAATAATGTAAGAAAAAGTAAAAGAAGTCGACATATGTACTGACACTGAATTAGAAATGTACATTTTGAAAATGTTACTATGAAAGGCTGTTCTGAGCAAAACATATCAGAAATGTAATAAATTCACTTTCATTTTCTTTCAAGGAAATAATTAATATTATGCGAGGTTTAATGTCCAAAGCTGACACAATAATAAGCAACTGTTAAGTTACATGCTTAAGAAGATACATGAATCAGATCTATAAATAAACATGTGCAAATAATAAAATATATTATGGTGGGCCAAGAATGCTGAATCAGAAAAATTAGTGGCGGTTGTATTATTTGCAATTCATGTCATAACAACAATATGCACAAAGACTACTAGTATGTATAGCAAAATGTGATCTGTGGAGTTGAGTCTACACAGATCTGTTTCACTTCAAGGAAGCTATGTACATCTTAAGTGGAGACTATTATTTCATGTTACCTGAAGTAATCAAACTAACAAATGCAAGTGCAAGCATGACGTGTATTAGTAACTACATTTTTGAGACTGAACTTGCTGATGTCATCATATATGCCAGCAGTTAGCAACTCAAAAATGAGTGATTCTAAAGATTTGTGGAGAGTGCACATATAAGCATATAATATCTACTATGCACTATCTGTAGTCTAACAGACAAGTAGAAACAACTGTCCAACATTGAAAAAAAATCATATTTTGAAGATCAGTAGCAACACCTATGAAGATGGTCATCTCTCAGTTTGTGAATATAGGAATAATCCAGTGTAGAAATTATTAATTTACTGTTAATTGATTGAAGGTTGAAATGCAAATTACATCATTCATGTATATTACTGATGTCTGAAAATGAGTACAAAGAAAGGTAAATAGTTGAGAAAATCAGCACAGGAAGAAATACTGTTACGACAGAAATATCCCAGGAAAATATTAATCTTAAAGGAAAGAGCTAACATTAGAATGCAGAAGGATGACGTGATACATTTCAGAGCCTGAAGCTAAAATAGTCAGGCAAGCAGTCGAACCAAGATTATATGTTCTTCATTAGGAGGATGAAAAACTGCATAGAACAAATAATAAATATTTGTATAAGACAAAAATACTGGAATTGAATGAAGATAAGCAACCAGAATTGTCACAGCCAGTGCTATCACAATGAAATAGAGAACTTAAGAATTTTACTTGTCAAAAGTTGCAAAGAGAAGCTCCTGAAGTTATAGCTTCAGGTAAAGCCATAGTACGCACCAACTATCACAAAAGGAAGACTGGGGATGGGGAGCAGTCAGAGAAATTAAAACTATAATGCTACTAGACCTTCATTGGTGAGCGCTAGTAATACACAGCAATAACAAGTTATTCAGAGACATGAAAGAGTCACATTGAACAAAGAGACTCATTTGCATGCCTCTGAGTTGAACACTTAACTCTGTTGTCCAGCTGCAGTGTGTTTCTCCTATTAACATAAACAGGCACACACACATACACAATTAAAAAGGGGTGGTTTGAATATAGTTCTCATCCTGCCAGCAGCAGGCACAAGACACACACACACACACACACACATTGCATTACACATATGCATACACATAGACATCAGTACAGTTTTACATACATACAGATAACCACATACAGTTCACCACGCAAACACACACAAACGTATGCATGTACACATGTACACACATGCAATCATACACACAGACACACACACACGCACACACACACACACACACACACACACACACATTCTATTACACATATGCATACACATAGACATCAGTACAGTTTCACATACATACAGATAACCACATACAGTTCGTCACACAAACACACACAAGCATATGCATGTACACATGTACACTCATACAATCATACACGCGCACACACACACACACACACACACACACACACACACACACACACACACACACACACACACACACTCACACACACACACACACACACACACACAAACAGCCTGACAGCACCTACCAGCAATGACACTATGGGTGTATACATAAATAGTCCAGCCTCAGTCTTCACTGCACTACACAGAATATTGTGGTAGAGCTTGTCTATGAGTCCTTCTACCACACTATTTTGATAATGGTGTACAGTTCTGGGGTGGAGAGCATGGCTAATTTACATTACCCATGTCCCCAGATTGCTGCATTTGCATGAGGTAATATCCAGCAAGACCACTGCAGTATTACATGTCACAGCCTTCATATGGCTGTAGTACTACATGTCGCAGCCTTCATACCACTGCAGTACTACATGTCACAGCCTTCATACTACTGTAGTGCTACACTGGTCATTGAATCATTCCTTCATAATGCACTGAGCAATCCTTACAGAAACAGCACTGCACACTGCATTATGTGTTTCTGAGTATAGTACATTGTGTAAAATCCTACCATAATGTTAGATGTCCTTACCTTCACTGATGCAGTATTCTTAACTATATGGGATTCTCTGCCACGGAGGCCCGACGCCCGGCCAGTCTTCCAAAGACTTCAGGATTTAAAAGGTATGTTGAATGTCACCATACACTCCCTGCATAACATAGGGCATAAAAGTGACATTCAGGCTTACCAAAAACAGAACTGATTGCCCCAGGAGGAACACCAGTGCAAGGAACCCAAGAGATAGCATGTACATCTAGGAATGTAAAGAACTAAGGGGATGGAGGGAGGGAGCAAATACTGCAGCAGTGAAAGTAAGAACATCTATTGTTATATTAAGATTTTACACAACTGTACTATGTCCTTACATTCACTGCTGCAGTAGTCTTAACCATATGGGAGAGTGCCAAAGTTCAAGAGTAAACTTGAGAGGAGGAAGAAGGGGCAGAAGAATCCCCTAAAAAAACATGAAGAATTGAACTAGCAAAACCAGCCCTAGCTCTGGAGATAACATCCAACTTGTTGTGCTTGGCAATAGCATAAACAGAAGTCCAGGTAGCTACTTCAAGAATAGAATTAGTATCTAAGCCTTTGAAAAAAGCACCAGAAGAAGACACAGCTCTAGTAGAATGAGCCTTAATTGCCATGAAAATTGTAACTAAAAGAAATAGCCTTAGAAATCCAGGAAGAAACAGTTTGCTTGAATCCAACAAATTCCAAAGATCTGGCATGAAAAAAACAAATAACTGATCAGATTTTCTAATAACCTTAGTCTTATCTAAATAAACCCTAAATTGCCTACACTCATTCATTGTAGGCAGCACTCTCTCACTGTCGGTTTGTGGAGAGGGGAAAAAGTAGGCGAATTAATAGACCGATTAAGTGATAGCTCATTAACCACCTTAGGCATAAAAGAAGGGTTAGTGTGCAAGGAAACTCTGTCCTCATGAAAGATCAAAAAAGGAGGACAAGCCATAAGGGTCTGTAACTCAGACGCCCATCTGGCAGAAGTAAGACCTAAGAAGAGAATAGTCTTCCAGGAACAATGTTGCAAGGTAGAAGAAGCAGCAGGCTGAAAAGCAGCCTGATTCATCTTCTCCAAAACAAAATTAAGATCCCGGGGAGGAGGAACAGGCTTCCTGGTAGGTCTAATATTAAGGATGCCTTTAAGAAATTGTTTCAAATCTAGAAGCTTCCTGGATGTACCAATTACTTCTTGGGTTCCTTGGACTGGTGTTCCTACTGGGGCAATCATTTCTGACTATAGTAGGCCTGAACATCATCTTTATGCCCTATGCTACACTAGGAGCGCTTGGGTGACGTTCGACATAGCATTAAAACAACAGGCGTCCATGGTAGATTGGCAGTACATCAGGCTTCCGTGGCAGGGAATCCCATATGTTAAGAATACTGCACCTGTGAAGTCAAGGACATCTATCATTATGGTAAGATTTTACACCACTGTACTTTCACCCTCATTTTTGTACCCCTGTCCCTCATAGATAAGGGATATATGTGAATGTCTCAACATATGCTTGTTAACCTGTATCTTGGTTATTTGTATGCAAAATATAAAGGCTAGAAACTACCAGGTAATGTAAGGCTGGGCTTCTTTAAATCTTCAGAGAACAAAAGCCTAGTAAATACCTATAAGGCTACAAATAAATAAATACATACAAAATATGCATACATAAAATAATTTTAAATGAGCAGTGTGCTCACTCACCACTATATAAAAAATGTGCTATATTTTATAACTAGAAAAAAGAGGGCTGTAGCATACGGGAGTGTATATCTTAGGAAGTGCAGGTCACATGGTACACTTCTTTCAAAATGCAGTCAAATTGAAGATATTATGGAGGCTGGCAACACACCTACAGTGTCTATGCGTAATAGACTGACAGATATTCAGTTGTTACAAAGCATTTGGGAGTTCACCTGTCAGTTATACAATGGTGTCCTATGAGTATCTGGAAAGGCACATTATTTATCATTTACATGCTTAATTTGTTCTCCTTTCTAATATTTGCAGCTTCCTTTCAGTACCTGACTTTCCCCTTCTGTCACCAACTTTCTGCATTGTTCTTCGATCTGCTAGGGCCACACATACACACACACACACACACACACACACACACACACACACACACACACACACACATGCACACGCACACGCACGCACACACATGCACACACACACACACATACACACACACGCACACACGCACACACACACAGACACACACACGCACACACACACATACACACACACACACACACACACAGAGACACACACACACATGCACTCGCACACACGCACGCACATACACGCACACACGCGCACACGCACACACACACAAACACACATGCACACACACACACACACACACACAAATAAAAAGGAATGGCTTTTATCCTTTAACATGGTTCTCATACTGACAGCAGCAGTCACCAGTGTTACAGCAGGCTACATTTTTGCACATCTGCTGGCTTCATTACACTTCCATACCTGCCTTCATTACCCAACATCTCATAACATATGGGGAATTATGGCAGCTCAGGTCACTGTATATGCCTGATGCTGGTTGGCTTATACCACTGGAACTCTCCCTCCTCCGCCCTCAGAAGGGGAAGATAATGTTCATAGTAGGTAACTATTTTACTTTTATTAAAGTAAGAGCAAAATGTACACATTGACAATAAGGAATTAACTAAGATCCTTAGCTAGTCATGATCCAGAAGTCACTGCCTCCCCAATAACAAGAAGTTTAAGTTGCTCCTGTAGTGAATCCATGCTTTATTATGCAGTGACAGTCACATCTGAAAACAAAATGACTCTTCTCCCACAAAAATGAATCTATTCCAGATACTTCTCTGGCATATAAATCTCATTCCTGAACTTTCAGAGTCAAAATGATTTTGTGGGAAGAACGAGCATAGCACCATATTGTAACAATATGAAGGTAGTAGGAGGTTAAATGAGTAGTGTAATGACTGCATCTCTACCAAGACATTTTGGTTGAACAGTGATAATTTAGTTGTTCCAGTCAAGCATATTGCTTTGCATGATTCCCCACAAAAAAAGAAATTAATTGTGCACAACCTTTAACATGATCCCCGACCAAAAATTAGTTTATTTTTTGATTGGGTAGTAACCTGGGAATAGTCCACATGGAATTTTGGAGTAGAACCACTAGTAATATGAGGCCTGTTATGCTTTTTTCACAAGGATGTGAACTAATGTAACCCCACAGTATATATGCTACCACCATATGTTCTTCTTGTATTTCTTTCTTTACATATCCCACATATCTGTAAAGAGTGAAAGAGACGGGACTCTGCCTGACACGTGAGATCTAGGACCTAAGTGAAACTGGCTGAACTTGCTTTTCCCCTTTTGTGCAGTACAGTTAATAAATAGAAAGAGGAGGCTCAGCAGGGTACATCTGTCTCCTCTGTCAAGGACCTTCCTTTTGCATATAATGTCTTCTGGCTGACGGTCAAAGTGAGGTTTAAGGGAAGGCAGGAACTGAGCAATTTATGCAATGTTGAGATGAATGACAATGGTTAATAACAACAAAGATATATGCATAACAAATGAAAATAATGAAAAATATTTATATGGATTGCTTCTCTATAAGTATGTACGTATCTATGGCATTGTTTAAATGTGAAAATTTAGTAATGGAGTTTAAAAAATGTATTTACCACAACACAGTGTTTTATTCTGAACTGCCTAACAGAGCTAATTTGATACATCATATTGAGACTGTGCTTGGAGAAAGCACACATCTAAAACCATTGTAATATAGTGTAAATGCCGGGAAAGACACAAAAGAAAGGCAATATAATATAAATATGCTGTTAATAAATACTTCTATGGTGACTTTATGAAGACGATTGTAAATAAATTGCTTGCGATGACTTGTATGGAGAATGTATGCCAACATCAGAGTATGTCTTTAAGAGAGATACATACGGCTGCCATAAACATTAGCCATGTGCCAGCAATATTGAAGGAAAAGAGTGTATAAAAGCAGGACTAGGACAACTTATGACTCAAGAGAGGAACACTCTTGGAGAAGGGAACTGGGAGAACAGAGCAGCAGCTCTGAAGGAGAGGTGTTTCTAAAAGACATTTTGTCAAAGAAAAGCCTGGAACCTGTTCACTTAACTAACCCATATAAAAGGACTCAGACTTCAAACTCAGCAACTGACTTTGTTAAAGGTACTCCTGCTTTAACTTTTGTTAAAGATCGCAGAAGTTAATTTTTAGGAGACCCTGTTTTGTTTCTTTATGTAATTAAAATGGTTTAATATAAAGTGGACTTCATCTTAGCTGAATTATTTTCCTCACTAGGATATCAGAGTCCCAAAGAAAAGCAATTCACGAAGAAATGAGAAAATTGCTTAAACTGGATTTATTGAGGAATCCCAAAGTGAATGGAACACTTCAATTGAATTTGTCCCTAAGACATGATATCAAGAAACTGAGTAAGATATTCAAATTGGACACTTATCTAATACCCAGAGAGGATGAGTTCACAGAGATACTGGGCAAAGCAAGGCTGCTGACCACCCCAGAACTGACAAAGGGATATTATAGCAATAACCCATGCCTGGGTGTGGGTAATGCGGGATTTACAAAGACAACCGTGGGTAAATCCCGCATTACCCACACCCAGAAGTGGGTTATTGCTATTATACTATGACATTATTTAAGAAAAGTAACAATTACTTTTCTTAAATAATGGCATTGTATAATGCCTCTTTGCTGCCCTTCCGCATCTGTCTGGTATCCGTGGCAGTTCTGATGTACTGCGCATGCCTATGCAGTACATCAGAGCTGTGGCCAAAAGCAACACAGAAAGCAAGATCTCCGTTGCTTTTTTACTGTTTCGCTATGTTAAATGGGTTTAACATAGCGAGACAGCTTTAAAATAAGCAACGGAGATGTCCGTTGCTTATTTTAAAGCTGTCTCGCTATGTTAAACCCATTTAACATAGCGAAACAGTAAAAAGCAACGGAGATCTTGCTTTCTCCGTTGCTTTTTTTTTAAACCTGTCTCGCTATGTTAAATGGGTTTAACATAGCAAGACAGTGTTTTAAAAAAAGACTTATACTAATGGAAAAAGTCCGGGCGACCGGACCTTTTTCCATTAGTATAAGTCGATTTACAATGTGCACGCTGGCCAATCAGCATGCACGTTTTGGAATATTAATGGGGGGTCATGGTATAATGTCATATACTCCTCACCCCTGATGCCAAAGAGATGACAATATTCTCCACTCCTGAAAGTCTTTTTCATTATGCTGTCTTACTCTTTGAACTTCACTTTATGAAGCTCCTTACACTTTTTAAAGTTTCATGAATAAAGTTCCAAACCCCCAGTCCAGGTATTAAGTAATTACCTAGACAATGTAGTAATTTATTTAGAAGATTAGGAGTCACAATTTGCCCAAAGTAGAAGCTGTGCTGGAGCCTGGATTCTTTAAGGCAAGCAGGACTTACTGTTAATGTTGCCAAAAGAAAGCTTTTTATGATGGAAGTCAATTGCTTAGAGTATGTGATTAGGAAAAAGGTGCATAGACCCCAAACAGACAAAACAAAAGCTGTCAAGAACTGTTCTATGCTCAGAACTAAATGACAAGTAAAAACATTTTAAGCCTAGTGGGCTTCTTGCTAAAGAAACTTTGTACTCAAATTTGTTACCACAGCCTGTCCACTGACAGACATTGTAAAAGGTAACGAACCTAACCAGGTAAGGTAGACCACAAAACCAGATGAGGCTTTTAAATGACTGAAAGCTATCTTCTTCACAGAACCAGTCTTAGCTGACCCTGACTTTAATAAAACATTTGCTGCATACATTAATACATCTGAAGGTGGACTGAGAGTTGTGTTATCTTCGGAAGCAGCAGGTGGGGAACACCAAGTCTGCTACCTCAGTAGGAAGTTAAGTTAGGCCTAAATAAGGTACTCTGCCACAGAGTGGGACTGTCTTACTACTAAGCAGGCATTAACTGCTCTGTAGTGTTACATGTTGGGACATAGTTCACTTTAGATTGCAACCATGCACCCCCAAAGTGACTGTACAATCAACAAGATGTTAACACCAAATCACGTCAGTGAGCTTTGTCACTTTAGCCTTTTCAATTCACAATTCAACACAGGCATGTCAAAAGCTACCAGAATGCAGATAGGTTGTTTAAGTCCTATAACCCATTCCATTCAATATAGAACTAGGGGGGGTTATAAAGGGAGGAGGGTCATCGTGGAAAAGTGACTATTTCATTTATAAGAAGTGCTGTGTATACACTAAATATTACAGAGAAAATCTTAGGGCCTGTATGTGTGCTTTGTATATGAAAACTTGTAAGTCTAAGACTAGTGACATGGAAGATTTCTTGTTAAAAGACAGCCTCAGCATCTCGTGGTCTAAAGATGGAGACTCTATGAAGGATGTGATCACAGGAAGCTAAGACGCTACAGAATACCAGAAAATAAGGCCTTGTGGATTTACTCAAGGAGAAAAAGGAAAACTACCTGTGAATGGATCTGCAGTAGTTTGCCATGAACTGCTACAGCAAAGCTGTTTTGTTCCTGTCAAAAGATTTTTAGCTTGAAACTGAACAGACAGTGACAGTTTCCTGTCCATGATCATCCAGCCATCAGAGATCCATCAGCAACTCTTTAACACGCTGCTTTTGTGATTCCATCCTGCAGGCCCTCAGGTTCATCTAGTTAGTCATTTTTAAATGTGTCTTATCCTGACCATCTTTATTCAAGTAAGTAAAAAGGTGGCTACCCAGTTTAAAAGATATTTCGCAAGTCTGACAAAAAACAAAAGTTTTATGCACAAGTGATAAATGGGCTTACCAAAGTAGGGGTGGGAAGTGGAAATGAAGACGCTACACCTTTCTTGTCTGACTGACATCTGTGTGGGTGAGATTACTTATATTAGAATTCAGGAAAGGCATTTTCAAAGAATGCAAATAAGAAACAAAAACTCTGATTCATTGTGTGACACTGTTGAGTCTGAATATGACATTTGCAGAACATTCAGACTACGAGGGTGTTACACTGCACCCTGGCAGATCTGCACTTGAACTTGATGTCATTATGATGCAAATAAAAGTCTAAGGTAACAGGAAGGTGTATACTTGACTAAACATGGAAGACTGACACATATGAACATGCAAATATAAAAGATAATGTAACCTTAGCTACAGGTTTAAGGAAAAAGAGAATGTATGCTAGTTCAAAGGGTGTTTTTTTAAAAGGGCAGCATCTTTCATAGGGTGTGCATATCTTTTCAGTATAAGAAAGGTCTTTCCTGAGAAAAGCAAAAATAAAAAAATGGTGTTGTAAAATTTAGATACATATGCAGTTTTTTTAGTCTGATTAACTAAATGGTCTTAATAAAAATCAGGCACTTACAGTTTTTAAGAACAAATTGTGATTAGTTTGTTTCCTTTTTCTTTCTTTTTATTTTGCCAGCTTTTTCTAAAGGATCTTACCCATAAAGCTGATGGTTTGATCTTCTGTTCATCCTGTTGCTACTGATAAGGTTTTTGTGAGTTTTGTAATACTGGGCTCAATAACATCACAGGTTATCACACCCTTTCCCTACTGGAAGGGTGTTGGTGAGTTCTGTAATACTGGACCCAGTATCATCTTTGGTCACCCTTCACAACATTGTAAGGTGCTTGCAACTGATGTAATACTGGGCTGAATAGCAATGCTGGTTAACTTCCCCTACTGGTAGGGTGTTGGTGAGTTCTGTAATACTGGGCCCAGTAGCATCTTTCACCCTTCCTGTACTGGAACGGTTTTGATAAGTTCTGTTATACTGGACCCAGTAACGTCACTGGTCACCCTTCCCCATATTTTAAGCTGCTCACAAGTTCTGTAATACTGGGCTGTGTAGAAAAGCTGTTCACCTTATCCTACTGGAGATGTGCTGGTGAGTTTTGTAATATAGGGCCCAGTAGCATCTGTGGTCACCCTTACCCACTAGAAAGATGTTGTGAGGTCTGTAGTAATGGAACCATTATCTTCACTGTTCATCCTTACTCATATGTTAAGGTGTTCACAACTTCTGTAATAATGGATTGAGTAGCAATGCTGGTCACCTTTCCCTACTGGTAACATGTTGGTGGGTTCAGGAATACTGGGCCCAGTAACATTTGTCACTCTTGCCCTACTACAAAAATGTTGATGATTTCTGTAGTACTGCACCCACTATCTCCTCTGGTTACCCTTCCTCATATGTTAAGGTGTTCACAAGTTTTGTAATACTGGACTGCGTAGCTATGCTGGTCACCTTCCTCTTCTGGTAAGGTGTTGGTGAGTTAAGTAAAACTGGGCCAAGTAGCATCACAGGTCACCCTTCACCTACTGGTAATGCTTTGGTAAGTTCTATAACACTGGACCCAGTAGCATCATTGCTTACCCTTCCCCTAATGGTAAGGTATTGGTGAGTGTTGTAACACTAGGCCCAGTAGCATCACTGGAAGGGTGTTGATGAGTTATTTAATACTATGGCCAGTAACATCACCTGTCACCATTCTCCTACTGGTAAGGTGTTGGTAAGTTCTTTAATACTAAGCCAGTAACATAACTGGTCACCATTTTCCTACTGGTAAGATATTGGTGATTCTTTAAAACTAAAACCAGTAACATCACCTGTCACCATAGGATCAGAAGAGGTTAGTAGGCTATTGGCCCTGAGGCCCTTATGAGCCTAGCCAAGAGTTTAGCCCATGTTTAGACAAAGCAGCACCCAATGCCCCTGTCCAGCAGGGGCATGGGTGGAATCCCAGGGGTATATTTTTGGTTTCCAATCCAGTTATCCAGGTTGCACTTAAAAAGGGGTAAGGAGGTACTTTGCTTGATGTGGAGAGGGAGTCTGTTCCATAGATGAGGAGTCTCTGGGACACAAATCTGTCCCACCAACAAGTCTTGTTGATGTCACAGACCAGGTTGAGGCCACGCATGTGGGTTACTCGAGTGGAGCTTGACTTGTGGATATGCAGTAGTCCCATCAAGTTGGGGTCCATGATCGCCTTGTATGCCAGACAGAGGTCACCTCTGAGGAGTCTGTATGAAATTGAGTAGAGGGATAGGGCTTTTAGCCTATTTGTGTATGGTAGATGTTTGAGGCCCTGGAGTCTCCTGGTGAGGAACCTCTGCAGCCTCTACAGCTGCTGCATGTGCTTTGCAAGGTACATGCCAAAAGGGGTGTTGTACTCAATAATGGGCCTTATAAGGGAAGAATACAGGGATGTTATGACCTCCTTGTCCCTGGATGAGATACCCTTACTTATGAGGTGGCCATGTAGAAGGCTTTCCGTACAACGGAAGCAACATGGTGGTCAAAGGTCAGGTTGCTATCAACCTGGGTGCCTAAATCCCTAATGACTGATTGAGTGCTTAGGACATTGTTATTAATGTGATAATTTGTGGGGACATTACTCTCTCCAAAGGGGATGATGATGATGCATTTTTTGTATTCAGCTTGAGGCCGTGTTTCTGGCACCAGTCATTTGTCTGAGTAAAGCCCTCCTGGAAGATGTCCACATCACTAGAGGAATTGATGACAGCACCCAGCTTGCAGTCATCTGCAAACTTGGTCAGCCATAGCCCACTAGTTCTGGCCTCAACTCAGAAAAGTAAATCCCAAATAACAGAGGCCCCAAGATCGAATCCTGGGGTACGTCTCTTGTAGCGGGTCTACTGCTTGAGGTGGCTTCCCCTATTTTGACTATGTGGTTTCTATCAGTGAGCCAGTTTGCTACCCATCTGGTAACATATGGCTTGATTCCTGCAACAAATCCGCAAGTACGCCAGGTGCAATGGCCAAAATAGTGGATACCAAAATGAAAAAAGGCCAGCACTCAGGTGTGGAATGTTAGTTTATTCCAGAATAAACAATGTACCATCCAGACACTGCCAAAGGCATAAATCAATACCCAAACCAGTTTTGGCAGTAAACCTGCCTTCCTCAGTGGTAACAATACACATACCATGATAAGTTAAGGATATAAATACACATAGGAATATTCTGGGTGGCTGATTCACAAATATTCATTTAAACCAGGGCTAAATAGCCCCCCAGTTTAATTATCCAACTTTCTTCTTTTTTATTAAATAAGCTATGCAGTCCTAGCTTATTTGTTTTATCTCGTCCTATATCAGAACATTTAAGTGACATATCAGGAACAAAAGGCAATCTAGTGTCCTATATAAACAGTCTCTCAAACACTCTACAGCTGAATTTAGATTTCTTGTCATTGATAGAATCCAAGGAGACAGCTGATATGATGGACCAAAGGAAGGTTGGTATATTGTGTGTGCAAGAGACCAGATGGAAGGGGAGCAAGGCTAGGTGTATCGGAGGCAGTTTCAAATTGTTTTATCATGGTGTGGATGGAAGGAGAAATGGAGTAGGCATTATCCTAAAGGAACAGTATGCTAAGAGTGTTTTGGAGGTGAAAAGAGTGTCGGATAGAGTGATGTTTGTGAAGCTGGAAATTGATGGTTTAATGGTGAATTTGTTAGTGCATATGCTCCACAAGTTGGGTATGTGATGGATGAGAAAGAAAAATTTTGGAGTGAGTTGGATGAAGTGGTGATGACTGTACCCACAGTTGAGAGACTGGTGATTGGAGCAGATTTCAATGGGCATGTTGGTGAAGGGAACAGAGGGGATGAGGAAGTGATGGGTAGGTATGGTGTTAAGCAAAGGAATGCAGAAGGTCAGATGGTAGTGGATTTTGCGAAAAAGATGGACATCGCTGTGATGAATACATATTTTAACAAGAGGGAGGAGTATAGGGTGATATACAAGAGTGGAGGAAGATGCACACAGGTGGATTATATCTTATGTAGAAGGGCCAGTCTGAAGGAGATTGGAGACTGTAAAGTGGTGGCAGGGGAAAGTGTAGTTAGGCAGCATAGGATGGTGGTTTGTAGGATGACATAGGTGATCAAGAAGAGGAGGATGAGGGTGAGGGCAGCACCAAGGATCAAATGGTGGAAATTGAAAAAGGGTAATTGTGAGGTGATGTTCAGGGAAGAGTTAAGACAGGCACTGGGTGGCAGTGAAGAGTTACCAAATAGCTGGGTAACTACAGCAGAGCAAGTAAGAGAGATGGCTAGAAAGGTGCTTGGTGTGACATCTGGAAAGAGGAAGGAGGACAAGAAGACCTGGTGGTGAAATGAAGAAGTACAGGAGAGTATACAGAGAAAGAGGTTGGCGAAAAAGAAGTGGGACTATCAGAGAGATGAAGAAAGTAGAAAAGAGTATAAGGAGATGAGGTGCATGGCAAAGAGAGAGGGGGTGAAAGCTAAGGATAAGGCATATGAAGAGTTGTATAAAAGGTTGGACACTAAGGAGGGAGAAAAGGACCTGTACCGATTGGCTAGATAGAGGGACCGAGCTAGTAAAGATGTGCAGCAGGTAAGGGTGATAAAGGATAATGAGGGAAACATACTCACAAGCGAGGAGAGTGTGTTGACCAGATGGAAAGAGTACTTTGAGGGGCTGATGAATGAAGAGAATGAGAGGGAGAGAAGGTTGGATGATGTGCGGATAGTGAATCGTGAAGTGCAGTGGATTAGCAAGGAGGAAGTAAGGATAGCTATGAAGAGGATGAAGAATGGAAAGGTTGTTGGTCCAGATGACATACCTGTGAAAGCATGGAGGTGTTTAGGTGAAATGGCAGTGGAGTTTTTAACTAGACTGTTTAATGAAATCTTGGAAAGTGAGAGGATGCCTGAAGAATGGAGAAAAAGTGTTTTGGTACCGATTTCTAAGAATAAGAGTGATGTGCAGAGCTGCAGTAACTACAGAGGGATAAAATTGATCAGTCACAGCATGAAGTTATGGGAAAGAGTAGCGGAAGCTAGGTTAAGAAGGGAGATGATGATTAGTGATCAGCAGTACGGTCTCATGCCAGGAAAGAGCACTCCAGATGTGATGTTTGCTCTGAGGGTGTTGATGGAGAAGTACAGAGAAGGTCAGAAGGAGTTGCATTGTGTCTTTGCGGATTTAGAGAAAGCATATGACAGGGTGCCTAGAGAGGTATTGTATGAGGTTGTCAGGAGTGTCAGAGAAGTATGTAAGAATGGTACAGGATATGTAAGAGGGTAGTGTGACAGCGGTGAGGTCTGCGGTGGGAGTGACAGATGCAGATGAGCCCTTTCTTATTTGAAATGGTGATGGACAAGTTGACAAACGAGATCAGGCAGAAGTCCCTGTGGACTATGATGTTTGCAGATGACATTGTGATCTGTAGTGAGAGTAGGGAACAGGTGGAGGAGACCATGGAGAGGTGGAGATATGCTCTAGAGAGAAGAGGAATGAAGGTCAGCAGGACTAAGTCAGAATATATGTGAGTGAATGAGAGGGAGGATAGAGGAATGGTGAGGATGCAGGGAGTAGAGGTGGCGAAGGTGAATGAGTTTAAATACTTGGGATCAACAGTTCAGAGTAATGGTGACTGTGGAAGAGAGGTGAAGAAGAGAGTACAGGCAGGATGGAGTGGGTGGAGAAGAGTGTCAGGAGTGATTTGTGACAGACGAGTACCAGTAAGAGTGAAAGGGAATGTCTATAAGAGGGTAGTGAGACCAGCTATGTTATATGGGTTGGAGACAGTGGCATTGACAAAAAGGCAGGAGTCAGAGCTTGACGTGGCAGAGTTGAAGATGTTAAGATTTGCACTCGGTGTGACGAGGATGGACAGGATTAGGAATAAGTATATTAGAGGGTCAGCCCAGGTTGGAAGGTTTGGAGACAAAGCCAGAGAGGCAAGATTACATTGGTTTGGACATGTGCTGAGGAGGGATGCAGAGTAGAGTATATTGGGAAAAACATACTAAGGATAAAATTGCCAGGTAACAGAAAAAGAGGGAGGCCTAAGATAAGGTTTATGGATGTGGTGAGAGAGGACATGCAGGTGGTTGGTGTGACAGAGCAAGATGCAGAGGACAGGAAGAAATGGAAACAGTTGATCTGCTGTGGCGACCCCTAATAGGAGCAGCCGAAAGAAGAAGATGTGTACAGTTCCCACTGAGGAAGGCAGGTTTACTGCCAAAACTGGTTTGGGTTTTGATTTGTGCCTTTGGCAGGATCAGGATGGTGCATTGTTTATTCTGGAATAAAGTAACATTCCACACTTGATTGCTGGCCTTTTTTCATTTTAGTATCCACTATTTTGGCACCTGCCGTACTTGTGGATTTGTTGCAGGACTGAAGTGATTGTGTTTCATTCCGCTGTTGGCATTTGTTTGCAGGATATTAAGCATTCTCTGCAACTGCACCATCTGGTGGAAATTCATGATTGGTTTTTACAGCCCTTATACTATCTCCTTTCGGATTATTTGGCTGGTAACCTGTAGGCAAGTGACATGGAGGGCACGTATTACAGTCAGCTTGGTGTTGGCATTTTTACTACATGGAATGATTGTGATTATTTCTCGCCTTTTGTCTGGATCTGCTGTAGTGTTGGGTCACTTATTTACAGAGACAGTAAAGCCTTCAGAGATTTGTTTGATTTCATGAACGGGTTTCTTATACAGGATTTATGTACTTGATTTATGTTCATATTTTTCAACAACTATACGGCAGGAAACTTATTTAATTTATATAACTAACTTGGGTCACGATCATCAGTTGAACTTTGTGGATGGTTTTCTCTTTTTGGGTGTTTGGTGACTACTGCTTGAGAGACCTTTTGGATGGTTCGGCAGTTGGGACTTTGAACTGTTGCTTTGGGCCTAGTACAGCGGTCGAGTTAATCTTGAGAATTGTGCTTTGTTGGTTTATCAACATTACCAAAGGTACTGTGAATTAAACTGGTCATTTGACTTTAATGTTGCTGATTTGGGTCTAGCACGGATATCGATCGAGAAATATGTGACTGCATCCTATTGGATTACCATCCTGCTATTGTCAATAGATTAGTCATACAATTTAACAGAGTTTGTGTTTGCTATTGGGCTGATGTTTATATATTATATATTACCATCTGTCTGTAGATAACATCATTAGAACTAATGGACATTTTGAGATACCAAGTATCTTTTGTTGGTTTTCAACATAATATATATTGCATTATTGCTTCAATTTAGATAAAAAACATAGGAACTTTGATGTCCCAGTTCTTCAATTGCCTTTGCTGACTATTGTGATAATACTATTCCTTTTTTAGGAATTACACTAGTGAACAGCAGTTAAAAAATGTTTAAATAATGTAAGTAATATATAATGGATTTGTTAACAATCTTGCAGGGACTTTCAGCAGACAAAGATGATTTAAAGGCTTTTGGGCTTGACACAAATATGGATGGCATTAGTGGGGAGTTGGAGACCGATCCCCATACTATTTGCAACCAGTTGTTTGTTAAACTAACTATGGCCATGAAAAGTCTTAGAATGAATGTATGGCACCTTAAATTATTCAAAGCCTACAAAATTAAAGGGATTATGCCCCGAGGGCTGAGAATAAAAATACAACCCTTAGTCAGTATACCTGATGACACTTTATTACAGGAATGGGGTACTGCGCAGCAAGATAGATCCACGAGGTTTGTGGAAATCTTAACCTCATATTATGAACGTACTATTGCTCAGACAGTTATCAAAATCAGGGCCATTTATGGGGAGGTTAAACTCTATGAAAGTCAATCATTTTATACTGCATGCTTTCAAAAACTGACTCAAGAACTTATAAGTTTAGAGAAGCATCTAAAAGAGAAAAAGAGTCATAAGTTCAACAGAGATTTGGGAGACTACAATAGGGGGAACCATTTGAATTTTCAAGAAGTACCAAGAATGTTAAGTTTGCCAATCATTGTTTTAAATTCAACATATAAAAGGAAAAGACATAAATCTATACTGAAAAAAACTAAGGGCAGTGCTAGCAAAAACTCAGGGGATGAATCTTCATCTATAACAGATGTGGACAGTGAACACACACAAATGTCACCAGTACCCAAGAGGAGGAATGTAATTACCCCTTTAGGGCTAACAGGCTCAGAGATGGAAAGAAACATAAACACAGCAGTCAATGTAGACACACTTTTGGAGATGTTAATTCCACAATAAATAAACCATGTAATGTACACATTGTTTCATCAGTGTCTTTAAGTGAAAATGCAATACAATTGCTTAACAAAGCCCTCAGTTTTGTTCCTGCTTTTTTTTGTTCCTGAAGACAGTATTGTTAATGATGTCATGTCCTTTTGTCGATTATTAAATTTGAAATTATTTTTTGAGGGGGATGATGTGTCTCAGAGATCTAATGATTTCAGGTACCACAAATCTTCCTTTATACCCCCAATGAACTGACTGAATTATTTTATATATTTGCTGACTTTGTTTGCTGTTTTCTCATATGTTCTGAAACTAATCCCCCACCCCTCCTCCATTCCTGTGGTGGTGTTAAAGTTTATAAAACTGGTCTAACACCGTTTGTGTTATCTGATTGTTTCAAGACTTGCTGATTTAAAAATAGTCCCTATTTGTAAATTCCTGCATACACTGTTAGAATCTCCTTGTGTTCTGACTGGAGTGCTTTTCAAACAATCTGGAATTATACGGTTGATAAGTATATTCCTTGGCACTTTAACTTTCCAGTGTTCTGCATTGTCTTCATTTTTTTGCCTGATTGAATTATTTTGTAAATTTGCTGACTTTGTTTGCTGTTTTCTTATCTGTTCTGAAACTGCCCTCCCCCCCCCCCATTCCTGTGGTGGTGTTAAAGTTTATAAAACTGGTCTAACAGCTTTTGTGTTATCTGATTGTTTCAAGGCTTTGCCCGCCCCTACTGTAAATTTAATCTGGGACACTCCTCCCAGTCTAGTGTTCATTCTATCTGATACATAGAAAATTTTGAGAAGACCAACCCACTTAGATTCTTAACCTTGAATTATCCTCTGCTCCTCCTTCCCCCTTTTGCACTTTACTAACAAAAAAAAATCTCTCTCCTTGTGTTCTGACAGAGTGTGCTTCTCAG
The DNA here is from genome assembly GCF_019279795.1 of Protopterus annectens. NCBI lineage: Eukaryota > Metazoa > Chordata > Ceratodontiformes > Protopteridae > Protopterus > Protopterus annectens. Next base: position 175,796,506 of record NC_056733.1, read on the forward strand.
CTGATAAGTATATTTTTGGCACTTTTCGACTGTTCAGAGTTGAATTTAGTTCAGAATACATTTGGAATAAATTGCATTTATTTAAACTGTATTTGCTTTAATACTGCTACACACTCAAGTGTGCCAGCTTCCACTGCACTTGAATTGTTTTTAGTGCTGTTTTAGCATTCTGGAAAAAAAATTCTAAGCTTGTTTCCTGCCTTTCCTGTAACTAGTCTAGTCCAGATACAGATTTGCTGTATCCAGGACTGTTGCCCTCCCAAAGCCTTTCTGTGTTTGAGGGAAGCCTTCTAGCCTATCAGTGAGAGTGGTAAGCACTAGGTAGCCTATCTACCACAAGAGGAGTGGTTTCTGGCCCAGAAATTGTAGTTTATTGGACATTTGGGCAGTTTTTCCATCTCTTTCAACTTTCTGGTTTAGAAGCCTGCATTTGTGCTTGCGTCCCACCTTTCCTGTAACTAGTCTAGTCCAGATACAGGTTTGCTGTATCCAGGACTGTTTGTAAGCTTCTGAGCAGTGCCAGAGTCTGCTCTTCAATTTTTCCCTCAGATCTGCTAGTTCTCTCCTCTCCTGCACATTTTCTAGCTTATTAGTTTAGCACTCTACCAGACGTCTTTTAGCAATTATTGTAGTACACAAAAGTGTTACCAGCACTAAACGTTCTACAAAGAAACAGCTCCAGTACTTATTATTAATGCCCACCCCTCCAGGCATGTCTAAAGGTCAGTCCCCTGTATGTTCTCTTATTAAGCTGGTGACCTTGAGCATCCTGAGGCAATGTAGCAACTGCCTCATATACAATGACAACCCTCTCCTCTTACCTCCCAACACTCAGACTTGTGAGAGATGCACTTATATATCCAAATTAAAAACCACGCACTCTCCAGCCAAGACCAGAATAGCTGGTCAAGAGGAGAAGGTCAACACTTGCACCACACCACATGGAACACATAGCCCTCCAGAATACACACCAGCACTGTCTTCACGTAAAAGCACAAACCACACACCCACCTTCGCTAAGGCTCTCAATAAAAATCTACCCAAAACAGTAGAGACTTCCAAGGCAGAAATGCAGTCAACCACAACACATCACTAATCATGAGATACATAACTCTCCTAAACAGTGTGCCACTCAACAAAAGCCCCTAAGGCAAAACAGCATGCCCAACACACTAGTCATAGGTGACTCAATAGTGAGGCACACTGATGTCCCACTCACTAGGTTGAATAAGGAGAAAGTAACAGTCATCTACCTGTCAGGCACCAGGATCCACCACATAATGCACAGACTCAGGTCCCTCAACAACAGGTACAAATATGACTCTGTCATTGTACATGTGGGTGTAAATGACCTAAGACATACCTCCCAGGATTACATGAAAAGTGAGATGGAGGAGCTCTCGGATTATGTAGCCCAGGTAGGTATGACCCTAGCCCTGAGCAGCATCCTACCAACTCCCAGAATGATACCACAGTACAAGCAGAAAATTATTGATTTCAACAATTGGCTAAGTTTCTGGTGTTATTCTAAGGGGATCCAGTATCTGTCTGCCTAGGGTGACATGATTGACAGACCTCGATGCTTTGCCAGAGATGGCTTGCATCTGTCACCCATGGGCTTCTGGATATTGGCTAAGGCTCTTGCCACCCCTATAGTGCCTTTTTAAGCAGTGTTCCAAAGACCAAATTACCACCATAACAGGTGCAAACAAATGCAATATGAGGGTCATGCTGCTCAGTGCTAGAACTCTAAATCTCAAAATGCACTTGCTCGAAGCACTCCTTAAAATGGAGAACATTGACATTTGTGCTTCAATAGAGTCCTGATTCAAGGCAGCAAAAAGCACCCCTGCACTACCAGGCTATAACTCATTCCACACCTTTTGGCTCCAGAACTTGGACTGAAGCTCTACAGGTGGTGGTGTTTCCATATTCATAAAGGATGCGCACACTTCCAGACTGGTAGCCCAAAATAACGCATCTGAGATACTTCAGGTGCAGCTGACATTGGGTAAGACAGTGATTCAGGTCGTAGCTTGCTATAGGTCCCCAATCATGTCCCAAGACTCACACTCCATGTTCAAAAGCACCCTGGAGAATATTAGGGTCCAACCTAACACTCTCATAATGGGCAAGTTCGACTACCCCTCCATTAACTGGGAAAACTACTCATGTACCAATACACTCGTCCAACTCTTTCTGGAATTCATTAATTCCAATGCCCTGGACCAGCTCATACTTAACCCCACAAGAGGTAGCAACATCCTTGACCTGGTCATTACTAACATGGGCGACTGTTACTCTACACCAATAGTCAACTCCTCCCTGGTTAGATCCGACCACAAACTAATCATCTTGGAAATCCATATCACTCCCACCCACCCCCCCACCCCCCACACACACACACACACACACACACACACACACACAAAGGTAACCACCATAAAAAAAAACTTCTCCAAAGCTAACTTTGGGCTCTTAAAAACAGAGGTGGCTAACATCACAGCACCCAGGCAAATGGAGAATAGTTATATGACCACTGAATCATACACCAATGCACTGTACGAACATATACACAAATGCATGGATCTCGCCATACCCAGTAGAACCCAGACACTCTCCTCAAAATGAAGGAAGCCAATCTGGTGGTCCCGTGCCATAAACAAACTCTACAACAGAAGGAGGAAACTGGTGCAAAATAAGGTGAAGTCCTAAGACTGGAAAAACTCCCTTATCAGCCTATACAAAAGGTTGAGATCCCCCATCAAATCCTCTAAAGCTAGCTATGAAAACAGAATTGCAGCAGACAGTAAAGACAACCATATGGCCTTCTATAGTTATGTAAAGAATCTCCACGGCAATACCCAGATTTGCTCTGAGCTACTGCCCAATGGTACCTCCTATGCCAAGCCAGCAGATATTGCCAATATACTGACCAACAGACTCAGTGCCAACTTCACCCCCTCCCCCCAAGGACCAATCACAATACCAGTATATTGCCAGGCACCCAGTATTACTGCTGCACAGGTTAAAACAGCACTGTCCAAGGCCAAGAATACAGTATCTATGGGACCTAACAATATCCCTGGCTGTGTTCTACATGAACTACAGAGTGAACTGGCCCATCACCTGTGTGCTCTGTTCAGTCACAGCCTCACCTCAGGCTTTGTCCCTACTGAATGGCACACTGCTACAGTCATCCCTCTCCACAAGGGAGGAGTGACTACAGACCCCAGGAACTATCGCCACATTAGCCTGATGAGTCTGATATGCAAAGCTATGGAACGCATCATCATCGACCTAATAAACAAGGATGTAGGGAATCTCCAAACTCTGGATCCTACACAGTTTGGTTTTGTGAAGAGTAGATAATGTCTGCTCAACTTGGTTGACTTCTTTGAGTCAGTCACCAGAGCTGTGGATGAAGACAAGGTAGTTCATACAGCCTACCTTGATCTGGCCAAGGTCTTTGATACCATTCCCCACTCAGAAATCATAGAAAAACTCACTAAGCTAGGCATCAACCCCTATATCACTAGGTGGGTTGCAAACTGGCTCACAGATAGAACCCGCAGTGTGAAAGTAGCTGACTCCAATTCAGAATGTTGACCAGTCATGAGTGGAGTCCCACAGGGTTCGGTCCTAGGTCCTCTCCTGTTTGGTATCTACTTCTCTGAAGTCCAGGCCAACACGAAGGGACTCTGGCTGACAAACTTTGCAGATGATTGCAAGTTAGGAGCTATTATTAACTCCCCATGTTGATATCCTACAGAAAGGCCTCAGTGAAACCAACGACTGGTGCCAGAACTGTGGCCTTAAGCTCAATGCCAAAAAACGTGTCATCATCCCCCTTGGGAAAAAACAGGTTCCCTTGAATTACCACATCGATGGTAGTCCACTGAAAACAGACGGTGTTATAAGAGATAGGAACACAGGTTGACAGCAACCTCTCTTTTGACCACCACATTGCCACTGTGATCAGAAAGTCCTTCTATGTGGCACATCTAATTACTAAGGGTTTTGCATCCAGGCTGATTTCTAAATATCCCAAACAACAATATAGGCAAAGCATAAAAAGGCCTCAAAGAAAAGCAGGACAGCCAAAAACAAACAGAAAGACCCCAAACACACCAGAGTTTTTTTGTTTTTTTGTTTTTTGTGTGTGTAATACTTTAGCCATCCTATTAAAGTATTCCATGAGATATGTATGAATTACCCCTTAAGGACATTCAGGTGACCCAGTTCTAAGGCTTCTGAATGTCCACTGAATTTTTGCATTTCTACTTTTTTTTTACTTTAAGTAAGAGAGTAAATACTCAGTGGATATTTAGATGCCTTAAGAGTTATAACACTTGAAAGTCCTTAAGGGTTCATTTGAATATATCCCATGGCCCTCCTTCAAAGGTGGTTTAAGGAATTACACAATAAATACTCTAATGTACCTGGGGTCTTTTTACCTGTTGTGTATGCATGTGTGTTTGTGTGTGTGTGTGTGTGTGTGTGTGTGTGTGTGTGTGTGTGTGTGTGTGTGTGTGTGTGTGTGTGCGTGCGTGTGCGCGTGCGTGTGTGTGTGTGTGTGTGTGTATGTATGTGTGTGTGTGTGTGTGTGTGTGTGTGTGTGTGTGTGTGTGTGTGTGTGTGTGTGTGTGTGTGTGTGTGTGTGTGTGTGTGTGTGTGTGTGTGTGTGTGTGTGTGTGTGTTCAATCAGCTTTGTTGCTCTCCACTTCAGTAACTTACCTTCCATTATTGCCAAACCATTGACTCACACAGCATTCAATCACCAGAATGGGTGCAATCATGGGTCCTTCAGGTGGAGGTTCTGTTATCCTTGCTGTATGTGGTTGACAAAATAGGGCTCAATAAACAGGGTTTGATGCTTCCAAAGATAACCGCAAACTACTGCACTATTATGATTTTTTATATATATATTTATATATATATATATATATATATATATATATATATATATATATATATATATATACATATATATTTATATATATATGTATATATATATATATATATATATATATATGGATTCACTTCAGAAGCTCGAAATACTGAAATCTTGAATTTCAGTATCTCGAGCCCAAGAAGTGGAATCCACAAACAACGAAAACTAAAAAAATGCAAAATTCAAAACTTCGAATACCAGAAGTTTTGAATTTTGCGGTTTTACTACACACACACACACACACACACACACACATACACACACACACACACACACACACACACACACACACACACACCATCCACCACACAAACACACACAATCACTCTATTACATGAAAGCAAGCCCCCCACACACACCCTACTTAAATATTCTCACTCCCAGGTTGCACTGCATACAAACACACACAAAACACCACCACACCAGCTACTTTCTCTTCGCACACACACATCACAGCAATAAAACCTATTGACACACACCACAGCCCCTACCCAAACCCCTTAACACACACTTACCTGAATACATAACCATAGCGGAACTTTAGAAGCGCGAAATTCAAAACCTCTGGTTTTCGAGATTTTGAATTTTGCACTTCTAAATGTTCGCTATTATGTGGATTCGGCTTCTTGGGCTCAAAATACTGAAATTCGAGATTTCAGTATTTCGATCTTCTGAATGGATCCCATATATATATATATATATATATATATATATATATATATATATATATATATATATATATGGGTCTACTTCACTTGACCTAAAACTCATTTGACTTACACCCATTTGATCGGCACCCAACAGACCTAAATTTCTTTTGACTGACAACTCATTTGACTGACTCCCATTACACCGACATTTAAGACATAGACTTGTTGTGGGTTTTCCTTCACCTGTTACTTGCTTGTGATAAAAAAAAAATGACTGTAACTTAAAGTGCTGACTGTTAGAATTCCGATAGTTATGTAGAAAGTAGTATTGTAGTGTTTCCAAATTTGGATTTGTCTCTTTATATTTTTATGAGAAGTATCTAAAGTAATTTGGCAAATGTTTTGGGCATTCCCAGCAGTAGTGGCAACGTGTAGAGTACTGTAAGGCAATTTAAAGTTATACACCCTTTTCCCCACTGTAGTGCGATCCTGGAGTTAGTATATATAATTAGGGGGGTGGGGTGTAGCCCCCCCCCCCCACCAGGTTTGGTTGTACTTTGTCCCATTTCTGTTAAGAGGGTAAGTAAGTAGTTTTTAAGTTCTGGAAAGTGTTAATTATTGGTGTTCCAAGTGTGCTTGTCTATGATTTAAGATTTAGTATGTTGAAATTCAGCATTGTAAGCTGTCGGTGAAATGGGAGTCAGTCAAATGAGTTGTCAGTCAAATGGCATTTAGGTCAATTGGGTGTCGGTCAAACAGGTGTCAGTCAAATGACTTTTAGGTCAAGTGAAGTAGATCCATATATATATATATATATATATATATATATATATATATATATATATATATATATATATATATATAAAACACAACCGAACAAAATGCTGCTGGTTGTATGTGTATGAGCTTTCCTTAGAAATTATAAGATTTGAAAAACACATTCCAAACATTAGTATTTATTGTATTTATTTTGACTTATAAAATCGGTTGTGTTTTCATATGAGCTTAATCAGTTTTGTCTTGTACTTGGATGTTGAGATACTCAAAAAATGTGAAGATTACAACAATGTAAATACATTTGACATCTGTTTTATCTGTACTGGACAGAGGTCAAGGGTCAATGTAGCTGTGTTTTTACCATGTAAGCTTGAAAGATAAAATATTTCTATAACTCGTATGTAGCATGGTTTTGGGATTATTAATGCAAATATGAACAAGTTATTTTAGACAGTTGAAGGCATCACAAGCCTGATTCTGGAGAAAAGCCTTGACTACATGGACTACATGAAAAGAGACATAGAGGAGCTCTCTGATTATGTAGCCCAGGCCGGTATGACCCTGACCCTGAGCAGCATCTTACCCTCGCCAAGAATGATGCCACAGTACAAAGACAAAATGATCAGCTTTAACATTTGGCTTAATTACTGGTGTCATTCTAAGGGGATCCAATGTCTGTCTGCTTGGGATGACATGCTTGACAAGCCACGCTGCTTCGCAAGGGATGGCTTGCACCTGTCACCCCTGGGCTTCCGGATATTGGCCAAGGCTCTTGCCACCCCCATAGTGCCTTTTTTAGGCAAGGCTCAAAAGACAAACCCACCTCCCTAGAAAATACAAGTGGAAAAAAACTAAGGGTAATGCTGCTCAATGCCAGAAGTCTAAACCTCAAGATGCACGCTCTCAAAGCCCTCCTTAGTATGGAGAACATCGATGTCTGTGCAGTGAATGAAACCTGGTTCAAGGCTCCTGAGAGCACCCCAGCACTACCAGGTTTTACCTCATATCATGCTTTCCAGCCCCAAAACTTGGACTGAACCACAAAAGGAGGGGGAGTATCCATATTCATCAAAGATACCCACACCTCCAGGTTAGTGGCAATGCACGAAGCATCGGAGACCATCCAAGTGCAACTAACCATAGGCAAAACTGCCCTACAGTTTGTAGCATGCTACAGACCACCCTCTCAAACTCAGGAACCCCACTCAGCCTTCCTGAAGACACTGGAGAGTATGAATGTCTCTCCAAATACCATCATATTGGGAGACTTCAACTACCCAAACATAGACTGGGAACATTACTCAAGTCCCAACACCCTAGCCCAAAGGTTCCTAGAATTCATAAACTCAAATGCGATGGAACAACTAGTCACCACTCCCACAAGAGGAAATAATATACTAGACCTGATCATCACAAACATGGGGACAAAATGCTCCACACCGGAAGTATACCCCTCATTGGTGAGATCAGACCATAAATTAATCTCACTGGAAATCCACATCTCGCCCCCACCCCCTGCACAAAAGACCACAGTGAAGAACTTCTCAAAAGCCGACTTTACACTTCTTAAGACTGAAGTGGTATCCTTCAAGGCCCCTGGGCCAATGGAAACCACAACCCACACTGCTGAATCCTTTATAAATGCCATCTACGGGCACCTTCAAGAATGCATGGATCATGCAATCCCTAATAAAACCAAGACCCATTCCCCCAAAGGCAGGCGCCCTGTCTGGTGGACCCCAGCCATTAACAAACTTTACAACAGGAGGAGGAAGCTACTACATGACAGAGCAAAATCCCTAAAAGGGAAGGCATCTCTGATCAGTACTAGCAAAAAACTACGATCACTCATAAAATCATCCAAGGCCAACTTTGAGAGAAAAATCGCAAAAGACACAAAAGACAATCACAAGGCCTTCTTTAGCTATGTTAGAAACCTGGGTGGAAACTCCCAGATATTCTCAGAGTTAGTCCAAAATGACACAAAATACACTGAACCCACAGACATTGCCAACATTCTGGCAGACAGGTTCAGTGCAAATTTCTCCGCCCCCCCCCCAAAAGGAGAAATATCTATCCCAGCAGAGTGTAGCCTCCCTAACATCTCAGATGCCCAGGTGAGAGCCGCCCTCGCCAAAGCTAAAAACACAGCATCAATGGGACCAGACGGTGTCCTGGGCTGTGTGTTACATGAACTCCAAGAGGAACTAAACCCGCACATAAGGCTGCTGTTTAACCTTAGCCTTACTACAGGATACGTACCCAAAGAGTGGCGTACAGCAACAGTGGTCCCACTCCACAAAGGCGGTGCTTCTACGGACCCTGGAAATTACCGCCCCATAAGTTTGACGAGCCTGGTCTGCAAATCTATGGAAAGGATCATTATGGAACTCATAAACAAAGACATTGGGGACCTACAGACATTGGATCCTACCCAATTTGGCTTTGTCAAGGGCAGATCCTGCCTTTTGAACTTGGTAGACTTTTTTGAAACAGTCACTAAGGCCATTGATGAGGGTAAGGCAGTTCACACAGCCTACCTTGACCTTGCAAAAGCCTTCGACACAATACCCCACTCAGGCATCATAGACAAACTCACCAGCTTAAATGTAAACCCATATGTCACAAGATGGGTTGCAAACTGGCTCAAGGACAGAACCCACAAGGTCAGAATTGCTGGAGCCATGTCAGACTCTAAGCCAGTCACAAGCGGTGTCCCACAGGGCTCAGTCCTGGGTCCCCTCTTGTTCAGCATTTATTTTTCCGAGGTGCAAGCAAACAAAGGAGGATTGTGGCCGACAAAGTTCGCAGATGACTGCAAACTGGGCGCCATAATTGATACTCCAGCGGACACAAGCATCCTTCAGAGAGGCCTCGTAGAAATGGATAATTGGTGCCAGAGCCATGGCCTTAAACTGAACGCCAAAAAATGTATAGTCATACCCTTTGGGAAAAACAAGGTACCCACAAATTACCACATAGGTGGTAATCCATTAAGTACGGAAGAGGTAATCAGGGACCTAGGGACCCAAGTTGACAGTAACCTCTCATTTGACACTCACATTGCCAAGGTGGTTAGGAAGACCTTCTATATTGCCCACCTTATCATGAAGGGATTCACATCTAGATCAAGAGAGGTCATTGTGCCCCTGTACTCTTCTCTTATCAGGCCCATGATTGAGTACAATGCCCCATTTGGGATGTATCTTACCCGACACCTGCAGCAGTTGGAAAGACCCCAAAAGTTTCTCACCAAGAGGATAAAGGGTCTCAAACATATGTCATATGCTGCCCGGCTGAAGAAACTCCAGCTCTATTCAGTCGCATACCGCCTACTCAGAGGTGATCTATGCCTGACATACAAGGCCATGTCCAATCTGGAATTAATGGACATGCTCCACCTCAGAAAATCCAAATCCATCAGAGCCACAGGAGCAAGAGATTTGAACCTCAACACAGAAATAAATAGGATGTGCTGGAGGGACAGATTCATAACCCAGAAGCTCCCTACACTCTGGAACAGAATCCCAGTCCATGTTAGGCAGAGCCCCTCACTAACTCTCTTCAAGAGAAATCTTGATGAGTGGATGGGAGATCGTAGGTTTACCCCGGGGGTCATCTCTGTGTCACTACTAGACAGGGGCACAGTAAACTAAACCCTAAATGGGCGTAGTATTCTCATCCCAAGGGGTGGCAAAAGCCACACACACTCTGGCTAGGCTTATAAATGCCCTAGGGCAGATAGCCTAGTACGAACCTATGAACCTATAAACCTAAGATGTTATTAGGGTTTAGTGAGTCAACTTCTCTGAAGTCCAGGCCAACACGAAGGGTCTCTGGCTGACAAAGTTCACAGACGACTGCAAGATGGGAGCTATTATTAACTCCCCAAGTGATGTTGACATCCTGCAGAAAGGCCTCACTGAGACCAACGACTGGTGTCAGAACCATGGCCTTAAGCTCAATGTTAAAAAATGTGTCATCATCCCCTTTGGGAAAAACTCAGTTCCCATGAAATACCACATCGATGGTAGTTCACTGAACACAGAAAGCATTATAATAGATCTGGGAACACAGATTGACCGGAACCTCTCTTTTGACCACCACATTGCCACTGTGGTCAGAAAGTCCTTCTATGTGGAACATCATTACTAAGGGTTTTGCATCCAGGAAGAAAGAGGTCATTGTCTCCCTCTACTCTTCCCTCATTAGGCCAATCATTGAGTACAATGCCCCATTTGGCATGTACCTCACTAGACACCTGCAACAACTGGAGAGGCTGCAAAAGTACCTCACAAAGATGATCCTAGGCCTTAAACAGTTGTCCTATATGGACAGACTCAAAAGACTCCAACTATTCTCTGATGTGCAGAGCTGTAGTAACTACAGAGGGATTAAACTGATCAATCACAGCATCAAGTTATGGGAAAGAGTACTGAAAGCTAGGTTAAGAAGGGATGTGATGATTAGTGATCAGCAGCATGGTTTCATGCCAGGAAAGTGTACTACAGATGCGATGTTTGCTCTGAGAGTGTTGATGGAGACGTACAGAGAAGGCCAGAAGGAGTTGCATTGTGTTTTTGTAGACTTAGAGAAAGCATATGACAGGGTGCCTAGAGAGGAGTTGTGGTATTGTATGAGGAAGTCAGGAGTGTCAGAGAAGTATGTAAGAGTGGTACAGGATATGTACGAGGGTAGTCTGACAGCGGTGAGGTCTGTGATGGGAGTGACAGATGCATTTAAGGTGGAGGTGGGATTACATCAAGGATCAGCTCTGAGACCTTTCTTATTTGCAATGGTGATGGACAGGTTGACAGACAAGATCAGACAGGAGTCTCCGTGGACTATGATGTTTGCAGATGACATTGTGATCTGTAGTGAGAGTAGGGAACAGATGGAGGAGACCCTGGAGAGATGGAGATATGCTCTAGAGAGAAGAGGAATGAAGGTCAGCAGGAATAAGACAGAATATATGTGTGTGAATTAGAGGGAGGATAGAGGAATGGTGAGGATGCAAGGAGTAGAGGTGGCGAAGGTGGCTGAGTTTAAATACTTGGGATCAATAGTTCAGAGTAATGGAGAGTGTGGAAGAGAGGTGAAGAAGAGAGTACAGGCAGGATGGAGTGGGTGGAGAAGAGTGTCAGGAGTGATTTGTGACAGACGAGTACCAGTAAGAAAGATCTACAATAGGGTAGTGAGACCAGCTATGTTATATGGGTTGGAGACAGTGGCATTGACAAAAAGGCAGGAGTTAGAGCTGGATGTGGCAGAGTTAAAGATGTTAAGATTTGCACTGGGTGTGACGAGGGTGAACAGGATTAGGAATAAGTATATTAGAGGGTCAGCCCAGGTTGGAAGGTTTGGAGACAAAGCCATAGAGGCAAGATTACGTTGGTTTGGACATGTGCTGAGGAGGGATGCTGAGTATATTGGGAAAAAGATGCTAAGGATGAAGCTACCAGGTAACAGGAAAAGAGAAAGGCCTAAGATAAGGTTAATGGATGTGGTGAGAGAGGACATGTAGGTGGTTGGTGTGACAGAGCAAGATGCAGAGGACAGGAAGAAATGGAAACAGATGATCCACTGTGGTGACCCCTAACGGGAACAACAGAAAGATGATGATGATTCGCTGTCTCATATCGCCTACTTAGAGGCAATCTCTGCTTGACTTACAAAGCCATGTCTGACCCAGCTCTGTTAGAAATGCTACATCTAAAGAAATTCCAATCCCTCCACACCACATGCTCCAGAGACCTCAACCTCATTACCACAATCAACAGAACATGCTGGAGGGACAGGTTCATAACCCAGAGACTGCCTATGCTATGGAATAGACTTCCCATACATGTCAAACAGAGCACCTCACTGGCCCTCTTCAAGAGAAATCTTGATGAGTGGATGGGAAATATAAAATTCATCCCAGGGATCACTCCATTGGCTCTGCTCGACAGAGGCACTGCAAACTAAGGTCAGGTGGCACGATGCCAGGGTAATCCTATGGGCTAGGCTTGTAAAGGCTCCAGGCTCATTAGCCTAGTACACACCTATGAACCTATGAACTAAGACTAGAAATTCAACCAGCAAGTAGAACATTCCCTTACTTATTGGCCATTATACTTCAAAAAAAGGAAGCAAAGAATCGGTTTGTTGTCCTTGACTGCTGATAATTGCTGAAATATTCTGAGTACCTGGTCACAACAGCCTGATGTTGAAAAGGTACACTCAATATCAGTGTTATGTCAGATGTGCATGCCATATTTGCCAGGTGTAAGATTCTACAAAGATGGGATGGGATAAAGATTTTAAACATGTTCTAACTGAGCTCAAGTTGCTAGATAATGACAGAGCTTCAGCAAACAGTTTCAAAATAGTTACACACAGCTCTTCACTTAAAAAAAATACTCTAATGTACATGAACATGTTAGACTATGCAGTTAGAAGTTCCATCTAAATGATCAAATGGCACATTATATGTTATCTGAGAATCAGAAAGAAAACCTTTGCAGTTTGTGCTCTTGACAAAAACATATGAACAGGTCAGTTGAGTGAAACTGCTATGCATTCTAACTGATAATCTGACCCCCTCCCCATTTCTAGGTGCATGTGTATGCATTGGGTTTAGTGTGCAAGCCCCGTCCCACACCACCCTGATAAGTGTGCTGTGCATACTTCCTCCTATGCCACCCTAAGTGTGCAAACTTCCTCCCACACCACCCTAACTGTGCACACTTCCTCCCATGCCACCCTGATAAGTATGCACACTTCCTTCCACACCACCCTGATAAGTGTGCACAGCTCCTCCATGTCACCCCGATAAGTATGCACACTTCCTCCTGTACCACCCTGATAACTTTGCACACTTCCTGCCATGCCACCCTGATAACTGTGCATACTTCCTCCCATGCTAGCATGATTAGCATGCACACTTCCTCCCATACTACCCTGATAGGCTTCCTGTCATGCATTATTAATAGAGCACATGCCTTGGGAGTTGACAACAGTGTATTGCTAGGAGTGACCCAACAATTTTTTATAATTTTTGCCCATTGACCACATGGCAACTATCGCCCTTCTATTATTAGTTAACACACTCATTCCACATAGCATGTGAGATGATTGCAGAGACTGTCATTCAGGTAGCCATCAGGAGTTTTTTCTGTTATGCTCTAACCTTACCCCTTAGTAGATGAACTACAGTTAGCAGGGGTGCATATAAACACTCTACCTCTGTAATATGGGATGGATACTGAAACCTCATCTTCAGGTTAATAGTAACAGCAAAGGAAAAGTTGAGCATAAAGTTGATCATTATAGGGTGATTTTTTGACTGTTCATACATGTAAACAGCAAAACAGCAATGGTCTTCTTACTTCCGTCACTGCTTTTTGGCTTCCACATATTCACAAACCTGAACTCCACCTCTTTGCATTTACCAATGTAAACATATAAAAAGGTGTTTATCTTGCTTCAGACCTGCCATCTTGAAACTATCATTATAATACTTTAAAATCAGTTAAGGGACTTGAATTTCACTACCATCTTATAGCAAGTCAGCTCATATAATACCACGACTCAGCTCACGTTATCCCATAATCAGTTCTCACTGTCACACAACTCAGTTTATGCTGGCCTACAGCTCAGTTCACGCTGTCCACGACTGAGTTCTTGCTGCCCCACAACTTATCTCATGCTGTCTCACAAGATAACACACTCTCTCTGAAGCCTTGCTTTAACAAACGCACTCTGAAATGTCATATTCTACCACTGGTACTCCTCTGCTGTAATTCCTCTCCGTTACAAGACTCATCTTGCTGTCATCACCACTAAATCAGACATGCTTCTAAAGACAACTCCAGCTACCTGAGTAACAAATGGTAGGTAAACAACCAACAAAACATCAGCTGACATATTACGGCAGTGTGATCCTTATTGGAAATATTAATGGATTTAATCTGCTTCTCTGCAATTTCTTTTTAACGCAAAGGGTACCTTAATGAAGAGATATTTAACAAGGCCTTCATATAATTGTAAGTTGGCAATCAGTAAGTGAATTTGTGCCATGCAATTTAAAATCAATGAAACTCAGAAACTGGCTTAACATCCAGTGTGTCTGTTTCTATGAGCTATAGCTTTCAGTCAGAGATCTTTCACAAACTAGTTTAATTGCATATTATTCTGATCAGTTTGGACATGAACATTTTTTAATTTTTCAGAATTGGTCTTGAAGCAGCAAGGCGTCTTGAGGGTTATTTACAGAAAATGTTTTGTTGTAATTATCACCAAGCAGGTTCCAGTAAGAGGCAGGTTCCTGCATGTTTATGCCAGACTCACTGAGAAAGGAAGACATAGCAACAGCAACAGCCATCTCAGTTTTTATTAACAGAATACAAACCAGATTTATTGAGAACATTTAAAGCAAAGCATTATGTTGATGTCCTCTTTATAACTTGCAACATAACTGGAAATCTGCAATGTGATTGTGCTTTGGTATCTACCAATATACATCACCAATCCAATAATATTATATATTTTAGTTATTCATTTAGCTGGGTAAGTGACCAGAACACCATGATCCTTTTTCAATAATGACATGGGCTATAGGTGCAGTATATATGGACAGTTTAAATTAGCCAATCAACGTGTATGTCTGTGAGAGGTGGCAGTACCCAGAGAAAACCTATAAAATTAACGGGAAGAATAAGAAAATTCCAACAGAGATCAGGATCAAACCCTTATCCTTGGGGCTGTAAAGCAACTATATTAACTACTATGTCACCCATGTAATATCTGTAAAGAGCTCCTTTTCTAGATCTGTATGACAATAAAATATGTTCTGTGTGTTTCAAACCTGATGCCAAAATGTTATTGTGTTATTATGTATCATTACAAAAGTCTCTGCTGCAGCAGAGTGACAGAGAACATCATAATGTATTTTCCATGGTAGTACTACTACTACTCCAAGATTTTTATTTATTTCTCTTATGGTTTGCTTGCTTGTGGTCTAAAATAGCTATGAGAATAGATATATTGTGATTTCTATATGCTTATCTTTAAATGTTTAGAACTTTACTTGACTGATTTCTCGAAAGCAAACTACATAAAGGCATCCTCAGAAGATCAGATACATAGTTCAACAGTGGATTAATGGCTGCTGAGTTAATGGACATTTACTGCGACCAGGGTCACTGTTATTCTGGCAGCATGCAGTATAATAATAGTACTGGCTTACTCTAAGCTATCAATGCCCATGCTGTAGTCGCTTAATCTTAAGGCTGCAACAGACCAATAATGAGCTCAAGTCCTGCTTTATCCTTACTATTTTGTAAGATGCAACAAAGCAACACATTTCAACAGACAACAAAATGAAACAAAAAGTACAAACACTTACATGGTGCTTTTCTCTCTGTTTTTTGTTCTCTTTTGATATTCGGGAAGACTGTGAGGAAAATGTGCTTGTTTCTTTCTTTCTTGCCTTATCCAAATACTCACACATACAGTTATTTTCTTAATGGAAGTGAATAGTTTCCTAGATTTACAGGTTCACTGGCAGATACTAGGCTATATGTGCAGAGTATGTTTACAGCCTAACAATTGCAATGCCCTTCATTTGCTCCCCCATATATAAAGAACAGGGAGTCCAGGAGTGAAATTATGCGTTCCCTTCCACTCACTGAGGATATGTTTGAAAAGAGTTGGGGAGATGCTTTGTTTTGACCTAGAGAGAAACACTTTGCTGTAGGTATAAAATTCTCTGGAAGAGAGACCAATCCTTGCCAATAGGTTCTGTTTATGTTTCAATGTAGATTCAGATCCCTGGAGTGGGTATTAAGTAAAAGATGGTCATTTGTTGCCTTGAATGCCTGAGTCAGCCTGAAAGAGTTATAAGGTACAGAGAACTGTGAGCCTTTTAGTCATTCTTTTTAGCTTAGGGACAAAACCATAGCTAGGTTGGAGTGAAGGGTTGGCTTCCCCAGGGGTAAGTAGTTAGGGGACTTTGACTGGAGAAATGTAAAAAATGTGTTAAATAGGTAGATTGGAACCTCAGAGCAACTTTTTTGTTATCTTTTGTTCTGTTTTGTTTTTGCTTCTCAGTTTTAGTTTGAGTGTAACCATTGCAGAAGACTTCCCAGGGTGCCGATTTCCCTGGCTACTGCTTTGCTAAGGGAGCTCATCCCAGAAATAACTGAAATTTTCTAAGAAAGTGTTGGGATTTTTCATTGTTTTATAGTTTTGCATGCTGCCTAGGTCATCAGACTACTAAAATGTGTAGACTCATGAAGGCCACGAATAAACTTTTTGTTACCCATGTTAAGTGCCCATATGTATTTTAAATCTGTCCCTACTGTAAGACTTCCTGAACTTTAATAATAATGCCTTCCAGTATTTATGTATTATCTGAGTGGCATAATTAACCTTTCTGCAAATGTAATTCTGCTCAGTCTTAAACAAAGGAGCATTATCCCTGGTTAAAGGGTATGGTGTCTCAACTACAAAACCAATTTCTCCTCTAAAATCATACTTTAAAATTGGTCTCATCACAAGGTATAACTTACCTCTTAATACCTTGTACATAATGCTATATAAATTGTTTTAATCTATCACTGTAAGATAACATTTTAACACTATCCTTTTAGTATTTCACCACTGTACTGACTCCAGTATCCCTCTCTCTGGAGACATTATATAAAAAAGACTTAGATTGTATTTCACAATTGCTCTATTAGCAGACAAAAATGAGGCCCTCAATATGTCTGATTCTCTTGATTTTATAATCGGTAAAAATAAGCCCTATTTACTGCCTCATGTTCACCGACAACTTTCTGCTCCTAGTCCACACAAGCTCAACATGTGAGAAATGCAACTATATTAAGAACCTTGAATCCATGCTCTGTCACATACCAGTCAGTACATATGACAATGAACGGGTTTCCAGCATGCACACCTCACCTCCTACTGTACCCAAACACATATCACACATACCTACATATGCGAAGGTCCTCACCAGAAACATGCCTATACACCAGAGACCTCCCAAACACAAACGCAAGCATTCTACACATAATACTTCTTCTACAGAACACAATACACATAATAGCTCATGCACCAGTGTCTCACCTGTCAAGCCCTTAAGGCGAAACATAAAACCAAACATATTAATCATAGGTGATTCCATCATAAGACACACAGATGTGTCTCTCACCAGGCTGGATAAAGAAAAGGTCACAGTCAGCTGTCTGTCAGGTGCTAGGATCCACCACATCACACATGCACTCAAGTCTCTACACAACAGGTGCTGTTATGACTCCATCATAATCCATGTTGGTGTGAATAACTTAAGATGTATCTGTCTGAACTATATGAAGAGAAACATGACTGAGCTCTCAATTGATGTGTCTCAGGCAGGTATGTCCCTAGCCTTAAGCAGTATTTTACCTTCACCTAGGATGATGCCTCACTACAAACAGAAAATTATTGATTTCAGTAATTGGCTTAGTTTCTGGTGTCAGTCTAAGGGGATCCAGTATCTGTCAGCCTAGGATGACGTGATCAACAGACCTCAATGCTTTGCCAGAGATGGTCTTCATCTGTCACTCCTGGAATTTCAGCTACTGGCTAAGTCTCTTGCCACCCCCACAGTGCCTTTTTTATGCAGTGTCTCTATGACAACATTCCCAATGTAAAAACTCTATTTAACAACAACCTCAAGGTTATATTGCTAAATGCTAGGAGTCTTAGCATGAAACTGCACTCACTGGAAGCAGTCCTTACCTTGGAAGACACAGAAATGTGTGCAGTCACAGAGACCTGGTTCAAGGCTGTGGAGAGCACCCCATCTATACCAGATTACACCTCCTTTCACACATTCAGGCCTCAAACTGAAGGCATGAAAACTAAAGGAGGCAGTGTGTTAATATTCATTAAAGATAAATACACCTCCAGATTGGTTAAGCAGTATGATTCCCTGGAGATACTTCAGGTGCAGTTAACTGTTGATAGGACACTATTCAAGCCATTGTCAGCTACAGGACCCCCTCCATGAATCAGGACCCCCACTCTGCCTATTTGGATCTACTAGAGTTTATCAGGATATATCCGAACACTATGGTTTTGGGCAAGTTTAACTACCCATCCATTGACTGGGTAAATTGCTCATGTTCAAACTCACTTGTCCAAAGGTTCCTTGACTTCATTAACACCAGTGCCCTGGACCAGCTGGTTGACACCCTCACAAGGGGTGCCAACATCCTGGATCTGGTGCTTACTAATATGGGGAACCACTGTAGCACCCCCAGTATGAGGTCTTCCCTGGTGAGATCTAACCACAAATCAGTCTCATTCAAAGTAACTATTGCACCTGACCCTCCCTCAGCAGCAATTAAACTAAAAAAAGTCTCCAAATCAGATTATAACCTCTTATGGGATGGTATGAATAGCTTCACTGCACCCCCCAGATGGAATTGGCAGCTACACCAATGCTTTATACAAATACCTGTATAACTGCATTGACTCAGCGGTATCTTATAGGACCAAAACAAGCTCCTCAAGGAAGAGCAAACCTGCCTGGTGCACTACTGTCATTAACAGGCTATACAACAAAAGGAAGAAATTGCTGTCTAAGAGTAAGAGGGAGAGGGCCCTAAATTGGAAACATGCCCTACTCAGCTTAAACAAGCAAATAAGACTTCTTGTGAAGTCCTCCAAAGCAAACTATGTATCCAAATTAGCTTCCTCAAGTAAGGACAACCATAAGGTGTTCTTTAGTTACATCCTTAACCTAAAAGGAAAGGCCCAGATTTGTGCTGAACTGGTAGTTAATGATACCGCATATACTGAGCCTGTGGACATAGCTAACCTGTTGGCTGACAGTTTCTGTGAAAACTTCACTCTCCTGTCCCCACCACATGTACCTCATGACATCCCTATCACCTGCGCCTTCCTTGTATCTCTATAGAGCAGGTCATAAAGGCCCTCTCTAAGGCCAAAAACACAGCATCTGTGGGGACTGATAACATCCTAGGCTGTGTCCTACATGGGCTCAAACAAGAATTAGCAACACAACTGAGTACTCTTTTTAATCATAGTCTAAGCACTGGCTTCACCCTAGCTGAATGTAAAATGGCCACCATTATTGCCTTGCACAAAGGTAGTGCTTCCACTGACCCCAGACACTATATGCCTATTAGCCTGACTAACCTTATCTACAAGGCCATGGAGCAAATCATCATGGACCTTATCAACAAAGATATAGGTAATCTCCAATCACTTGACCCTACTCTGTTTGGATTTGTCAAAGGGATATCGTGCCTGTTAAACCAGGTGGACGTTTTTGTATACAGCCTACCTAGACTTAGCCAAGGCATTTAACACTATCTCCCACTCAGGCATCATTGACAAACTCACCCAGCTAGGTATCAACCCTTATATCATTAGATGGGTTGCTAACTGGCTCACTGATAGAACACATATTGTCAAAATAGGGGAATCCACCTCCAACAGCAGACCTGTAAGCAGTGGTGTTCCACATAGATCGGTCCTGAGACCTCTACTCTTTGGAATTTATTTATCTGAAGTACAATCAAAAACTAAAGGTCTGTGGCTGGCAAAGCTTGCTGATGACTGCAAATGGTCATACAGTCTCCAAATGATGTCAA
The DNA here is from genome assembly GCF_019279795.1 of Protopterus annectens. Taxonomy (NCBI): domain Eukaryota; kingdom Metazoa; phylum Chordata; order Ceratodontiformes; family Protopteridae; genus Protopterus; species Protopterus annectens. Next base: position 175,816,539 of record NC_056733.1, read on the forward strand.
CATCCTACAAGAGAGTCTTATACAAACAGATGATTGGTGCCAACGTCATGGTCTTAAACTCAATGCAAAAAATGTACTATCACCCCTTTCAAGTAAGACCTACGTTCCTGCTAACTAACACATCAATAGCAACACCCTAAGTACACACTCAGTGGTGCAAGACCTGGGCACAGAGGTTAACAGCAATCTTACCTTTGATCACCATGTGTCCACACTGGTAAGAAGGGCATTCTGTGTCACTCATCTCATAAGTAAGGGTATTGCCTCCAGAAAAAAAGAAGTTATAACCTCCCTGTACTCTTCCCTCATCAAGCCAATAATTGAGTACAGTGCCCCTTTTGGTATGTACCTTTCAAGGCACCTGCAACAATTGGAGAAACCACAAAGGTTCCTCACAAGGAAAATTCAAGGTCTTCAGGATATGTCCTATGTGGATCATCTGAAATCACTGTCACTTTATTTTGTTTCACACAGACTACTCAAAGGTGATCTCTCTGCATTGCATATAAGGCAATCTCTGACCCTGCTTTATTGGAAACGCTGCATATCCGCAAGTCAAATGGTACACGGGTTACTCACTCTAAACACGTTAACCTGGAATGTGACATTAATAGAATTTGCTGAGCGGACAGATTTGCCCCCCAGAGATTACCACACCTTTGGAACAGACTCCTACTTCATGTCAAACAGAGCAACTTATTGGTTCATTTCAAACATAACCTGGTGGATGGGTTACCATAAATTTACCCTGGGGGTTCCACTTGTATCCCTCTTGGACACAGGCATTAGGTCCTAATCATGGAAACAATGGTAGAACTTGGCTATGCTTGTAAGGGCCCTAGGCCCATTAGCCTAGTAACTTCCTATGATCCTATTTGTCTCATAGCTCTCTTTCATATGTAGATGATGTGCTGTCTTGTCATTATTCTAGAGCATATCAGTACTCCCGTCTTTAATATATAGTACCAGTTGAACAGCAGAGTTGCCTGGTTTATGTTTATATCCCCTCTGGCACCATGCAACATATGCTTGCTATTAATAACATGAAATCTCATTCTTATTTTAGTGTCCCATGCTTCAAGCATGTTCACATACTTATTTAGTGCCACAATGTCATTGATGTTATTTAAGACAGCTCCAATTTTACAATTGTCAGCACATTTTGTGAGCTAAAAATCAGATAAAATTGGTAATGTAGAAAATACCATATTGAATGATATCAGAGTTAAACCTGATCCTTGTGGCACCCCAGTGTTTATGGATTTTCTCTGTGATGTTCAGCCTTGTAATAAAGTCCATTGTTTTCTATTTCTTAAGCAGTTCTCTTATAGATTTTATGATCAATTGGTTTATACCTAAGTTATTCATGGTGTCTGGTATTAGATCATGTAGTAAACAGTCCAATGCCTTAGATATATCTAGAAATACAACTGCACAGTGTTTACTTTGATCTAAAAATGAAGAGAGCTTGTCATAAAATTTGATTTGCCAAATTAAAGTAGACCTACCCTTAAGAAAACCATGTTGAGTGTCATCCATAGCGGGACCGTATTTGTTGTCTAATATAAAAATTTGAAGTAACCACCTCTCAAAACATTTAACAACTGCAGATGTTAAACTGATAGGCCTGCAACTTGATAAATCATAATTACCTTATTTCTAAATTAAAACAATATTAGCTCTCTTCCATTCTTTTAGTGCCATTGAGATTGTAAGAAAACCATTAACATTTTATCTACACTACATAAGCAAGAATAGTCTAGACCAGATATCCTGAAATATTATTTGGACCAGTTGAACAAGTTCTTTTTACAAAACTTCCTAAGAGTCTTATATCATCTTTTACAATGAATAGATACAGAGGTGTGGTATCCATATAATATCTTGTGTTTATTGTTAGGTTATCATTTGAACATATGTCTACAAAGTATGTGTTAAACAGTTGCACCATTTCTAATGCTGACTATATTACTCTACCCTTAATATGCAGTAGACCAGTTGTGTTTTAGAGACATTTATTTAGCTGAATGATATATCTAACTCATACAAGCAAAATAGGACATTATATTCACATACTGATGAGGCAGGAGTAAAGTAGGATAATTACTTACTTTGACCTGCATAAATCAATCCAACCAAACCACAAAACAATAACATCTAAAACAAAAAGTGAAGAATACTACAGAAAGGAGGCTGAGCGAGGACCACCATTGATTGTAAGCACTTTTGCTCCTTTATTTTCACTTGTAACTTCTTCAGACATCTCACCACTAACACTTCTCCATTTAAATAATAAAACAGACCAATCAAATTGTGGAAAAAACAATTAATTGATTATCCAATTGTGACATTAAAAATCAAGTCATGTGACACAATATACAAACATCAGAGTAACATTACAAACAACTTTAACACACATTTTTTGCACCACCTAACCATTATAAAAGGACATCGCCTTTTTATAAAAACAGTGAGTTATTCTCTAAAAAAATCTCCAAGTGGTGTTGAACAGCAATAAGAAAACCAGAGAAAACTATCAAAAACTGTCAAAGACTCCTTTTTACCAGCAATCGAATAAAACCCAGTTAATAATTAAAACACCTTATTAAACCTAAAAACTAAACCTCAAGATGCACTATTTAGTAATAGAAACACAAAAGAACTTGACCCAGGTTTATTATGTTCTGTCACATATGACCAATATTTTGAAATAACAAGAAATATTATCGACAAGAATTGGGGTGCATTTTTTAGAACAATGGGGTTAACAGAAGAATTAGGACAAGCCCCCACAATAATTTATAGAAAGAGAAGGAATTTTAAAAACATTTTTGAGAAAGAACAAAGTAAAGCAGATGGTGTCTGAGAAAATGGAAAAGTGTGGGACTTGCAAACAATGTAGATTCATTAATGAGACTAACAATAATGTAGATTCATTAATGAGACTAACAATATTTTTATTGGTAACAACAGAAGAGTTTACTCAGTTTCAGGAAATTTTAATTGTAACACCAAAGGCATAGTATATGTTGCGAGTTGTCTATCTTGTCCAGCCTTTTACATAGGCAGGACGGAGAAACAGTTCAGAGAAAGAATTTATCAACATATATACGCCATCAAGAATAAGGATTTTTCTAATACACTTTACAGGCATACTAACTTTTGTGAAAATTTTAATAAATTTATTTTTTGTGTGTTGGAGAAAATAGGTAGAAATGAGAGAGGGGGGAACTGGACATTCTATTTGGAATATAGGAAGATGTTCTAGTAGGTTTTATTAAACACTACACAGTTTCCTGGTCTTAATGACCGTATTTCTATAGCGATTGTTTTAGCTCTAAGACAAGATACAATTAAATGACAAACAGCGGTGAAATGACAAATGAAATATATTGCTTGTGGTCACTTAGGATTTTTTTAGGTGTTGTTTTTCTCGTGAGGTTTAGTTTTTAGGTTTAATAAGGTGTTTTAATTACTAGCAGGGTTTTATTCAATTGCTGGTAAAAAGGAGTCTTTTGACAATTTTTTTATAGTTCTTTCTGGTTTCTTTATTGCTATTCAATACCACTTGGGGATTTTTTAGAGAATAACGCAATGTTTTTATAAAAAGGCGATGTCCTTTTATAATGGTTAGGTAGTACAAAATATGTGTGTTAACAAAGCTGTTTGTAATGTGAATTATTTTAATTAAGCAGTTTGTTACTGTGATAGAATCCGCGGTGTTGCAGCAATAGCATTGGTGCCTCACAGCAAGAGGTTCTCCTGTTTGATTCTCGGCTGGAGTGCAGGGAGTGTCTTCTGTGTGGAGTCTGCATGTCGTCCCCACGGTCGGGTGGGCGTTCGAAAGACATGCGTAAATGTGTGTGGCTTAGTTGAAGGTTGGATGTCGAGCTGGCAGCTCGACGTTCGTGAAAATCTACTGCCAATCATTAGCGGACAGGAGTTCCGCTGCGGCGACCCCTAACTGGGAAAAGCCGAAAGACAAACAAGAACAACAATGTTGTTACTCTGATGTTTCTACGTTGTGTCACATGACTTGATTTTTAATGTCATAACTGAAGACACTGAATATCGAATGGCCTAAAGGCCGAAAATGTCTGACCTCAAACTCGCTACCCCCACACCCCACCGCTAATTATATACATCAACTTTGAGATCGCACTACAGTGAGGAAAGGGCAAATATTCTGATCTTCACTGTACTGCAATCTCACAAAAAGCACATTGAGGTCTGACATTTTTGGCCTTTAGGTCGTTCGATGTTCAGCCACTTCAATTTCGTAATAGGAACCCCCTAATATTGATCCTTGTGGGATGTGTTAAGTGACTGCTAGGAAGGACAAGAAAGTTTGTTTCCATTTGACTGCTTGCTACCTGTCAGTCAGGGCCACAAGAGACTGAGGGAAGAAAGTTCAGTAAGAAGATGTTGATAGGATAAAGTATTAAATGCTTTAGATAAATCTACAAATTATGTAAATAGCAGGTCGCCATCATTCCTATGTTGTTGTTTTTTTATATTGTTGAAGATGAAGAGAGCAATGGCAGTACTATGGAGAGATCTAAAACCATGCTGGGGTTTAGACAGAAGGCTCTTAGAGTTAATGTACTGCGTAAGTTGTCAATGTATACATTTCTCTAGTATTTTAGATAGAGTTGATATGCCACCTTTGTGGAGTGGCATTATAGAGGGGTTTTTTTCAGATGGGTGGGACATATCTATCAGACATGGATCGGTTTATCATTATGGATACAGGGAAAGCCATGGTCTCAGCTGCTGTTTTTAGATATTCTGTTGGAAGTTGGTCAGCAGCTAAATAGGTTGGTTTTAGTTTCAGTTGAAGCTGTTTTATAGTAGAGATGCAAACAAATTATACTAGTAAGGTACTTGGTCTGTAAATCCCAGAGTCAGTGCTAGAATCACCCTTGAGTAGAGGTACCACAACAGGATTCCTTTAGTCCACTGGTTCATATTCATAGAGAGACTAAAGATGAATAGATTTGTGAGGGAGTCAAGTGAGAAAGTGGTTAATACTAACAGAGAAACAATCCCTTTATGTTACATAAATCCATAGAGATAGCAGTGTTAGCTTTGGACAGGTTTTCTAAAACCTGGTAATGGATAACTCATAGGAAGCAATGCTGACTGGATGATGAGAAGGGAACTGGAGGGAGGATAGTGGTGAAGTTTGAACTAAACTTGTCTGTTAATACATATGTGATTTCCGTGGGGATGCAGAGGGGACTGGAGGGGGGATAGTGGTGAAGTTTGAACTAAACTTGTCTGTTAGTACATATGTGATTTCCTTGGGGGTGTGGAGGGGACTGGAGGGGGGATAGTGGTGAAGTTTGAACTAAACTTGTCTGTTAGTACATATGTGATTTCCTTGGGGGTGTGGAGGGGACTGGAGGGGGGATAGTGGTGAAGTTTGAACTAAACATGTCTGTTAGTACTTATGTGATTTCCTTGGGGGTGTGGAGGGGACTGGAGGGGGGATAGTGGTGAAGTTTGAACTAAATGTGTCTGTTAGTACATATGTGATTTCCTTGGGGATGCGGAAGGGACTGGGGGGGATAGTGGTGAAGTTTGAACTAAACTTGTCTGTTAGTACATATGTGATTTCCTTGGGATCTGAGCAGAAGGTGTCATTGGATACAAGCTCCATACAGTACTAGGTATTGTTACTGAGACTCCTGACATCACTTAAGAATGCTATGTAGTCGTTCTCGGATACTGTAACAAAGTTTAGCTCATATTTTGCCTTTCAGGCTTCGATACTTCTCCATAACTTTTTATTTACCCCTTAAATGTCACTTTAGTGCAGGCAAAATATCTCTATTTTAGTGCCAACAATTCTTTTATAATAGATTTTGTTTGTACTGGAAACTATTATAGTGGCTTGTTTTTAAACTTAGTATTATGCTTGCTACAGAGGCGGACAGATGACCCTACACAGGTATTTAGGTAGGCATAGAATTCAGTGGTATAAACTGCAGCTTTAGCCATGTGATGATGAGCACTTAAACTCATGAGGCCGTCAGCTAGCTGCAGGAAATTGTCCTTGGAGAATCCCTGATGATAGTCAGGTTTGGGCATGCCAGGGACTGAGTTTTAAGTAGAATATGACGGTGTAGTAGTCAGATTTAATTAAAATGAGATAATGGTAGGTATGGTGCTTACTTGGGCTTTATCAGTAAGTTTGTGCATCCATTTGAATAGGATATTATCTTTTCAAGGGTTTGCACTGATAATGTCCAAGAATCACTGTGCATATTTATTGCTTATAAGCGGTGGTACGGCGGTAGTATTGTTACCTCACAGCAAGAGGTCCCCCCATCCGATACTCGGCTGGGCTTGGGAGTGCCTTCTGTTTGGAGTCTGCATCTCCTCCCCGTGGTTGGGTAGTGTTCAAAAGACATGCGTGCATAAATGGGCGTGCCTTCATTGAAGGTTGGGCATCGAGCTGGCACCTCGGCGTTTTGTAAAAATCTACTGCCAATCATTAGCGGACCAGAGTTCCGCTGTGGCGACCCCTTACTGGGAAAAGCCGAAAGACCAACAACAACAACAGATGTTTGATAGTTTATGGATTGATAGCTGAAGCCACCAAAACCATAAGGAGCAAACTATAGTTTAGTCAGGTAGGCATCATGGGTTGATTAAATCATAGCTGCACTATGATCTGGTAGGAAGAGTTGTTTATTGACACTAAAATACACAAGAGTTCAGGGTCACTGTCTTCTACAATTAAATGTAATATGATGAATGATGGAAAATAGCAAGAAGTTTATAATGCATTTCCTTGTCAGCTGTAATGTTGCTCCTAAAATGAATGTCATTGACAGACAACTGGGCAGGGGGGATATAAACAACAATAGGTATTTGCTCAGAACAGTCCTTAAAGCTTTGCTCCAGAGGTTCAACTACTACCTGGAAACCATTCCATACCAAAAACTGGCTGGTTATTTAGCCTGACCTCATTGCCTTACATGAAGCATATTGGTAAATATTTTTTAAGTTCTATAAAAATATCCTACAAAGCAGTTTTTCTTAGTCAGTAATAACAGCAGGTTAAAAATTCTGTGAACCCGCTTTCTCCTTGAATGAGCTATACCCATGCTCAGGGGAGTAGAACAGGAGGTATATCCATTCAAAATCACATTGCCATTGTTCAGAAATGGTGATCCTGAGAACCATCCAATGGGCTTTCTGATGATATCAGTTATTCATATGGTTGCTTTGATATTAAACCACTGAAACAACATGATGTTTCCTACAGACCAGCACATGGCATTTAAAGTATATCTCTTTTTACTTTGTATTACCTTTTTATTACCTAGAACAAATTAAACTAACAACTAACTGGTAAGTTTACAACCGTACCATGGATAAAAGTACACATTTATGCCATCACTTTGCTTATGGCATCTTCTCAGTGTTCATAATTTTACTTCAGATCAGTCTTGCATTCAATCTTAATCTTTCACTTACTAGCTCCTTTGCAAGAAAGCAAGTAACACTTGTTTTACTTGGACTTTTTTTGGTCATGATTTTATTTATAAAAATGTGTCTGCACAGTACATGATTCTTGATGTCAGTGACTGAGGACTGCAGACTGTAAGTACCATAACATATAACTCAGGACTAAAAAACATACAGGCAAACTAATAGAAATATAGACTGTATAAAGACAATTATAAAAGAGAAACACACATCCTGCACAAAAAAAAAAAAAAAAAAACATTCATCCTGTCTGCTCAGCTTCTGTTATTAAACTCTATTAACACACTGTGAATCAATGAATAGTTTTTATCTCAAGGTTATGTTTAAATTTGTAATGCATTCATTCATATTAACATTGACTGACGGCCAAACCTGTTCTTGAGTCATTAGCTGACTGCAGCTATAAGGCGTGAAATGGCTGAAGCCACCTGCCTGCTTAAGTATTTTTACTGAGACTTTTGGAACCATACTATTGCCTCAAGGAAAGTACATTATGACAATGCTGGTAGAATTGTATAGAGATTAACTGTTAACATGCCTTCTTTAAGGACTACAGCTTTATTAACTGTCATTTTCACTGAACAATAACACATTCTACAAGACAATAACTGATTATAACTGCTATAAATAACAACCTTTCCTTACAGCTTTAAGAATTATTCTTTGCAAGTTGCTCTGTGTATCAGTGTCAGTGATCATTTTGCATACACAGTACTGCTTCATGAATTTCTGATAATGGAAGTTCTGCAGGAACTTTAAAGGAGAACTATACCATATGCATAATTGTTCCTCACTCTAAAATGTATCTTCATCTCTAAAAACAAATATCACTACACTGCTACACATAAATACAGTATGGTTTCATTCCTTTTCTCCTTGTGTGGCATTCATGTACTATTCATTGTAATTGCCTCAGTTCTTTCCATGTGGTATTTGCAAGAAATCTCACAATATTTTATTTAGGAATTTGTCTTCTTTGCTCTAATATCTTATTAATCATTTTAAACTTTTCTGGACTAGAAAACCCCAGACAGCAAGGTACTTATAGTTTCACTCTCTTTCCTTTCTACTAGGGCCACAAAGCTAATAAGTCTGTAGAAATTTCAGCTCTGTTAATGTACAGTGTCAGCCACAGATGAGACCGCAGCTAAGGCTTCAATTTCAAGAAACGTGATACCATTGGCTGACAGAGGACATGAATGGAGATTGCTTCATACAGCTAATTATTTGCTTTAAATGCAGTTTAGTTTAACCATTGCTATAAGTAGAAGAAAATGTTCAGTAGTGCATTTAACTATGGCAAGGAACACCATAAAGAGAGGAGCAATGGGAGTACAGCCTGTCACTGAACAAGTTAGAGAGCACCACATTTAAAAAGACATCTTCAGAGGAAAAGGAGTAAATTGTAACAAAGGCAGTTATTAACCAATAGAATAAAATCTTGCCTGTATGGCCATTCCCCTTTTGCCAGTACCTATGTTGGCGCCACCTGTGAGATCACATGTGACTGATTGACTGATTGATTAACATTTGATTACTGGGAAAGTCCAACTGGGTAGGTGCCCATTTTCAGAGGAGGCCCAGGGAGAAACGTTCCAAAGTATTACAAAAACATTTTAAGGACAATAATTTTGCAATCTTTAAAAATAATACAAAAACATCTACAGTTTAAATAATTATACTAAATTACACATAATGTGAAGATATTGGTTAAGAATGCACACAACTTTTATAACAATGATTTAATCTTACACAAATATTAGGCATTTTCTAGAGAAATTGAAGGTAAGCTAGAATAATACAAATAGGAATTACAATATAAAGTGAGAGACAAAACAGGGTTATGGCATATTCAGAAAGAGAGTCAGATGAGAGAAATTGCTTCAAATAAGGAAATGAGCAAAGGAAAAGTGAAAAAAAAACTCCTTCAAACTCTAATGAAGAAAGATTCATTATTCTCCTTCTCCGCATTCTAAAAAGGAATACGTATTTCGAGTTCTCACATTCCTCTGCAGAAGATATTTATTTCATGAAGACCTTATAAGCCATTGGATAATATGTTGGCTATCCTCTTGGCAATTCCTCATCAGCAAAGAAAATATTCGGAGAAATGACAAGGGTTCTGGGGGCAAAGTGGACAGTCAACCCACTTTACTGTAATTTTAAGGAAGTATTGAAAGTATATAGTTTTGGGTGGCCACAGTGGTGCAGCGGTTAGCGTTGCCGCCTCACAGCAAGATGTTCTCCGGTTCGATCCTGTTGCTGTTTTTAGAAACTTCTACCCAAAGTGGGAGAACTAATCCTTTAGTTTCATAACGGTGGCAAAAGTATTCATGTATTTTTAGATAAACACAGAAAAAGAAAGGTACACATATCCAATAAGTAAACAGAGCATTAAACTATCTGGATTATGTGAATTATTATCAGTGCTCTGTTTTAGGTAATCAACGGTCTGTTTTTAACAATCATGTCTCACTTATAATAAGCAAAGTAGGAGTGTATGAATTTACCTCCTACTCCTCAGCCACAGAAATGACATTCTTACTATTATGAATCCATTCTATGTGAACTGGAATACCTTCATAAAATAAATCATCAGCAAAAGCACTTAAAATACTAGCAAGCCAGCTATAACTCATGTACAGCAGGAAACAACAAGTACATTCAGAAATTTTCACAATTACTGCTATCTTCCCATGTTCTTTTCTTCTTCCTCACCCACAAATGATGCATATAATTTAGTGAGTGTTGCATACAATTTAATAGAGTGATTCCACACAATTTAGCCAGAAGGCTTGAGTTCTGTTCTCACCACACATAGTTACAAGGATTGCTAGTGCCACATACTCCATCCCATCAAGTTTATTTAGTACTGCATCTGATGGATCAACATTTGGCAAGGAGGGTAATACAAGGACATTTAAGATGATGAGTTTGAAACCTGTAGCCCTTTTCACAGAGTAAAAGTATTCCCTACTATAAAAGCGAGTAGTTTCTGAGTACACTTAGACAAATGTCTTCCTGCATTCATCTTATTCCTCAAGCAAGATTATATATACAGTACAATCACATCTCAAAAATATTTGTGAATCAATCCACAAATCCTCTTTATAGTATCCAAAGGTCAAATTGTAATAATGGACTCTTCAAATTATACATGGGGAACTCATTTCAAAAATGTATCAATTCAGTATAATTGAAGTCAACAAGTAAAAATTGCTTCATATCAACATGACATAGATGATAGATTGTTTACTGTGCTAAGCAGTCAATATCTTTCAGCCAGAATATTTGCAAATCAGCAAAATAAAGCTGTCAAGATGTGGCCCCAAGATGGATCCTTAGAGGTACCTGATGTTTGTATGTTATACTTTCTAAAAGTGTAATTAATGAGAAAAAGCTAAACCTAGTTTTAAGATCTTCAGTTTCAGTAGCTTATGAAATTGGCCTAATTATTGCATTTCTTCCAAACTTATTTATTTATTTATTAACTGAGATGTCGCATGGATTCCCATAGGCCTTTTTCTGACTCAGCACAGCAGCAGTGTCGATTCAATGGAGAAGAACATGCTGTAGGTCAAAAGCACCTCTTCCTAAATCAATTACTCAGTTTTACAGTAGATCTAATTTTCCCTCTCAGCCTGCTAGAAGGCATATATATTTAGTTAGTGGTTAAGAGACTTGCTCAGAGCTACTCAGTTAGGTAAATGAAGGCTAAGGGAATCAAACCCTGGCCCACAGGAAGTAACTCATTAATAGTGCATAGCCTTTGCACCAACTGCCAGACACAGCCTTTCCTGAGTAAAGTTATAAATAATGACCTATTTTCAGATTTTCCTTCTTGTGTACTTAACAATGAATTGATAAGGCTATAGCCAGTATAACCATCTTTCTATCCCGAAAAATTATTTAAATTGTGAGCCTCTTAAAGATGACTTTATCTGGTTTCTGATGAGTTATTAATATACATTTTTCCAAAAATATAGATATGAAAATGTTCACAAGCACGGACTTTAGCAAAATCTTCTGTTTCCGCCTGTGGATATCTCTTTTTTCTACAAGTAACAATGACTACTTACACAGGCTTCTGTTTTCTGTTTTTTTTTTTCAGTTTGTTTTGCTTTAGAATTGTTTCTAGTCCTACCAAACTTGGTTCAGCCTCAGAAATGTTTCTGACTTTCTGATGAAGTATGGCATCATACTATTTAGCATTATTTTTCTTCTCTTATGGTGAAAGTCAGTCACAGGAGGCTGCCTTCAAGGGTTTATTTTTTTATTTATTTATTTATTTATTTGTTATTTTTATTTATTTATTCTTTACTGACTAGTTTAGTTCCACTAGGCTGGTGACCTCTTTTCAGGGGAGACTCAATGTCGTATTTGTTCTACAGGGGAAATTTAGCCAGATCATCAGGGAATTTCCCTTACTCATTCGTATGAGCATATGGGGACACAATTCAGAGTAGCGCTTCCTGTCTTCTGTTCCATGAGAGTAGGCGGCTCAGAGAAGCAGGAAGCATGGAGGAGAAAGAGAGCATGGTTGTTATTGAAAAAGAAAATGCTGTTAGATGAACAGCTAAAGAAGCTAATGTAGTGGAGAAGGAGTTGGATGAGATCAGGAATGAGGAGAATGGAGAACATATCATCGGAAAAGCAAACAAAGAAAATGAAGGGAAGGTACAGGGAGAAGGATTGGAAATGCTTGATTCCGAAGATGTTTTTTTCAACAGAATTTTTTTGTTATAGATATTGCAGCAGCAGAATGTGTTGTTACAACCCTCCAATCAGGAGGGTTGCCGGATGTCTACTTATAAGAACTAATAGACCAAAGTGAACTGAGAGTGAAAAAGCAACAGCATGAGGAGAAATAACGGACATGATTCAGGAGAATGAAAAACAAGAAGAGAAGAGAGAAGAAACGAAATCATATGCACGGACAGAACCAAAGAAGGTGGAAGTTAAAAGAAAATATTGAGTAAGAATAAGCAATAAAATAGAAAAGGAAGTAGAAAGGTATGAGATATGGGACAGCATCATAGCACCACTGGGGATAGAACCCAGAGAGGTAAGAGCTTTTATTTGTATTAATAAGGAGACATTTTGTGATATATTTTCTGAGGGTCACAATATATGGAAATTTCTTGGAACAATACAACAGTAGAAAATACATTAATCCTTGGAACTTGTATGTAATTCAGACTTTTAATAGAGAAGCCAAGAAAAAAAAGGATTTGTAAAATTTAGGACTGAAACTGAAAAAAAATGACCTAGAGGACTATTTAAAAACTATATGTAGAGATATTATTCGTGTTACTAAAATATATGACAACAGAGACCTATGGATGGGAGGATGGGAATGTGGTGTAATACTGAAAAATGCAAAATGTAAATATTGTACATTTACCTAACATAATCAATACAGAAGGGAATAAAGAAATGGTAAAGTATTGGGGCAACAAAAGGTCTGTTTTTTATGTGGCAAAGATGACCATTTAATTAATAACTGTAATAAAAGAAAATGTTTCATATGTGGAAAAGTGGATCATGAAGCAAAGAAATGTGAACAGAAGTGTATAAAACGTGAAAAGATAGGTCACTCTTGGATTGTACAATGTTAGAAAATCAGACACAAGAAATTATATTAAAACAGGAACAGGGTAATGAAAAGTTTATAGTAGATATGATAGAAGGAACACAAAATGAAAAAATGGATGAAAGTGATGTGAGAGAGCATGAATGCAACAAAAGAAAAAGCAGGAGATGAGGAGGAAATTAGTAACTCAAGTGAGAAAGAAAAAAAGTAAATGGGTGAAAGCAAGAAGTAAAATAAGTTCTATAGGTAAACCAGTGAAAGGAAATGTAACTACAGGGGAAAGCAAACCAGGAAATGATAAATAAAAAACTATCAGTTAAGGTGAGAATACTACTTATTAATGTGAACAGTATAAAGAACATTCATCGCAGGCTAGGAGCATTAGAATGGTACTAGACATGGATATTACAGCACTCATGGACATTAGAATAACAACAGAAGAAGAAAGAATACAAATTAATGGATTATGGAAAGGTAAAGTTATTTGGAATTTAGGCAACGAAAAGTGTTCTGGTATAGTTATCCTATGTAAAGAAGGAATAGATATTTTAGATTACACAATAGTTATTATTGGGAGGATAGTAATATTAGATATAAGATACAAAAATCAAGTTTATAAACTGATTACACTCTACGCATATACCTTGCAGAAGCAGAGAAAAATCATGTTTGGAAAAATATTGGACTATGTAAGTTTGAACATGCAAATAATTGTAATGGGAACTTCAACTGTGATTTTAGACATGGGCAAAAAGAAGGGGCATATATTAAAGTGATCTTAGATATGATTAAAAATAATAAAATGTATCTACTGGAAAATAAGTAATGGACATATAAAAGAGCCGAAAAATTGGTCCAAATCACAAAATCCCAGCGAAAGCGTCCGCATAAGGCCTTTATTTAAAAGTTAACCAAATGAAAAATATATATAAATATAAAAACACACTCTTGCTATCTTACTACAACCAATTTGTAGTAAGATAGCAAGAGTGTGTTGTTATATTTATATATATTTTTCATTTGGTTAACTATTAAATAAAGGTCTTGTGTGGACACTATCAATGGGAGTCTGTGATTCAGACCCATTTTTTTGTTTTTTGGAGTTTGTGTTTTGGGATTTTATTATGTTGACATATAAAGGAAGTAATTTAAGAACCAAAATTGACTATTATATAGTTTCAGATAGCTTGAGCATATTACATCAAGGATGTAAAACCACAGGCTTTTCAGATCATTCAGCCATATGGATATTGATAGAAGAAAAAATATATTACATTAAAGTAGGTAAAGGATTAAAAAAATGAGTCAGAATTGAATGAACATGGAAAGAATATAATACAACAACTATGGAAAGATCATATAAACATGAGAGAATTCTATAAAGACTGGAAAAGTTGGTGGATTAGTTTAAAAGAAAAATATAGAAAAGAAGTACTAAAATGGCAAAAAACTGAATAGATTACAAGATATTAACAAATACAAGGAAATTGCTGCGGTGGTGGTGCTGCGGTAGCGTTGTCGCCTCACAGTAAGACGTCCTGTTCAATTCTCAACTAAAGCGTCTTCTGTGTGGAGACATGTGTGAATGGGCGTACCTTCGTTGAAGGTTGTGCGTCAGGCCTGGCAAGTCGGTACGTAAAAATCTATTGCCAATCATTAGCGGACCGGAGTTCCGCTGTGGCGACCCTTAACCGGGAAAAGCCGAAAGATACAACAACAACAACAAATACAAGGAAATTAGTAATCAAATGTTAAAAAAATAAGAAATAATAGAGAAGAGTTTATAGAAAAAGAAAGAAAATTGTATGAAAGGAACCAGAAAAAGAATAAATAAGGTTATTTAAACAAAGATATTTTTACAAGGAAAGAAAGAAGAAGTAGCATGAAGAAGTAGCACCATATTAAATAAAATAGTCAAAGAAAACACAAGAATAATGAGGGAATTAAAAATGAAAAAGGTGATACAGTAAGCACACAAGAAGAAATTATGGGAATAGTCAAAGAATATATATACTGGAAACATTTTCAACACGTGACATTATAATAAAAGATAAATGGGAATTAAGTAAACTAAGTGAAGAAGACAATAAAAGAATTGAAGAAAAGATTTCAATAGTAGAATTTGAAAATGTGCAAAAAACAGTAAATGTAGAAGAAATTATAGGTACAGATGGACTTGAATATCTAATGTATAAAAATATTCAAGAATGTCAAAAAATACTTTCTAAAAGTAATGAATGAATGGTTTGAAAAAGGAATAAATGGCAAAAAATATGTTTAGGTGTAATGAAATTTATATGGAAGAAGGGAGAAAGCAGACATAAAAAATGGAGACCATTAGTACTGAATAATGTAGATTATAAGAGTTTTAGGAAAATAATAAAAACAAGAATAGTAAGTAAAGTAAATAAATTGTCTGAAACAATCTCTGGAACTAAAGATAAAGGAAGTCAAGAACTTCTGATATTAATCAGAGAATTGGTAAATGATATAATAAGTAGGAAAATGGAATTAAAAGTATTAATAGGGGGTGTAAACAAAGCATTTGATAAGATCCAACATAAAGCATTATGGAAAATTTTGGAAGAATATAATATAAGTAAAAAAGTATATATTTTGAAATCAGTGCATAAAAAAATAAAGTAAGGTCATAATCAATGGATGGTTAAGCAAAATAATAGAAATAAAGAGTGGTACTGAGCAAAGATGCCCAACAAGTATGCTTTAATTATGAATGCAGTGGTTACTAAAATAAACCTGAGGCTAGAGAAAGCAAGATATCAAACACCAAAAGGTATTGAGATTCCAGTAATGTTTACATACACAGATGACTTAGTATCATCAGTTATGAATAAAGAATGGATGAAAACAGCTATAGAAATGCTTAATAAAGAATTAAATATATTAGGATTAGCCATTAATAGAAAGAAAAGCAAAGGATGGTGGATGCTTTGGTTTTAGGATGATAACAAATAGATACATCATTTTGACCCTATTGCTTTCTCAGTAATGTAGATTTTGTCAGTTTTTCTTAATTGCTCTTCAACCTTTCATTCTTATATGGAATTATACTATTCTATGTAGTTATGCTACTAGCAGTACACTTAGATCTATGTATTTTTATAGTTATTTTGTTTTCTGATTTTAATATATTTTCTAGTTATTTATTAAATATCATCTCTCTCACTATGCTGAGTCTTGCTGTTTACATTATGCAGCGGCTGTATTGTTCCAAATGCCTTGTAGCAGAATAACTCAAAAGAGAAGAGCCTGCGCCTTCCAGTACATGTACAGTTGCTGTGGATGTTTTCTCATTTTACTTGCATCTGTTCTTTAATACTACTTTTCTGTGATAGTACAATTTCTGAATTGTTTAAAATGTCTTGCATTAGATGTAACCATGGCTGTGCTTCTTATTTTTTAAATATGCTGCTTGTTATTATATATCTGAGGCACCTAAATTTGAAAGCATTTGACTTCTGTGTTCATAATGTTTACAAACATTGCTAATCTTATGTTACTGTCTCTCTCATATATGTGCAGAGACAAGTATGTTCATTTATTTCACTGCCACTTTCTTCTGATTTATTTTTCCTTTGTTCTGGGACATACTGGATATATGTTTTGTCATACAATGTTTTCATACTTTTTTGTTTATTTTTTGTCTACAGACTGATTTGTTACTTTGTAGCATTTTTGTAGCATGCACATTCTGAACTTTTGGTTTATTCACCATCTTTTGTCTTCTTTTTTAGCCTTTGGCACATCTTTATTACATTTGATTGTATCAATACCTTTTGACTGAAGTATTTTAGCTAGGATTTGTAGACAGTTAGTGCTTTTCACTACACAAATTATTGTGGGTAGTTGCCACGGACAAGGTGAGGGTGATTTATTAAAAGACATATGGCCCTGCAATGACCAAACTAGCGTGGCATGCAGCGCATGCTATCAAGTGCATAATGACATGGAAATGAGGACTCCTATGTTAATGAGCCACTTATATTATGCAAATCAATCCAAGTGGGGGATTGGTACAATAGTTAAGCTACTTACCTCACCAAAACAAGGTACAAGGTTTGATGCTCACCTTTGGAAGGCAAGTTGGCTAGACTTAAAATGGCCCACAAGGGCAGCTAGCCTAGAACTTAGCTATGAATCTATGAACATGGTGTAAAAATTCATATAAAAAGCAGGCATACTGCAGGAGAAAGCCATGATTCACTTGGTACAGCAGGAGTGAAGAACAGCAGCAGCAGTAACACAGCAGCATGTGTAAAGAGTCAGCATCAGAACCAGTGCCTGCAATGTTACACATTACACCCTTCTGTGCTACTAGAACAGGTACAGGTACAACAGCAGCAGCAGTAACACAGCAGCATGTGTAAAGAGTCAGCATCAGAACCAGTGCCTGCAATGTTACACATTACACCCTTCTGTGCTACTAGAACAGGTACAGGTGCAACAGCAGCAGCAGTAACACAGCAGCATGTGTAAAGAGTCAGCATCAGAACCAGTGCCTGCAATGTTACACATTACACCCTTCTGTGCTACTAGAACAGGTACAGGTACAACAGCAGCAGCAGTAACACAGCAGCATGTGTAAAGAGTCAGCATCAGAACCAGTGCCTGCAATGTTACACATTGCACCCTTCTGTGCTACTAGAACAGGTACAGGTACAACAGCAGCAGCAGTAACACAGCAGCATGTGTAAAGAGTCAGCATCAGAACCAGTGCCTGCAATGTTACACATTACACCCTTCTGTGCTACTAGAACAGGTACAGGTGCAACAGCAGCAGCAGTAACACAGCAGCATGTGTAAAGAGTCAGCATCAGAACCAGTGCCTGCAATGTTACACATTACACCCTTCTGTGCTACTAGAACAGGTACAGGTACAACAGCAGCAGCAGTAACACAGCAGCATGTGTAAAGAGTCAGCATCAGAACCAGTGCCTGCAATGTTACACATTACACCCTTCTGTGCTACTAGAACAGGTACAGATACAACAGCAGCAGCAGTAACACAGCAGCATGTGTAAAGAGTCAGCATCAGAACCAGTGCCTGCAATGTTACACATTACACCCTTCTGTGCTACTAGAACAGGTACAGGTACAACAGCAGCAGCAGTAACACAGCAGCATGTGTAAAGAGTCAGCATCAGAACCAGTGCCTGCAATGTTACACATTACACCCTTCTGTGCTACTAGAACAGGTACAGGTACAACAGCAGCAGCAGTAACACAGCAGCATGTGTAAAGAGTCAGCATCAGAACCAGTGCCTGCAATGTTACACATTACACCCTTCTGTGCTACTAGAACAGGTACAGATACAACAGCAGCAGCAGTAACACAGCAGCATGTGTAAAGAGTCAGCATCAGAACCAGTGCCTGCAATGTTACACATTACACCCTTCTGTGCTACTAGAACAGGTACAGGTACAACAGCAGCAGCAGTAACACAGCAGCATGTGTAAAGAGTCAGCATCAGAACCAGTGCCTGCAATGTTACACATTACACCCTTCTGTGCTACTAGAACAGGTACAGGTACAACAGCAGCAGCAGTAACACAGCAGCATGTGTAAAGAGTCAGCATCAGAACCAGTGCCTGCAATGTTACACATTACACCCTTCTGTGCTACTAGAACAGGTACAGGTACAACAGCAGCAGCAGTAACACAGCAGCATGTGTAAAGAGTCAGCATCAGAACCAGTGCCTGCAATGTTACACATTACACCCTTCTGTGCTACTAGAACAGGTACAGATACAACAGCAGCAGCAGTAACACAGCAGCATGTGTAAAGAGTCAGCATCAGAACCAGTGCCTGCAATGTTACACATTACACCCTTCTGTGCTACTAGAACAGGTACAGGTACAACAGCAGCAGCAGTAACACAGCAGCATGTGTAAAGAGTCAGCATCAGAACCAGTGCCTGCAATGTTACACATTACACCCTTCTGTGCTACTAGAACAGGTACAGGTACAACAGCAGCAGCAGTAACACAGCAGCATGTGTAAAGAGTCAGCATCAGAACCAGTGCCTGCAATGTTACACATTACACCCTTCTGTGCTACTAGAACAGGTACAGGTACAACAGCAGCAGCAGTAACACAGCAGCATGTGTAAAGAGTCAGCATCAGAACCAGTGCCTGCAATGTTACACATTACACCCTTCTGTGCTACTAGAACAGGTACAGGTACAACAGCAGCAGCAGTAACACAGCAGCATGTGTAAAGAGTCAGCATCAGAACCAATGCCTGCAATGTTACACATTACACCCTTCTGTGCTACTAGAACAGGTACAGGTACAACAGCAGCAGCAGTAACACAGCAGCATGTGTAAAGAGTCAGCATCAGAACCAGTGCCTGCAATGTTACACATTACACCCTTCTGTGCTACTAGAACAGGTACAGCCAGCATATTATACACCGCCGGCTCACTAACCAACAGACCATGGCCCTTCGACAAAAAGGGCTTCCAGTCCCTGAATTACCAGGTTGTCAGTAATACCCAGGGTATTATTTGTAATATGTCTGTGTTACATCTGAGCAGTTAACATGGTTTGTACCTCTGACACACATCCAGTCTATACAAAAAGGTCCTATGGGGGGCCTCCCCACTGGGTCACCTAATTAGTAGATTTAAACCCATATACTAGATAAAAATATCTATTCTCAGAGGTACCGTGCATGCAGAGAGAAGGGAAGATCACATATAGTAGTGTAAAGAAAGAAGTAAATAATGTAATAATAATAATAATAATAATAAAGTAAAGTAAATAATGTGGGAAGAAATATTCAGGGAATTGTTATGGCTAGGCTTGTATAGGCCCTAGGGCTGATAGCCTAGTACTAACCTATGAACCTAAGTACTCCCACACTACCATCAGTATGTGGACATTCCTACAAGGGATGATAATATCCTGGACAAGGTGTACATAAACTTAAAGAAAGCTTACAAGGCAGTGCAACTTCCATAAAATGGAAACTCTGACCATTATACTATCTTGCTATCACTAGCTTACAAACCTGTGCTAGTTAGAGAGAAACCCACAAAGAAACAAATCAGGGTATGGCCCAAGGGGGCTATGGAAACCCTCCAAGACTGCTTTAAAAGAACCAACTGGGATATGTTCAAGGAGGCAGCCACAGTGAATCAGCATCTGGACATTGATGAATATACTGAGGTAATCATGGCATACATTTCAAACTGTGTTGATGGGGTAATAAATACCAAGAGTATCACTATTAGCGCTAACCAGAATCCATGGCTCACCCCTAAGGTATATGAGCTTCTGAAGGAGAGAAACACAGCTTACAGGGATAAGCACAGAGCAGCCCTAAGTGTAGCAAGAGATACTCTGAGGAGTAGTATAAAGGAGGCTAAGAGGAAGTATGGCAGAAAGGTACAGAGCCACTTTGAAGACATGAAAGATGCAAGGAGACTACGGCAAGGCATACAGGAGATCACTGACTATAAAATCAGGTCAGCAAAGTGTGAGGACGGCATCAAATTCCTGGACAGTTTGAATATCTTCTTTGGCAGATTTGAGGAAAGAAACAACAGGTTGGCACTAAAGACAACTGAAGAGGAGGATGCAATACTCGGCCTCAGCACAGAGGAGATAAGAAGAGACCTAAAGAGAGTGAACCCCAGGAAGGCTGCTGGCCCATACAACATACTGGACAAGGTGTTAAAAGGCTGTGCTGATCAACTATGAACAGTGCTCATGGAAATATTTAACACCTCTCTTGCCATGACAAAAGTACCCTCATGCTACAAGGAAACTAACATCATCCCACTACCTAAGAAAACCACTCCCTCCAGCCCTAATGACCACAGACCAGTCACTCTAACATCCACTGTTATGAAATGTTTTGAGCGGCTGATCAAAAAGCATCATTCATCATGCCTACCTCTTGATTTTGACCCTCTGTAGTTTGCATACAGAGCTAAATAATCCACGGCTGATGCCATATCAGTAGCACTACACATCTCCCTTGAGCATTTAGAGGGCAAAGACAACTATGTTTAAATGCTGTTCATAGACTTCAGCTCTGCATTTAATACGGTGGTACCAATGCAGCTGATAGAAAAACTGGCATATTTAGGAATCAGTAAACATCTCTGTAACTGGATCCCAGACTTCCTGACTGAGAGACCACAGAGGGTGCTTTCAGGTAAGAACACATCAAAGTACATCACAATTAATGGCAGGGTTCCACAGGGATGTGTTCTCAGCCCATTGCTATTCACCATCCTGAACCACGACTGCTATGCTAAGCACAAGTCCAATCACGCCATCAAGTTTGCTGATGACACCACAGTCATGGGTCTCATCACAAAGGAGGATGAAAGGGCATACTGAGAGGAGCTGGCATCTCTAATCAGTTGGTGCAAGAACAACCTTGACCTAAATGTAAGCAAGACCAAAGAGATTATCATTGACTCCAGGAAAAGCAGAACAAACCATCCCGTGCTCAGAATCAATTGTCAGAGTGTGGACAAGGTTAAGAGTACAAAATTCCTGAGTGTACACATATCAGAGAATCTCTTGTAGTTGGGAAACACCAGCCAGTTGGTCAAGAAAGTGCACTAATGCCTCCACTTTTTAAAAAGTCTGAAAAAAGCTAGGCTTCTTCCTCATATTCTCTCCACCTTCTATTGAGGTGCAATAGTGAGCATCCTCACCTGCAACTTCACAGTGTGGTTTGGAAGCTGCACAGTTACAGAAAGGAGTAAGCTACAAAGAGTGGTGAGGGTTGCAGAGAGGGTAACAGGTTCCAGTCTTTCATCAATACAACATCTTTATTCTGCAAGATGCATCCAAAAGGCCATCAAAATAATACAGGACTACACACATCCTGTGCATGGACTGTTTAAGCATCTGGCATCGGGCAGGAGATATTGCAGCATCCGCTGCAGGACTACAAGATTCAGTAACAGTTTCTGCCTTACAGTGATTAGACTGCTGAACTCGGGCACTAGTCCCAGGGGTGTGGACACATACCAAGTCAATTTTTATTTATTTGTGCAATATACACTTACATATATTCCAAGTAAGTGCAATATTTATTTATTATATATGTAGTCAGTATTATTTAACTAACTCAAGTGCAATATTAGACAAATAACTTAGGCATTTCAATCTGTAGTATGTTTTGTATCACTATAAATAAGGTATAATAAATAATTTAACTCATTGGAGGGTATTTTTTTGCATACAAGTGTTGCATACATACATACAAATATTTCAAGCATGGGCATTAATGCCCTTCTAGCTTGCCAATATACCAAAACACTTGTTCCCATAATAAGTATCCAGGCTGTTCTTAAAAATATGTAAACTAGTACTTGCTTTAATGTTATTTGGTAGTCTGTTCCATGCATGAGCTACTCTGTCAGAGAACCAATTAGTACACTTCTCATTCCTATAGAATCTTCTACACAGGTTATCTGATGATTCTCTAGTACTTTTTGTTAGCCCCAAACATTCCCAGAGGTAGCTGTCACTAAATGCCCTATACACCCGAATAAGATCTCCTCTTAGATACTTGTAAGAGACACTGTACAAGTTCAGATATTTTAGTCTTTCATAATACCTTACATTTTCACATCCTTGGATACCCTTGGTAGATTTCCGTTGTACACTTTCCAGTTCATTCATGCTTGTTTCCTTATAGGGTTTCCATATTGTTATTCCATACTCAAGTTTGGGTCTAATGTAACTAACAAACAATGGCTTCATTATTTGGATTTCCTAGACTTTATAAATCATATTATACAACCTATAGTTCTATAACTATCATTAACCAATTGGTTGATATGATTAGAAAAACTCATAGCCGAATCTACCTATAAACCTAGGTCCTTAGATGAGTCTACAGTTTCAATCACTGTGTGCTGTATTAACTATTCACTTTTCAATTTATGCCTACCAAATCTCATATGCTTAGTTTTTGATGTATTTATCAGCATATTATTTTCCTGTGCCCGAATGGTCAATTTAGTCAAGTTATTTTGCAGACATGCCTTATCTGTGACACATGTAATCAGTTTACCCAATTTCATATAGACTATAGAACACCTCAGATGAAAACATTTTGCCTGAAAGATACAATCTAAACAAGTAAGGGCCTAGAAGAGAGAGTCCTGTGGGACACCCTGACTGTAACCAAGGATTTTGCCTGTCCAATTGCTGTAGGATACTTGCCGTGTCCTATCTGTAAGCCATGCAGCTATCTCATCTTATCAAGAGTACATCAATATCTAGTTGTACTAATTTATCGATCCGTGTTTTGTGTATGACCCTGTCAAATGCTGAAGTTAAATCTATATAAATTGCATCACAGCACCATTTTCCACTCAGTGCTTCTATTATATTGTTATAGAACATCATGTTACAGGTAGTAATAGATCTGTTTTCAACATATGCATGCTGATATATAGTTTCAAGTGCCAACCTATCCAGTTCTGACAATAACTTATCCAATACTACCTTCTCCATTATTTTTCCACAACATAAAAGTAGACTTAAGGGGATATATGACTCAGGGTTTGTCCTACTCTCCTTTCCCTTAAAGACAGGTTTAATAAGCACATGTCTTCAATCTTGAGGAATCTTCCCATATTTATATGACCTAGTGAATAATAGATATAATGGTACTGTAAGTTCTTGCTGAAGTGTTCTCAGGTCATTATCACTAATTCTGTCTCCTCCTTGCTCTTTGTTTAAGTGTTGGCAAATGTCTCTGCTCTTTCTTGTATGTATTAGCAGTAGCATTGTATTTGTTAGTTATGTTTATTCCTCTACTTGCATGTGTTGTTTCACTTTCCTTTGAATTCTCAAGAATTGAGCTGATGCATGAAATTTCATTTAGGTTACACGTGTCGTTCTAAATGACAATAAAGTTTACTTTGACTTTGACTTAGTCTATTGTATGCCCTAGAGACTTAGTTGATGACACTGATATGTGAGCCCAAAGACCATTCATGGAAAAGCCTATAACAAATTCATGCAGAAACACGAAATGTAATGCAACCTGCATTTAGACTACAGAAGGAGCATTTGCAGTATAATCCAGACATTTGCAGGATTATTATTATGTGTGCTATGCGGAACATAGACATTTACAGCAGGATCGTTACTATGTATGGTATGCGGAGCACAGACATTTGCAGCAGGATCGGTACTATGTGTGCTATGTGGAGCACAGACATTTGCAGCAGGATCGTTACTATGTGTGCTATGCGGAGCGCAGACATTTGCAGCAGGATTGTTAGCATGTGTGCTATGTGGAGCACAGACATTTGCAGCAGGATCATTACTATGTGTGCTATGCTACACAGCATAGCATTGTATAAACTACTGCAGCAGCAGGTGAACATCATGGCAGGCCTTCCATACCAGGCACTGCAGTAGCAGAAGTGCAGGGTGGAGGAGTCAGAGAAGGAACATGTAGCAGCAGTGTAACAGCAGAAGCAAACATAGATACAAAACATTACAGCACCAAAAAAGAGAAAAAACATAAAGTAAAACGATGCATGTGTTATCATATCCAAGCTATGTAGGACAGAGCATGTACTGACCAACAAACAGAATAAAGTGATGTATTTGTTATTATACCAAGGCAATGCAGGTAGTGCATGGGCTGGCCATGCTGTGCATGTGATAACACCAAACTCACACAGGTCAGGTTGATGGGTGAGGTGCAATCATCATCAATTGTGCAGGTGGGCGACACAATGACAGGTGACTCAACACTATAATATGGGATAGTGTCATGGGTGGCAAATGCAATAGCCATGTACTCTGGGAAGTGGTGGAGTTCCAAGGATCTCACCCCACCAATAGTGGGATTGAGTTGCCACAAAGTGACCATTGGTGGTGTCCAATGTGTTGACTTGTGGTGTCAGAACTTGATGTAGTCTGTGGCAGGGAAGGGGATAGAACTACAGAACCAGGCACATGCACCATAACAAAGTATCCCTTGTGTTGATCTTAATGAGCACCATGACCTGGACTACTGAACTTTTCAAGGTATTGCCTCCCTTAGATGACTATGACAGTACTTGTGCATCTTTCAGCAAAACATTTCATTCAGTGAGTGTATATGGAATGGCTGAGATTAACATAACTATGGCCTCCTCCTTTATGTTGTGATTATTAGCTGCAGTTAATGCTATGCACAGCCCCATTCAGTTTATGTACTGTAACAACAGGTATGCACAGTCTCCCCATCCCTATTTATGTACTACAGCCAAGTGTCAACATATGGCCATGAACCACTTCATCATTTGCAGCAGGTCCTTCCCATGGTTTCCTATGTTCTCAGTTTGGAATCCCCATTGCCCAAGCTACAGGCAGAAGGTACAATACTAAGCTAGAGTTGTGGGTTCTTAGTTGCACATGCACAATGTCTGCCTCACTCTCACTGACAAGCATCATAGTTTTTGTTGTTATTGTTGCCGTAATACATTCCAAACAGAATTCCTTTCATAACTCTGTAAAGTTCCACATCTGCAGAGACAAGCTGCGTGGTTGTTAAGTAATGATATATAAACAGGCACCGATGCTTTATATTGCGCTAAAAAGAGACAGTTCAAGTTGAAGATAATTATAAATTGATCTTATTTCAGTCTGTATACAACAGCAAAAATATTCAACCAGACATTAAGGATTCCATATACCATTTCTGATATATGATATTGCACATTCATTGCCTGCATCATTTTTTTTTTCTTTTAGTCTTCAATATCAACTACACCGAGGGTGGTGGCAATCTTGTAGCAAAAAAAAAGCATGACCATATCTTATCTCTTGATATGATTCTTTCGTTGAACATTGACCGTCCCAAGAGTACATGGGTCCTTTCATTCCCTGGTGCTGAGGTTCATTGTTAGATCCCACTGAGTGAGAGCCTGTATGAGGGGATATCATCCAGGTAGACATCAGCGGGAGTTTGTACTCTCACTGATATCCCAGCAATGTCAGCATTTTATTGTTATAGCCATAATTCCTTCATTGGTGATGGCGTACACACTTGTGTCACTGCAGGGACTGCCACCATGTCCAAGTATGTGAAGTCTTACACATGCGAGTTAGGAGCTACCATCATTGCCTTGAGCAGACACAGTGAATGTCCCTCCCTAAACTTGCCATTGCTTTTGGTGTTCACAAAGCCTCCATCCAATGATAGCAGAGTGGCAGGCATTGCCGGCCAGGAACCACCTTTATCCCTCCCTGGATAGGCACAGCTTATCCTCTTTGCCAGCACTGACAGTCACCTGAGCTGCTAATCAAACTCAGGTCATGTAGAGCTTTGTCTCTCAGAGCCACTAAACTAGTACATAGCTCTGTCATTGTTAACTCCGAAGAAAGAACCATAGAGATACTTTCTTATCTAATCACATGTTGGATCTCAGCTACCACATGAAAGATATCTTCCTCTTTATTCATACAGCAGGCATATTTCTTATCCATTTTACTTTCTCTGACCTACTCAGTCACAAATTTTCAACTCTATCTGAAACTTATAGTATATATATAAACTGCGTTTAATTCTCTAGAGAGCAGGTCTTATAAACAATAAACACCCCTATCTTATCCCTTTAATTATCTCAAATTCATCTGGTGGATATTCTTCTGAAGAGGCTTTTATCCTACCTTAAGATAGTATACATGATGTCTTAATAATTGTAATTAGAAAGGGCATATTCTCTGATCCCCCCTGTACCAAAATCGGGTCTATATTACGAGATCGAAAACCCGTTTCAGCGAACACCACAATACCGACATGTATAGCGCGAACTACGGTAATGGCAAACGTTCAAAACCACAAAACACAAAATGTCGAAGTGTCATGGTTGGCCCATCTGTGGTATAGCTCCGTAAGGTAAGTGTGCGATAGTTACGGACCTTAGGGTTAGGGTGCGGGTTAAGGTAAGTGCATAGATAGGTAATGTATGTAAGGTTTAGTGTAGGGTTAGAAGTAGGGTTTTGTTAAGTGTATGTGTGTGGATTATTTGTTTTGTTTGGGTATATGTCTGTAGGGTAAGTGTGCAATAGCTATCGACCTTAGGGTTAGGGTGCGGGTTAAGGTAAGTGCATAGTTAGTAATGTATGTAAGGTTTAGTGTAGGGTTAGAAATAGGGTTTAGTTAGTGGATGTATGTGTTTTCATTTATTATGTTTGGGTATGTAGTATGTAGCGTGCAGTGGAGTTGGCCGACTATGAAGATTCGAGATTTGAAATTTTGCGGTTTAGGGGGTTCGGCGTATTTGCAGTTCGGGCTATGTGTGTCTGTGTTGTGGTGTTCGCTGAAATGGGTTTTTGATTTCTTAATATAGACCTCCAAAATCTCATACACAAAAAAGCTGATATGTGTAATAAGCTGACTTTCAGTGAGCTGTATCAGCTTTTTGTTTTGGTTTGATAACTTGGAGGTTCATTCACTAGACTGAAACCACTTTATGTCTCCCATCAGGACCCTGTGTTTTATTTCAATTCAGCTTCCTAATATACTCTATAGTTCTGTCAGTAGTTATTACAGTTTTCATCCCATACCATTTATTTTGTGATTCTTTACCCTTGTCTTTATCTTTTCCTAATGTTTATCACTTTATCTGCATATTTCCTTCCATGTTTTTTTCTTTAAAATTCCCTCATAATCACTAAAATAAGTAATTATAGTACTGTAGTCTCAGCATAATAGGAGCTTAAAGCCCCTTTCAGATGCCTTCAAAATGTGCTCACCTAGCTGATCCTGTTCTATTTTATCTTGATGTGAAATATTCCATTTAAATGATATGTAAATATCAAACAATAGCCAATAAACTCCTTTCTATTTTAATATGATAATTTCTAGCTGCTAATAAAGATTATTAGACTGGCAATCAGTCACACAGAGTTTTTATCTCTTCTTGTCCACACTATGAAACTTTTTAAATCCTGGAATCTCATCTGATCCTTTTCAAACATCCATGTCTTCAGGAATATCAGAATATGCAAAAAAGTAACTGAACAGGATACACCACGAGAGCACTTGCTTCTTCACAAACTTTCTTTATTCAAAACGATAACAAATACAAGAATGAGCGCTTTCGCGTGCTTCTTGCACGCTTCTTCAGATATAAATTTCATTGTCTATCTCTCTTCCTTTTATATCAGTCAGTGCTACCAATTGTTGTTATAATTGAAAAATTACTCAATTGAGCAATTGACTAATTTACAGGAAAAGCTTTCAGCTTGCTGAGAGATGTCAATATTATGCGTTTGACTCTTGCCCCGATTGCTCAGTTTAACTTATATTCTCCATTTATTATTTTTTGTCACAAAAATTCATCAACATAAAATAATCATAAATATCCATAAACATTTTCTAAAAAACTAATCTAATATAAATATTTTACGTAGAACCAATTTGGTGTAAGCTGTGATAAAAACAATATCGGAAATGTCCCGAACTATATATTCTCTGGTAGCTGGAGATTAAGATACATCTTGCTTAACATGCATTCAACTAATCATTGAGGTATATGCATAAAAACATTGCTTCTGTCTAAGAAAATGTATATCTTGTATCAAATGAAAGTTCCTTCTAGATGTGCATGTAAAGCAGAGCAATACACCATAAACCCTATTCGTACATGTAAATGTGCCATGTGCAAGGAACTCAAACGAACTAAGATAGCATATAAAATTCACTACAAGATATGCACTTAAAAAGAACTAAAGAATGAATTGGTGCCACTATGCTGAATATGCATCTAAATGTTTGCTTCAAAATTAATCACTAACTTCATATCCAGGTCCCGTTATAAAGTCACAGTTTCATTCTCATATCTTGTTTGGGAATCTATGTAAGTTACCTGTTACATGGTTCTACCCTCACTGTCATGTTCGCTATTAGATCTCGTTTGATTTTTGCAGAGAATATCTTGTTGACAAATCATTGTTTTGGGTCCATAACACATCTAAAATTGAAAGTTAAAAAACTTTTTAGACAACTGAATGACTTTTTTAAAAGGAATGTATCCATTCTAAAATTAAGATTGGCTCAAAGCTACCTTACTTTTATCAATTTTCATCATTCACTATTGTGTGTAGATTCATCTATTTGATTTAAAATATCTATATTAAACTTAATTTCTAGTTAAAATGAATAAGTGTTCATGGTAGTCTCATTTTCTATATATTACTACTCTATTTGAGCAATGTTATGTAAATTAAAATAAAAAAATATATACATTTCTCTTATCCTATATGATATTATATGATTATTGTTATTATAACATCAGTTCAATTAATATTATATGTTCAAGATTAATATATGAAACAATATATAAAAAAAACGGGAAGCTATATAGTGACTTATAAATGCACGCTATTCACATATTCTCATATAAATATGTTTCAAGTTGATTTTTTCAACTATGGAAAACAAGACAGAATTACACTTAATTTATTAGTGCTTACAGTAATATGTTTATACATCAATTGCATGGTGATTGATTTATTCGATATGTTTGCTTTGCATTCATGATTTTTTCATATACAGATTTTTAACTGTTTAAATGATATAAGTATATTATTATTTTTTTTTTTATATATATATTGTTTCATATATCAATGATTTGTCAACAAGATATTCTCGGCAAAAATCAAACGAGATCTAATAGCGAACATGACAGTGAGGGTAGAACCATGTAACAGGTAACTTACATAGATTCCCAAACAAGATATGAGAATGAAACTGTGACTTTATAACGGGACCTGGGTATGAAGTTAGTGATTAATTTTGAAGCAAACATTTAGATGCATATTCAGCATAGTGGCACCAATTCATTCTTTAGTTCTTTTTAAGTGCATATCTTGTAGTGAATTTTATATGCTATCTTAGTTCGTTTGAGTTCCTTGCACATGGCACATTTACATGTACGAATAGGGTTTATGGTGTATTGCTCTGCTTTACATGCACATCTAGAAGGAACTTTCATTTGATACAAGATATACATTTTCTTAGACAGAAGCAATGTTTTTATGCATATACCTCAATGATTAGTTGAATGCATGTTAAGCAAGATGTATCTTAATCTCCAGCTACCAGAGAATATATAGTTCGGGACATTTCCGATATTGTTTTTATCACAGCTTACACCAAATTGGTTCTACGTAAAATATTTATATTAGATTAGTTTTTTAGAAAATGTTTATGGATATTTATGATTATTTTATGTTGATGAATTTTTGTGACAAAAAATAATAAATGGAGAATATAAGTTAAACTGAGCAATCGGGCAAGAGTCAAACGCATAATATTGACATCTCTCAGCAAGCTGAAAGCTTTTCCTGTAAATTAGTCAATTGCTCAATTGAGTAATTTTTCAATTATAACAACAATTGGTAGCACTGACTGATATAAAAGGAAGAGAGATAGACAATGAAATTTATATCTGAAGAAGCGTGCAAGAAGCACGCGAAAGCGCTCATTCCTGTATTTGTTATCGTTGTGAATAAAGAAAGTTTGTGAAGAAGCAAGTGCTCTCGTGGTGTATCCTGTTCAGTTATCTTTTTGCAAGTTTTGGAGTTGTTGCTTTGCTACAGGATACTTTAGGAGGTATAGCGGCAATTCGTTTTACTTTTGGAATATCAGAATATATAATTAATTCAAATTTTATAGCACTATGAATCAGTGCAATTTTCTTTTAAACCTGATTTCTTTTATTCTCTTTTTTTCTGCTTGTTTTTGTCTTTGTAGTCCTTAGTCTCATTCTCAGAATGTCCTTTAATCATTCATAGTCTATCAAGTAAACACCTATTTTACCCAGAGCTAATGATGCTTTTTGAAAGCAAGTAAATAGACTTGGAGTGCCCAACATATCTACTTCCAATTTTTCTTTAAAATTAGCTTCCAAAATGGAGTAATGCTTCTTTTAATTGTATTGGCTTCTCCAAAGTTATTTTATGCAAATGGAAGCTGCAACACTGTTTTGTTTTCTGACACTCATTTTTCCAGTCATTGTCTGGTTCCTATTTCCTCTCTTATTTGAACCCTGACCTAACATTCATAAACTCTTCAGTTCTCTATATTTCCTTCCTTCCTTCTTCCTTTCTTGAGATACAGTCCATCCACATAATCTAAATGCTTTCTCATTCATGTAAGCCATACAGCTAGCTATTCGAGATGCAAACATTAGTCTGTAACTAGTATTCTATTCTTCACATTCCAGTAATGAAATTGGATCATTCCTTCCAGTCTCCCTTTTCCAAATATTAAAGGTCATATGCAACTGTATCATCTTCCACTTTGAACATTAATTCATTATCAAATGCTTCCTCTTCCTCATTTTGAACATTTTCTATACTCCAGTCACAAATTTTCAACTGGGATTTTTTTCTTCTCATATTCCTTACTATATCTGAGCACAAAGCATTAGTTTTCTTCCTTAATATCTCATTATTCTTATCTTTCCCTTCATCTTCCTCAGTGTTCCTTTTACATTTCCCTTCACTTAAGCCTTTCTATTTATCTCGCTTCCTTCCTTTCAACTATTTTCTATTTTTCTTTTTTGTTTCCTTTGTAGCTATGTTTTCTACCACTATCTTCTATCTTTCTTTTATTATTTATTGTATTCCCCTTTGCAGCCACTTCCAATTTTTCCTTTTCATAAGTCAGAGCATACTCAATAGTCTTGTCACTTCCTACCCTCCTTTCACTGATCTTTCTCATCATTGCACATGCATCTACTTTATAGCTACTATTATTCTTTTCAAATCGCCTTGTCTTAAATGGTACATCTCCACTTTAGTATCTTCAGATAAATTGTAATTGACCATCACCTAGTTCATTATCAAAGCTGCAACCTTAGCAGGGTCACCCAGCTCCTTCTCCAGTTCTTTAAAAACACACTAACCAATATTCACTGTGTGGCTTTTGGATTACTCTGTTTACCTATGAGGGAAATGGTGCCCTTCTCTAAAAATCACTATGGTAGAAGAAGAGAATGTAAGTTTCATCACAACTTTCTACTGGAACTGGAGAATATTTATCTTTGGTTTGTGAGTCCAGTACTTTCTGGCTTGGATCTATCTTGTTTACCCAGTCATCTCTCTCTCTCTCTCTCTCTCTCTCTCTCTCCCACTTTCTCTCTCTGATGGTCTTTTGCCTCCATCCTTTCTCTCTATCTTTTCTTTTAATAATGCTACTTCCTGCTTTGCTGGTGATACCTAGAATCTGAGTTCTAATGTTTCTAAACTTCCTCTTGTCATTATTTTCCATGCTATCTATCTTAGTAGAAAATAGCAAATGTTTTTCCCAAATAAAATTAAAAACTGCTTCTATTTCCTTTTTATTTGCTATATGGAATCTCATTCAAAAGGCCCTGAAATTCTTATCTCTAGTCAGCATTATCCCCACCTGCCACTTAAAATAAACTAAGCTTAAATATATAACAATATATAATAACTTGTTTAACATGGCACCTGCACCCCCATTCGGGTTAATGTACTTGACCAAGGTCTATAGTACATATAATGTACTGCAGGCTTTGGAGTAGTAGTATATTATGTTTATTTCAGATGCTGGACAAGTAGTACATTTTATGTACTACACACTTTGTACTAGTATTACATTATGTGTACTACAGACTTTGGACTAGTAGTACATTATATGTACTACACACTTTGGACTAAAAGTATGTTATGTATACTACAGACTTTGGACTAGTAGTACATTATATGTAGTACAGACTTTGGATTAGTAGTACTTTATATGTACTACAGACTTTTGACTAGTAGTACATTATATGCATTACAGACTTTTGACTAGTAGTACATTATGTGTACTACACACGTTGGACTAGTAGTACTTTATATATACTGCACACTTTGGACTAGTAGTATGTTATATGTACTACACACTTTGGACTAGTAGTACATTATGTGTACTATAGACTTCGGACTAGTAGTATATTATGTGTACTACAGACGTTTGACTAGTAGCACGTTATGTGTACTACAGACTTTGGACTAGTAGTACATTATATGTACTTTAGACTTTGGACTAGTAGTACATTATGTGTACTTCAGACTTTGGACTAGTAGTTCATTATATGTACTACACACTTTGGACTAGTAGTGCATTATATGTACTACACACTTTGGACTAGTAGTACTTTATATGTACTACACACTTTGGACTAGTAGTACTTTATATGTATTACAGACTTTTGACTAGTAATATATTATATGCACTACAAACTTTTGATTAGTACCACATTATGTGTACTGCAGACTTTGGATTAGTAGTACTTTATATGTACTACAGACTTTGGACGAGTAGTACTTTATATGTGCTACAGACTTTTGACTAGTACTATATTATATGCACTACAGACCTTTGACTAGTACCACATTATGTGTACTGCAGACTTTGGATTAGTAGTACTTTATATGTACTACAGACTTTGGACTAATAGTACATTATGTGTACTTCAGACTTTGGACTAGTAGTACATTATGTGTACTTCAGACTTTGGACTAGTAGTACATTATGTGTACTTCAGACTTTGGACTAGTAGTACATTATGTGTACTTCAGACTTTGGACTAGTAGTACATTATGTGTACTTCAGACTTTGAACTAGTAGTACATTATGTGTGCTTCAGACTTTGGACTAGTAGTTCGTTATATGTACTACACACTTTGGACGAGTAGTACTTTATATGTGCTACAGACTTTTGACTAGTACCACATTATGTGTACTGCAGACTTTGGATTAGTAGTACTTTATATGTACTACAGACTTTGGACTAGTAGTTTGTTATATGTACTACAGACTTTGTACTAGTAGTACTTTATATGTGCTACAGACTTTTGACTAGTACTATATTATATGTACTACAGACTTTTGACTAGTACCACATTATGTG
Organism: Protopterus annectens; assembly: GCF_019279795.1. Classification (NCBI taxonomy): domain Eukaryota; kingdom Metazoa; phylum Chordata; order Ceratodontiformes; family Protopteridae; genus Protopterus; species Protopterus annectens. Next base: position 175,850,571 of record NC_056733.1, read on the forward strand.
TACTGCAGACTTTGGATTAGTAGTACTTTATATGTACTACAGACTTTGCACTAGTAGTACTTTATATGTGCTACAGACTTTTGACTAGTACTATATTATATGCACTACAGACTTTTGACTAGTACCACATTATGTGTACTGCAGACTTTGGATTAGTAGTACTTTATATGTACTACAGACTTTGCACTAGTAGTACTTTATATGTGCTACAGACTTTTGACTAGTACTATATTATATGCACTACAGACTTTTGACTAGTACCACATTATGTGTACTGCAGACTTTGGATTAGTAGTACTTTATATGTACTACAGACTTTGGACTAGTAGTACTTTATATGTACTACAGACTTTGCACTAGTAGTACTTTATATGTGCTACAGACTTTTGACTAGTACTATATTATATGCACTACAGACTTTTGACTAGTACCACATTATGTGTACTGCAGACTTTGGATTAGTAGTACTTTATATGTACTACAGACTTTGGACTAGTAGTACTTTATATGTACTACAGACTTTGTACTAGTAGTACTTTATATGTGCTACAGACTTTTGACTAGTACTATATTATATGCACTACAGACTTTTGACTAGTACCACATTATGTATACTGCAGATTTTGGATTAGTAGTACTTTATATGTACTACAGACTTTGGACTAGCAGTATTTTATATGTACTACAGACTTTGTACTAGTAGTACTTTATATGTGCTACAGACTTTTGACTAGTACTATATTATATGCACTACAGACTTTTGACTAGTACCACATTATGTGTACTGCAGACTTTGGATTAGTAGTACTTTATATGTACTACAGACTTTGGACTAGTAGTACTTTATATGTGCTACAGACTTTTGACTAGTACTATATTATATGCACTACAGACTTTTGACTAGTACCACATTATGTATACTGCAGATTTTGGATTAGTAGTACTTTATATGTACTACAGACTTTGGACTAGCAGTATTTTATATGTACTACAGACTTTAGACTAGTCATACCTTACATGTACTACAGACTTTTGACTAGTAGCACATTATGTGTACTACAGACTTTGGACTAGTAGTACATTATATGTACTACAGAATTTAGACTAGTAGTACTTTATATGTACTACAGACTTTTGACTAGTAGCACATTATATGTACTACAGACTTGAGACTAGCAGTACATTATGTATACTTCAGATTTTGGATTAGTAGTACTTTGTATGTACTACAGACTTTGGACTAGTCATGTGTTACATGTACTTCAGACTTTAGACTTGTAATATGTTGCATGTACTTCAGACTTTGGACTAGTAGTACGTTATGTGCACTACATACTTTGGACTAGTAGTACTACAGACTTTGGACTGGTAGTATGGTATATGTACTACAAACGTTGGACTAATAGCACATATAATGTATGAAACAATAGTAGTGAATTAGTTTTTGATTAAATGGGTCAAATAGCTTCTAATACTTTTAATCTCCTTCATGCTTCCACTACAGTGTATTTCAAAGTTTTCATGGCTCAGTGTCACAAATTGCTGTTCCAAGAGTTTAGCCAGGAGGCTGGTCTGGTTAATTTGTACTAGTTCTCAGTTAGAATATTTATAACGTTGTATTTATATAATACAAACATTCAGAACAGATGAAGACCTGAACTAAACACTGAAGTATAATCTCAAAGATAATGATTTTTCAAATGCTAACATGGGATGATTAAAACTATCAGTACTCGTAATATTATTTTTTATTGCGGCTACATTTCTTGTTCCAGCTTCTGTAAATGTTACATAAAATAATCAGTTTATAAATATAACAGCAAAGAAAGCAAATGTCTAAACAATGGGTTCTACTTTCCACAGGATACACACTTCCATAATAAAATGGAATAAGAGACTGTCAAATCGGCTTGTCCCAAAATACTCATTTACTGATCTATTTTTTTTTCTCCCTGCACTCAGAAATAAAGATGCCTGAAGTACCAACTAGCATTAAATATAAGTGCAGTTTTGAATATAATCAGCCAGAGGTAAATCCTAAAATTTCTGAGCATCAAACACTCCTGCTTGAATACCAAATGTAATTTAATAGCTTTTCAATAGATATATGTTTGGCAGTCCAGTATATTTGACATTAAAAACTGATGCACAAAAACAGAAAAAAAGAAGAGTTACACCTGGTGAAAGAGCCTAATGTTTATAATTAATTATCTTCTTTCAATCTTCACCAAACAGCACACACCCTTGCAACACCAGCCAGAGACATAAATGAAGAGGTACTAATAAATCCAAGTAGTGCCATCAGTAGTGCTAGTTAGGGGTATGTGCCAGGCAGCAGAATGAAATAAAATTTACTTCAATTTAAAGGCATCCTGTGGCACATGCAGGTGTTTGTAATAGTGTAATTGGTTCAGCATTTCCTACCCACGTCATCCCATGCTCCTTACTTTCCTCTGTAGTCATTGCTTTCAGCACTGTCTCTGTTCTGTTCCTGGCTGTACTTGTTCTTTCCCTTTTGCATGCTTCTTCTTAGGGCACTACCGAGCTCCACAATAACAGTTCCACCAAGAGCCAGTTCGCACAGCAATTATGCTAATAAAGCCAGTTAATGCCACTGTCTAGGAATTGCTGCCGGTATTCACTGTAATATCCACAGATGTCACAGTTGGCTGTGGACATCACAAAAATCAGGGAGCATATGATGTCTATGCTCATATATATGGCATGTGTGCACCCATAGTACTGTGATGCAGCACAACAGTCACATCATAGTGCCATGGTGCGACTCAAGACTATTTCAGATCTCCACAAAATAGTGCTACATTGTGTGGCACATGATTTAGAAATATGTCCTTGCACAATGGTCTACTATTTTAACTCGTTGAGTGGATTGGATTGAGTGGTTATGGCTACTAAAGGCAGTAAGGAATGCAGGACTCCAGCTTGGTGTGCCAGGGAGAGCAGAATTTCATGATTTTCCTGCACATTAACTTTAGGGAGTGCCTGGTAGGCCATTATGATGGACCATTACATGAAGTGGATGCTTGGTATAAATAAGCTGCCTGGAGTGGTGATGTCACCCTCCTAGTGAACAGTACTGCCATAGGTACAGTGACTTAAAGTGGTTCCAGCCTAACCTTCTTCACCTCTGGGAGACACAGTTTCAGGAAAGGGCGCCTGATATGTACTGCAAGCATTTTAAGTATCGCTGTCTTCTACTGTCTTACCTGTAATATATGTATACTTAAGAATACCATGTTGGTTTTTTAGTGGCAGTGGAGTAGAAGATGGACATGGATGGGTGCTGCAAAGGTGAATACACCTCTCTGAACTGTGTGCATGACATACATGCTAGTCCACTGTGCAAGTGTGACTGTGTTTGTAGGGTGTGTGTGTGTGTGTGTGTGTGTGTGTGTGTGTGTGTGTGTGTGTGTGTGTGTGTGTGTGTGTGTGTGTGTGTGTGTGTGTGTGTGTGTGTGTGTGTGTGTGTGTGTGTGTGTGTGTGTGTGTGTGTGTGTGTGTGTGTGTGTGTCTGTGTGTGTGTGTGTGTGTGTGTGTGTGTGTGTGTGTGTGTGTGTGTGTGTGTGTGTGTGTGTGTGTGTGTGTGTGTGTGTGTGATCATTTTTCACATTATGTTCTCCTTCTACAGGCCCTGTTCTGAATGAAGAGAAAGAGGTGGTGAGGCTGTTCATCTTGATCTGTGTTGGCTGTTACTTCTAGTTCCAAGTCTGCTGGAGGTGACCAGAAACAGGTACTGGTGCCCTTTGTCTGCTGGGGGTGACCAAAAGGGGTCGCCACTGCCTTCCTTGTCTGCTCCTCAGGAAGGAGGTAAAGGCTCTTCTCCTTACAGTGGATTGGAGTAATCCTCAATAGTAATCAGTTACAGAGGCTTGTGTCTGCTGAGGTATCTACCTCAACAATGTGGAGAGTTTTCTGGTATGACCTGTGGGGTCACACAACTGACAGTTCTCACCTAAAGGGACACCAAAGGAGCAACTTACCCATAATAGTGGCCACCCAGGAGAATGCTGTCTGGATTTGTTTCCCTCTGAACCAGTCTGAATATTTCCACTATGGTATTTCCTTCTGTTATGCCAAAGTTCCCATTACTTATTAATTATCCAATAATCTCCATCATCATTTGTCCACCCCTTGTATGTATGTGTACTGTTATCCCACCTTTTGATTCCTATACCTTTTATATTGTCTGTATTCATCTGTCAATGACCTTTTGTTTCTACCTTCTACCCCCATTCACAACTATGAATCACTATCTTTAACACCTACCCTTTTAAATACTTCATCAAGGTCTTTCAGAACAAAAAGATTACACCTCCTCCTGCTCATGTCAGCATTCCTCTCTCATGGCTATTCCTCTGTTTTTCCCTCTACTTACTGTTCTCAGCTTCTCGCCATCCTCTCTACCCAGTTTCCTTCCCTTTATGTTATGGGCAGGGTTGCACTTTGCTGCTGTGTCCTTCAGCTGCTCTGATACTCCTCTTGTGCTGGATGGGCTCTGCATGTAGCTATGTGATGCAATGCTGCATACATACGTGCACATTAATCAGCAATGATTTTGCCTGCAACATCCATCACATCAGTCATACATACATACTACTGTAGCACTGCTCCTGCCAGAGGACAGCCAAGAGATGTTTATCATGCTATTGCTGTGCACCCCTTTGCTTAAGTGATCATTTGTTCACTATTCGATGCTCAGTAAGTCTGACTAGCTGAGTGGCTGCTTATGCAATGCGCTTCTCAAAAATTATCTCTGTGAATTCTAGTCTTTGTACTCTTTACCTACCATTCTGGTATTTCTAATAATCTAAAAAAGGTCAAAATATTGCCTAACAAGTTTGATTCAAATATTTTCTCATAACTTTTCTTCAACCATAATATTTTTTTTATTTATTTTTATTTATTCTTTGTAAACAGGAGAGACCCAAAGTGGTATTTATACTACTAGGAGAAATTTGGCCAGGGCATCGGGGAACTATTCCTACTCTTTTTGATAGGTGCCACGGGATCTTTTACATCCACCTGAGCTACCACCAAGTCAAGCAGATGGGACCTTGGTTTAACATCTTATCCGAAGGATGGCACACTCAGGAGTCCAGCACCTTTCTTATGCTGCACTGCAATCTTCACAATCAATCTGCCTGGTTAAGAAATAGAACCCACACCCTTCTGGACCAAAGAAAAACACACAACCTGACACTGATTCAATGGTGAATGGCATATATATTTTTTTAATTTTGGTCAGTGTCTGAAAAATCTTTTTTATTGCAAGACCTCTTATTCTTATGTAGTAAAAAGCCACTGTCTCATATTTGTCTGTTACCACATTTAAGGTCTTAAACACATGAGATTTCTTGTGTTGAAAACATTCTTATAGCTTATTGTGCATATCTGCAAATGTATCTGGTGAAACTGCCATTTTCTCATATACTTTGCCTCCAGCCATAGGTAGCAGCAATGCATTTAATCCAGCCTGTGTTGTCAAGTTTAACGCAGTGGCATAGTTATTAAATGTTGTCACCCAGCTTTTCCAGAGAGGAATCTAGGCTATATGCATTACTGATCGTACCAAAAAATGGATAGGCATGGTATAGTATGACCCATGCCTGTAAGTGTACTTTTCTATCAAGAAAACAATTGTCAGCATAACTTTATATGTTTCAGCTATCAGTTTAATAGATTCTACTTTGCTTTAGTGATTTCTCTTTTCAGACTTCTGAAACAAGCAGAACAATGACCTTAAAAATAATATACCAAATTTTGAAAACAATGCCTCTGTTACCTTTTTGGCACTTATACTGCCTGTTTGTTATAATACTACTTCACAACAGCAGTTCCCTATGGCATCATGACATTGGGTAACCATTTGAAATGTCAAATCCGCTAGGATGAGTCCTGAAACACAGAGACTGAATGGCCATAAAACAGACTAAGTCCAAGATGACCATTTCTCAGAATATTCCCTTTTCTCTGAGGTATGGTGATATCAGAGCTAGTATATATAAGTTTTGGGGTATGTGGGGTTTGCCCCTCCACATCAGGGGTGCAGAGGGGCTTCATCCCTGTAAAAAAGAAGTTAACAAGAAAGGCAATGTCCGTGACTCACTCTTTTCCTTCATTTGCAATCTTCTTTTTTCGTCATGTCAGCAAACATGTTGAGTTCCAACATTTCAATAGGTAGCCTGACATTGTTTGAATATGGCATTCCTAAATGAGTGCCACCTGAAAGATAGCAGGAGATGAGAGAAAAAAATGACACTAAATTAGTTTGAGATGTACAACAATGTATTATCCATTGTTTTCACTTCATTCAGTCATTCTCCAGTACCAACTTTTCAGTTCAGTTTAGGCTACCATGGCACTCAGTGGGCACAAGGCAGATAAAATATTCCTGGACAGCAGATAATCATTCTGTCAATGTTCACCTAGACATACAGACACACACACACACACACACACACACACACACACACACACACACGCATGCATACACACACACACACACACACACACACACACACACACACACACACACGCACACACACACACACACACACACACACACACACACACACACACACACAAATGCAGGCACAAATACAGACAAACACATAAACACATATCCAGAGCAGCCAGCAAGCATCAACAAGAGCACAAAGAGGACAAATTGTCATTCATATTTTATAGATGAGTAGAGTGCATATTAGTGTAGCATCACATGAACAGCCATGATGGAAGACAGAAAAACACATTGCCCCCATCCACGTGGGATTCGCTACATTGAAGATATTACTAAGTTGTTTTATTAGTCATTATGAAGATATGCAGCACTTCCATATTTGAAATAATACTATAATAACCAGGGGATTTACACACTATCACAGCTCAGATGAAACACTTAACTGTTACTTACATGTCCCATACATGTCAAACAGAGCACCTTGTTCACCCTCTTCAAATGCAACCTTGATGACTGGATGGGAAACCACAAATTCATCCCAGGGGTTCCACCTCTGTCCCTCACAGGGACAACATGTGCTGACTGAGTTTTATTTTTGCTCTTTTGAACTTTCATTTATATTCCAGTGCAGGAAACTTCCTGGCCATTTTCCAAATATACTTTTTCTTATTGAAAAAACTTCGGAAAGAATTCGACCAACATAGTGGAAGTGGATTTTTCTTGCACTTGCAATTAACTGCCTTAATTTCAAGTGGAATAAACATATTTACTAAAAATTCCTACATTCATACAATATCTTCCACTTTTGTAAGACATTTGTCACATTTGTTTCTCTCTTCCCACCTCTAATTTTTTATATCATTTTCTATCACAGGGTAGTTACCCTGGTAGAACTTCCTTAGTTGTCGATTACATTATTCTGGAATGTGCTTAAAATCCCATTCCATGCTACAGTGATCAAAGTACTTAACTGTGCCTCTACACTGCCCCAGTTTATAAAAGGTGCATTGAGATCATGACCATAAATGACCATCCGTAACAAGACAACTGCAGATCTCACTCATAATTTTCTCATTCTGAAGACTGTTGATATTTCCTGGTCTGTAAAAAGCAGCAACCCTACTGTTATCCTTACCTAACTGAATGCGAACAGCTAATATTTCACTAAAAAATGCAGTATGCATTCCAGTAGAATTACTCTCTTCTTTAAAGTAAATGTGTGTGTGTGTGTGTGTGTGTGTGTGTGTGTGTGTGTGTGTGTGTGTGTGTGTGTGTGTGTGTGTGCGTGTGTGTGTGTGTATATATATATATATATATATATATATATATATATATATATATATATATATATATATATATGGGTCTAGGTTAGAAGATCGACAGCCGACATCACCGACAATGGATTAGCGGGCGCCAGATGATCGACACTCGGAAGACCGACGCTACGGATGAAAACGCCGACGCCAGGGATAGTGACTTGGAAAGAAGGCTGTGTGAGTATGCGGTGGTGACGGACGTTAGGGTGCGAGTAAGGTAAGTGTGGATAGTGACAGTCTGTGGGGATAGGGGTGGGTTAAGTGAGTTAGGGTTAGGGCACGGGTTAGGTAAGTGTGCGGTAGTGGTATTTTTGGGGTTGGGGGTGGGTTAAGTGAGTTAGGGTTAGGGCGCGGGTTATGTAAGTGTGCGGTAGTGGTATTTTTTGGGTTAGGGGTGGGTTAAGTGAGTTAGGATTAGGGCGCGGGTTAGCTGAGTGTGCGATAGTGACGGACCTTAGGGTAAGGGTTTGGGTTAGGGTTGTACATAGTTGTGTGTGTGAGGTTTAGTGTGGGTTTGTGAGGATTTTGGTGTGCTTGTGTTCTGTGTGTGGTTTTTGGATAAGGGGATGTGTTTTGTTAGTTGATTGTTGTTATTGTGGTGTGTGCAGTGTATGGGGTTTCGTGTTTGTGGACCGTCGGTTACTTGCTTGTCGGGCATGTGAGGTGTCGTGTTTATGGTTTGTCGATAATGTGGTGTCGATGTTTCTGTTGTCGGTGAAAGTGGCTGTCGATCTTATGACCTAGAACCATATATATATATATAAAGAGAGAGATGTCCTCCTGTCCAATTACCTGTATTTAAGATAACCACTGTAACTTTAGAATTCAATAGGTGAATTCAAGTTATTATACCATGCTTTAGTAATGCAGATGATATGATACTTATCACTTTCCAAGAGTGCTTTAGACTAACATATTTACTAAAATTATCAACAACCCCACAACTTCAATTCAGGAATTTCCAGTAGGGAACAATAAGAATGAGAACTTCATCCTGGACTACAATGGAGACTCTGGTATCATTAAAAAAGTGGTCTCAAGAGAATGGTCAAAGTTCCAGGACATCACAGACATCGATATTTTGAGAAATAGTCCTTTAAGTTTTACATATAGAAAGGACATGAATTTTAAGAATTTATTTGAATCCAGTAGTAAAAACAATTTTACTAATAAGTTGAGGAAATTTGGTACATTTAAATGTGGGTTTTGTTCCCAGTGCAATTATTTGATAAATGCTTCCTGTGTTGAATTGGTTAGCAGAAACAAAAGACTAACTAGTAACTGTTATGCCAATTGTCATACCTACGGTCTTGTCTATTTGGCCTTGTGTAAATCATGTGATTCCTTTTATGTAGGCAAGACCGAAAGGAAACTCAAAAACCGAATTTACGAACACTGTTACGAAATCACCAGGGAAAACATTAATAATGCATTGTATAAGCACACCTTAGATTGCACAGGAGCTAAATATTCATTTTTTGTCTTAGAAACAGTGGAAAAAGACCTGAGAGGTGGTATGTGGGAGACACACCTTGAATATCGTGAATTGTATTGGCAACTTTGGTTAGAGGCATCCAGTCCTCCAGGTCTAAATGACATGGTTGCTTTAAAACCAGTCTTAAAACTAAGACAGGCCACAGTAGCTGGTTAAAGTTAAAGGTAACAAATGAAGCGTAAAGAGGTTTGGAATTCCCAGATTAAGCTGTGAAGCTGATGTTGGGTCCTGGAGCATCAAGGAGAGGGTACCGATTAGATGCCCACCATCTTGGATTTAACCAGCTACTGTGAACATATCTAGAGATTCTACAGTGATCCTGTGGGTTCCTGAAAACTTAAATTAACTGCCGGTGTGCGCTTACTATTTCACCACGCGGTCATTAGAGGCCTGACCGGTATAACCACATACTGAGCAAACCCGAAGAAACAAACACACCAAATGTCTGAGAGATCTAAAATGCCAAGAGAATCTGAGAACATGGACACGCAAGCCACCAAAGCCAAAATATCTGCTATCATCACTTCACCGGAGAAAGACCCAAAGAGGCTAAGATCGTCTAAAACTTTACCGGAGCTCTCCAAAGACCCGACTAAAGGCAAACCAGACAACCTTCAACCCATTGATGAACTAAAAAACGCTCTCTTACCCCTTCAAAATGCCATACAAGAACTCTCGGCAAAATTCTCTGTATTTGACACCTCTCTACAAAAAATTGCTGGTAGACTAGAGTCTGTGGAAGAAAAAACTAAAGCGAATGAACTTGAGATTCTTGCCACTAAAGAAGCTCTCCAAACCAGAGACAAAACAATCAGCAACATGCAAGCTAAGATCACCGACCTAGAGGCACGAAGCAGAAGAAACAATCTGGTGATACGTGGCCTAAGTGAGAAATACGAATCTAACCAACTAATTGAAGTCTGCACACAAATTTTCATAAGTTTATGTAAAAATCCAGACCCTGTACACAAGTACCAGATTGAAAGAGCGCACAGAGCTCTCCGGAGCCAACAGACATCTGCGCAGCCAAGACCAATCTATATTAAAATGTTAAATTTTCAAGACGTCCAAGCTATTATATTAGCTTATAAAAAAAATAAAAAGTTTGTCTGGAATGGCCATTCATTAATAATTTCCCAAGACCTACCACTAGAGATTAGGAGATGCGCCGTAAACTCGCTCCTTACTGTGCGGAGCTGTTACAGAGGAAAATCCAGTTCCAGATGAGGTTTCCTTCAACACTGATCTTCACCTACCTGGGATCTAAACTGCAAATGTCTTCACCGACTGAAGCCAAAAACATTTTTACTAAATGTTTCGGCATGAATCCCTCCACCTGAATATGTAAACCTGCAACAGGGTTAATAACAACCTGATATGAAACTATAAATCAGCGCGATCTAGTTATTCCAAGCTCGGATTTATGCCAGCATTAAACTCACTGAGTTACACAACTCAGATATAACCCAGATACAACCGTAATATCAGTTAGAAAACGCTATACACATACCAAGCATTTTCTACCTGACTATGCTCCTCGGAGCATTACTCCGCTTCTAGTACCCATCTGAGTCGTGCGCTAACATCCTAAATCTGTCTAGCTAGGATACTACTGTCTGTATAAATATTAACATGTTATATTTTACAAGAAACAAGCTTTATACCTAATCGTGTCCTAGGAACTCTGGTCTCACTAGATGGTTTACTGCACGACTCATATAAGGGTGACGCATAGCCTGCTTTTAATGGCGTACACATCCAGGAAACTCCTGAGGTTTGCTCACACTATGGGGAACCGAATGATATCTGAAGTTTATACTGCATGGCCGAAGAAACTAAAAAGCAGATTGAGCGGAGAATAAAGATGATGCAACATCGGACCTGTTAATTAGATCTGTCAATAGTGAGTCATCTGCATTGTATATTAATCACTTACTCTTACTTTAATTACCCCATGAATCCACGCAGGCTGTGTATATATTTCAATATGAAGGGACAAAATAATTGTTTTCTTCTTCTTCCCTTTCTCTGTGGCTCGCTGCCACCTAAATAGCTACGGAGATCCCCTACTGGACTGTAAAATATATCTGTTTGAGGATCTATATATGATGTTCACATATAAATTATACACGGGCACCTTATATATATTTAGCAACATAACCTTACACTGCATGTAGGCGCCCGGTGCTAGCTGGATTAAGCTTAGGATTTGTAGATTTTTTTTCCTGGAAGCCTTAAGGTTTCTAAGAAGGGATATGATGTTCAAACTTGGACCTACTAAGAATTTGTATAAATTTTGTAAATACTGTATATATTGTTTACTGTTTAATCTAACTACAATGTCACACTTACTATTTCTCTCAATTGCTATAGGGTGGTGGGGATGCACGGTAGTAGGATTGAGGGATTTTAGTGCCATACATTTGATATTTACTGCCTTAACTCTAAGGTACTTCAGCGCGCATACTACTCTCCTATCATTTGATAAAAACATCTGTAAATTTACACTTAATATACTGAGAAGAACCTTTAAAAGATACTATGGCTAATAATCCTGATATAATGACAGTGTCATCCTGGAATGTTCGGGGATTGAATAATTACCAAAAGAAAAAACTAGTAATGCATATTCTACTCAAGTCTAAATGTAATGTTTGTTTCTTGCAGGAGACACATCTGCTAACTACTGACTGGGCAAATGATATGAGGAGAGCATGGATTAATGATATTGTTTCCTCTGGATCGGTTAACAACTCAAAAGGGGTGGCTATTATTGTCAAAAAACCCTCCCAGATACAAATAATATCAAAAGGGAATGACCAAGAGGGGAGATGGTGCTATTTCACTGGCTATGTTCGACCAATAACTGAACCGATATTATTCCTTAATATCTATGGGCCATGCTCCGGACAAGCAGAATTTATCTCTGGGATCTATAAATTCCTGCTTAAATTCCCAAAGCACATCCTAATAATTGGGGGGGACTGGAATGCGGTCATTAACCCGCAGGTGGATCGTAAAGGGAGAGATATACATAGCAATACCACAACCTGTAAGGTTTTATCTGACATGATAGATGATTTTGGTCTATGGGACCCAGTTGCATCCAGCTCCATCACTTCAAAAGATAGCCATAACCACTTTACCTACTTTTCTAAATGCCACCACTCCTGGTCCCGAATTGACTATTTTTTGATCTCAGAAGGACTGAAAAATAGGAAAGTCAACTATAGGGCCGAGCCTCGCTTCCTGTCGGACCACTCGAAGATAACTCTAGAAGTTAGCTTAACTCAATTAAATACTCCTACAACTTATAACTGGTCTCTGAATTGCAATCTTTTAAACGATAGATCCCTGAGGAATGAAATTGGAATGGCTCTTAAAGATCTCTATTGTAATAAACAAGACGAACCTATCTCCCTGGATATCAGATGGGCTGCAACTAAAACCGTGCTTCGAGGTATCCTTATTAAAAAAGCGAGTTTTCTTAAGAAACAGCGTTCTAAAAAATTAGGAGACCTGCAGGCTGAAATTGATGGTTTAGACAAAAAACTGCTAGATGGGTACTCTGAGACCGTAGAGAAGAAACTATTAACTAAACAAAAAGAATTATTTGAACACCACCAATCTAATTTATCCTTTTGGGAATTTAAATATATAGCGAAATTCTCAGAGCACATTCAGACCCCCTCCAAAGCACTGGCGAGAATCATTTCGAACGCACCTAGGTCCCCAAAAATTTCTTGTATTCAGTATGAAAATCAAATTTATAGATCGGATGAACATATCTTGCACATTTTTCACCAAATATATTCGGAGATCTACTCTACCCCCAGTCACACGGCCTCCAAAGAAGGGATGAAAAATTTTTTAGATATGATTGACTTTCCAAAGATCACTGAACCACAGAAAGATAAACTTAGAGCCCAGTTCAATATTACTGAAATTTTAGAATCTATTGACAAACTGAAAGCAGGAAAGACCCCGGGTCCCGATGGCTTCCCATCTGAGTTCTATAAATCATATAAAGCTACCCTAGCTCCTATCTTACTAGACCTGTTTAAATCCATAGCTGACAATGGCATTAAAGATCCATACATTAATCTATCAAAAACTATCCTAATTCCCAAATCTTCAAAAGATGATACGAATCCTAATAACTATAGACCAATATCACTTATAAACGTGGATATTAAAATCTTATCCTCGATTCTAGCTGCTAGATTGAAAGGTGTGCTGAATGATCTGATCTCTCCAGAGCAAACTGGATTTATGAGTAACAGACACACATGGGACAACACCTTAATACTAGAATCAATGATGCAATTATCTAAACAGAGCCGAGACCCTATCTACGCTTTGATACTTGACGCAAATAAAGCCTTTGACAGAGTCAACTGGGACTTCTTATTTCTAACTCTTTCAAAGTTTGGTCTCCCCTCTGAATTCATTGCCCTAATAAAGACCCTATACAATAGCTCACACACACACATTTACATAAACAGGAAACTTTCAAGACCGATTAAATTAGCCAATGGCACGAGACAAGGATGCCCCCTGTCTCCACTACTGTTCAACCTATACATTGAAGTACTACTTTTGTTTATTACACAGAAAGCCTATTATGCCACCCCGAAACTATGTAATCTCAATATTAAATTCACCGCCTTTGCTGATGACCTTAACTTATATTTCATGTATCCCTCTAATAATGCAGTAAAGTTAGTAGACTCCATAGATACCTTTGCAGCATTCTCAGACTATAAAATCAATACTAATAAGTCCCATATTTTCCAAATTAACTCTGCAGCCCACAAGCCTTACCTCTTTCCAATCATGCCTTTTCACACCTCCCAATCAATCAAGTATCTAGGAGTTACTTATGAAGACTCATATTCCTCTATAATGCAAGCCAACCTAGCAAGGATTTGGAACTCTATTACACAGGATATGAAATGTTGGCAGCTACTGAAACTTTCTACACTTTCCAAAATCGCCATTGTCAAAATGAATATACTCCCAAAAATTCTTTATCAATATAACTCCTCCTTATCCCCAGCTACAGTCACTCTTATCAAGAAAATCCAGAAAGAGATTGGAAAGTTCATTTGGCATCCAAAATCAGTTAGAATGTCGTACTGTAAACTCATAGCTCCCAAACAGAAAGGAGGTATGGCCTTACCAAATCTCATTCTATACTATAGAATTATCCGGGCTAATAGAATTCTTAACATAGCCAACTATGCCACTGAACCCATGCTATGGTCCCCTATCTGGACCAAGGTATGGCATAAATATGCTATTAATAAAAATATGAATCCCAAATCTTTGCCTTTCCTTACGAGAGCTTCAATTAAGAAAATGAAAATTCATAAAATTCTTAAGGACCTAATAGAAGACTTTCAGGAACTCTTCAATCAGATAGGCCTATCCGATGCCCTACCACTATTACAGCCTATTCATTTAAACCCTAACATTACAATGGGAGGCCAAATGCTGAACCTAAACAGATTTCCTATGATCAAAAACTACACGATATGGGATATACTCAAATTCCAACATCTCCCTCTAAATGAGCTTAGAGGAACTTTATCGTTGTCTAAAGCCTATACTATCATTTTGAGGCAGCTAAGAGATCTCTTTTCACCCCTCCTTATAAATCAACACAAAACAGAAACTGAAATCAATATTATCACTCCACTGCTCTTAAACTTAAGTGTCAAGAAACATATGCTCTCCATCTCATACAAAGCATTCTCCACATACCTTTATGGGGATGAAGTTACCTTTGCTGATTATTGGAACAAACAAGGTCCCAATTTATCTCTTCAACAGAAGAAAGAATCGATAATCCTTACGCTTAAATACTCCCCCTTCAAGAAATTTACCTACACTCAATTTATGATTATAAATAATCTATATCTTACCCCAACCCACCTAAACAAATTCAATGCCTCTATTTCCACATCATGCCCCTGTTGCCCACATCCACATGCAGATATTATACATATTCTGTGGTATTGCAAGTATGCGCATAACCTATGGTGCTCCCTCAAGGTTAGATTGGATAAAATGGGCTATCACAAATCAACACTATCCTGGGAAATGGCGCTACTCCATATTACCCGTATTAATATGCCACCCCTTAAGTTTAAAAGCCTGATTATTATATGTCTATTGATTAAATTTTATATTACCAAACATTGGATGGATCGTTCAAAGCTATCTTGGGAGAGCTTTAGAAAAATGGCAGTTACATACATAACTTCTCAAAAATTGATTATTGTCAACCCTCGTAAAAAAATGGAATTCAAACACATATGGAACCTTATTTTTTCAATACTAGATACTAGCTGAAGTTACCATGCTAAAATATCTAAGAAGTCTTTTGGAACAAGTTTTTATTCTTTCTTCCCCTTTTTTTTTTTTTTTTTTTTTTTTTTTTTTTTTCTATTAACTCATGGGCAAACAGATGTAGGATGCATACCTTAGCATTTAGAGCTGTATGGCACTATGTATATAGGTATTTTTAGAGTTGTTGCCTTTTTGTAGATGTAGGATTGTGTTATTATATTGCTCATATATACTTATATTCTACCTAATTCCAGTTGTTTTAAGTTTGTTTGTTGTTGTATATCAAAAATTCAATAAAGATTGTTTGGAAAAAAAAAAAACTAAGACAGGCCAAGTTGTGATTATTTAATTCAAGGGTTTACATTTTGGAGTTTAGTTTAACATACACATCAATTTACTTTTATACTATTAGTTTTTAGTCATTATGACACCAGCTTTATATACAAGGTTATACACCTTGGATGATTGTTTTATGGAAGTTTTTAAACTGATTTTATGTATTTATGGGTATTAAATATTGTTTTTATTATGTCTTTAACTTTGATTGTTAGTATCCAATTTATTAATTTTTCAATTAGTTAATCAATTGCATTCAGTATATAAGGCAGTGAGAAGCACAAGCTACTTCATTCTGATGAAGGAATACGAAAATGCTATTTGCAACTACAAGCGTTTATACTGCTGTGTTTTGCTGTATCCCGCTGTAATTTGCTGTTGCTGTTGTCACGCTGTGCTGTGGATTCTACATTAAACTACATCGACTCTCTTATTGGTGACTCACAGTGATTTTTTGGGTTTATTATTTAAACTCCTCTAACAGTGAGTAACAGGCAGTTTACTTTCCTCTTTGAGTTATTTGATTTGCGTAAAGTAGTGTTGAGATTGTTTTCCATAAAAAATCCTTAACTTCCTTTAAGTGGCTACCTAAGATCCTGTTGTGCCTGATGCCTGAGTGATAACTGTCCCATGCATGCATGTTATCTATGTTTACCAGTTTTCCCTCAGGAATATAACTTTGATACCATTCCTCAAACACTGATGTCTCAGCATGTTTGCTAAACCCAGGACCATATCTAGACTGAATCTAGTAAAACTAACAGAAGGAACAAGTCAGTGAAAATTAAATCAAATCCATTTCTCTGCTGAGACTCATAATTCCATCAGCAGTGAATTTCCAATGATCTACAGATCCTGTGTCTGTATCATTGCTTTCACATACTAAAATCACATGACCATTAACTATTCCTAAGTAGAACGATTTTTGATAAAGCCTTAAACTAATCTGTAAGTTTGTACCCGGAAAGATTGCTCAGCATTGCTAGGTCATAGCTGACTCTTGGTACAATGTGCTTCATACCATACAAGTGAGAATTAATAATTATAAGTACTCCATCCCTCTCTTGTTTTATCAATAGCTTCCTGGCTGTTTATAGTAGGCAACACCCAAATATATTGTTCAATATCCAAGGCACCTCAGAGGTTTCTGCAATATCATTTTCTAGCCTATGACCTCCTCCAATTGCCATTCTTATCATTTTATCATTAAAATTCAATTACAATCTTCTTCCTCATTATTGTCAGAATGTCTTTTGTTACTTTTGATCTCTCTTAAACCATATAAGTTGCAGGTAGATTTTCTGTCATTATGCAAAGTTTCTCTCACTTGCCCAAGAGGCTGAACATCCTCTGTGCATCCCCATGCATCATTCTGAACAGGATCAACATTTTCTAAAGCACAAGGCTCCTCTCTAATACTTGTATGTTCACTAAATGAGATTGGAGCAATATTCACACAGCCAACATCTGTTTCAACTTGAGTTGTATTACTGTGTGTTTGAGTGTACATAGCCATAGCACCTTTTAATACCTGATTCCTGTTCTCATGTTTTACAACTAGAAAAAACTCATTAACTCCAACATTCTTTAATGTTCTCTACAGCACCAGCCTCTGATTGTAAATTTCAGCTTTTATACTCAGTTCTAAAACTACTTCTTTCCCCTTTAATTACTTAACACAGTGCAACTGTTCTTGTGGTCAAACTTCAATAAATCATCAATCCTGCTTATCATGCAAAGATGTGCAAAGCAGGTCAACATGCTGAGAACATGCTGAGGAGTAAATGCTCTACTGCTCACATATGATCTCAGCACAACCGCAGTTCTACACTTTTACTTGACTTTGCCTTCAGTAAGCCACAACAAACAACATTGCCCAAAACAGAAAAATTATATACACAAAGGCTGTTATCCTGGTTGGCTACCATATATTGTCCCGACTCAGTTAGGACTTGGAGATTTAAAGTGATAAATGTGGCTAGTGAATTTAATGCAATTATATGATCTTCTTTGATACTGCCCTCAAAAAAATACCCCAACACAGCCCAAAGCAGGAGAGCAACAGACACAATAAAGTCTTTTAAAACAAAAGGAAACACTTTAAAATAGTCACTATATTGTCTTAGCTATGTGCCAGATACATTCCCCAGCTAGGACGTTGAGATTTCAAAGAAGAGTACAATCACCCAAAATATCTCATCTGTTGCATCGCATGACAATCCCAACTTGCAAAAGAGTCTTCTAAACTTGTTCTGATCCCACACAAGAATGCTGGCAAACTTCAGCCAATGGGATCTCTCAAAGTATCAAAGCCCCTTATTCCAAATGACCTCTGGTCCACAATAATGAGGAGGAAGTGGTGATTTTTATGACACCACAGTGTGGAGATGCAGAGCAGTCAGTTAAGGAATAGTCTGCCTTATGACATAGTTGTACATTTGTGCCATCTTGTCTTTCACAAATTCAGGCTTGGCCATCTTTTTTTCACAAATTCAGGCAATCAAAACTGTCCTGATACTCTACTTAGTCTCATATTGCATCTCCTTGGCTTGTATTACAAATTTAACAATGTCTGTTCAGTATAAACAATTTGATCGCTCAACTCCACCATTTTATTTCGCACATCTGCCATGCTTTCCCTATGCTTGATCAACTCATCCAACAGAGTCATGTTTAACTGATTTTTCAGTATCAGGAAACATACCTCAAAAACAGTATAAAAACATAGGTGCATATGTTGTTATTAAGCTAGTGGTCATTAGCCTAGGTTGTTACTAGGCTAATGACCACAAGGGCCCTTACAATCACAAGCCTAGACATGCACCCCAAACCTTTTAGGTCCTGAGTATCATGGGCAAATATATGGGGAGCATGTTAGCAGGGAGATAACTAAAGATTTGTAGCGGAGGATATTAGTTAGGATAATGCTTTTCTTATTGATGGCCTCTGTTCATAAGGGACATGGAGGCCAGTCTGGGGTCAAAGTTATGATTTCCAATCCAGTTGTCAAGGTTATGTTTGAATAGGTTCAGGGATAAACTCTGTTTTACATGGATGGGGAGCCTATTCCATAGTGCAGACATCTTTTCTGGAACATATCTGGCCCTCCAGCACATTCTGTTTTGTCACAAGCAGAGTTCAGATCCCTTGATGTGTTTTTAGTAATGTTTGTTCTGCACATGTGCAACAGGTCGATCGGGGCTGGGTCTGAGGAACCCTGTAAGCCAGGCAAAGATCTCCTCTCAGCAGCCTGTAGGAGACTGAATACAGAGACAGAGCCTTTAGGCAAGCAGTGCAGAACAGGGTATTCATGTTCCTGAATTCACCTGGTGAGAAACCTTTTTGGGCATTCCAACTGTTGCAAGGGTTCGGTTAAATATATGCCAAAGGGGGCATTGTATTCAGTGACAGATCTAATAAGGTTTGACTAGAGTGGTGCTATACCTTCCTTGGACCTGGATGCCATACCCTTACCTATAAGCTGGGAGATCTAGAATGATTTTGTTATTATCTTAGCTACATGTTGGTCAAAGGCCAGACTGCTGTCTACATATGTTCCCAGATCCCTTACTACTGGGTAAAATTTTAGGGCATTTTATCAATAGAATAATTAACTTGGGCTGACAGTTTCCCAAAGGGCATTATAATGCATTTTTTGGCATTGAATTTTCGGTCACAGCTTTGGCATCAATCATTTGTCTGTGTAAACCTCATTTGTAAGATGCTGGTGTCTTATGGGGAATCTATAACAGCTCTCAATTTACAGTCATCTACGAACTTGATGAACCAGACCTTGAACATTAGCCTTGACTTCTGAGAAGCAGATGCCAAACAGGAGCAGGCATTTTTATGGGAGGCCTGTGCTCCATCATGTGGGAAACTTTGCTCTCATAGCTCTTAACTTCTATATGCCAACTTCATGGTCAAACTAACGTGAGGAAAAGTGAAAAAAATTGGCAGCAGAAAACTGCCAACTCACTCGATACCAGCCAGTGCAATTTTTTTTTTTTTTACAAACTTTGACCAAAAATCAAAAAACTGCTTGATAGAGAATGACTCAATGGAGTGATTGTATGTCATCTGCTTTGCTATAGACAACATATTATCATACTGTCCCCACAAAAATCTCACTGGAATCATCAACATAGGATTCAGGTTGCTTCACATATTTATTCAAAAGCCCAAGCACTACTTTCACCTGTTGCCTTAAAACTTCCATCACACAATCTTTCTCTGATTTCCAGAGCTTCATCACTTACCTACAGTTATCACATATACATATAACTGTTTTAAAACTGCATAATACATAAAGAACTGATTATTTCTATTAGGTAAATGGCTTTATTTAAAAAAGTTGGAGAAGTGGGTTCTAGGGACATAAAAGGTACCAATACTGCATGCATTTGAATGTTTCTCAGTGCTTTTCCCATGACAGAGCCGCACTGTATTTTACACTGTATTTTACATTATGATACAAAAGATGATGGCACAGAAAAGTGTTATTGCAGGCTTTGATAGTAAAAAGTGTTGTGGGTATTTAGTACAAGTGTTACAATGTTATATGTATCTATTTATGGATTAAAAACTCAGTGTATGTGCACTAGGATGTGATGAGATATAACCATTCACATGAAGAGGACATGGAAAAGCTAGATTTTCATTTCTTAGTCAAAAGCCATGGAATGTATTATAATAAGTTTTTCTTTTAAAAACTGCAAGCTTATATTATCCATTTGAGGACAATTTTTAATCACTTCCAAGCATATATGTTTTGTTATAATAAAAATATTTTGTACAGCTTGTACATATGTTCTACTTCTCTGTTTTAAAAACATATACTGCAAGAATAATGCTTTATTTTAAAGATGTGCCTTAACAGTAAGGATACTGTTACTTAAATTAGAGGACTTTTTTACAGGGGCATTGCAAGAGAATAAAAAGGGACCTCAAAACCTAAGTCAGTTTCACTTATTTTCCCTTGAGATTTTGCTGTGCAGAGGGCTCCTGTTTGGTTGTGTCTGGTTTTACAAAAAAAGGAGGACTATAAACAAGATTTTAAACAAAGTAAGAAGGTGTGCAGATAATAACCTCCATTCAGATGAGATGATGAAATGAGACCCCATCTGCCTGAGATGGTAGTAGCCCAAGTGAATATAAAAGATTTTATGGCATTTATCGAAAATAGAATAACCCAGTGCCCTGGACAAAATTACTCTAGTTAATATGTATACCACTTCAGAATTCCCCTGAAAAGAGGCCATTGGCCTAGTGGAACTAACCTAATCAACAAAATGTAGTTAAAATAAAATAAAATAAATAATTGTGTACAATGTGGACTCATTTATTTTAAGAATTTGCATACAGTGCGCCTCATTTAAGAAACAAATATGTACTTTTGAGTAGACCCCAGTTAATTTCAATAAACAGGACTTGGCAGGCTCAATGAAGTAAACTACAATATTATATATATATATATATATATATATATATATATATATATATGTATGTGTATATATATATATATATATATATATATATATATATATATGTATATATATATATATATATATATATATATATATATATATATGTATTATATATATATATTTATATATTGAATATTAGCTAGGGAGACATAGCTAAGGTAGATGAGTGTGTGTGTGTGTGTGTGTGTGTGTGTGTGTGTGTGTGTGTGTGTGTGTGTGTGTGTGTGTGTGTGTGTGTGTGTGTGTGCAGGTATGTGTATGCATGGCAGCAAGTTTTATGTACATGAATTATGGACAAAAAAGTTACAAGTACTTAGGCAAATGAGAGCAAGCAGGGAGGAATAATACAGATTAGAGGTTTCTGTGGGACAGTACCTTTGATTACATCTGAGGGAAGTATTATAAAATAAATAATAAAAGACATTTTAGATGAAGATGACAGTCTTCTTTTGACTGCCCCACTCCCATATAATTAGCAAAAAGTCAGGGATTCTTTTAAATAAGGGAAATACTTGGCAAAATAAAAAAGTAGTTATGAGAGGCATCAGAATATGTTTAGCTGTTAAACTGCAAAAGAAACGTGAAAAATACTTTGACAGCAGCATGAAAGCTAATAGATCAACTGATTGTATCAGGATACGAATGGCTGCAGCCTTTGAAGAGATTCTACATACTAGAACAAAATCCAACAAAATTACCGGCCAGGTAAAAAACAAATATCACGGCAGAAAGTCCACAGGTTCTCAGAAAAAAAACTTTATTCCAATACGATCAGTCGTGCGATGTGAAAATAAATCAAATCAAGTGCTTTCACCCAGGTTCTCCCAGGCTTTATCAAGATTCTACATACTAACTGGAATTTAGCATGTCATGAATTAATACCTGCTGTCTCTGGTAGGTGTATGTAATCTGTACATCTTTTTTTCTTTCCTTATGTCTTATTCACGTTTTCTTTAGCCAGTTTATAGTTTAATTTTTTTATTAATGCAAACCTGCTGTGATGGACCAACTTGTAGATTTTGTTAATGTTTCTTCATAAAATGTATATACTGAAAACCACAACTATAACATAAAAAAGAAAGAAAACATATATGACATAGTTTTATTTGCTTATCAGAAGTATTCATCTTTTGACTCCTTTTTCTGGTTGGTATAACATGTATATAGCAATATCTTATTGCATTTTATTATAAGACTTCATGCTTTTGTTTGTTTAACTAGAATTCCAACAAAGCAGTACAGATGGTATAGTAATTTTAAAAGGAATTATGTTTGTGTGTTGCTCTGTTGCAATTATCAGTACACTTATTCTCCTGTTTCATTTCTTTTCCAAAACAAAATAATAATGAATTTGTTTTCTGATTCCAGTTTTATTATCTTCATGTATGTATTTCTACAATATTTTAAAGCAAATGATATACAAACTTGTAATGATTTAATAGATTGCAAATATGTGTTGTAATGAGATCTAAGTTGTTCAGCATGCATAATGAGTTCACTGCCAGCAAGTTATAATTTAAGGCTGTTAGTTTGATGTTGCATTAAGAAATATCAGCTGACATAATTTAATGACTACTGCATATTCTAGATAAAAGGGGTTCTAAGTAATTTAAGTATGTTACAGGGAAAAGAGCATGTAAACAGGGTTTTATATGCATTTATTATTTCACAGCCTTGAAAATATTTTTGTATGTTTTGCTGTATAAGAAAAATTGAAATGGTATTTCAAATATGTGTAATAAGTATTTTTTCATGATTGAGTAGCATAAATATGGCTCACAACACCACATAAGTATATCAATCCCTTTGACATCTTAATTAAAGGTTAATATGTTAATAGACTTGTGTGTAAGCTCACAGGAAATAAACTGACATGAGTTTAACAGAGAATTTCAATACTGGTAAATTTATAGGCAGCTGTATCAAAACCTTTATTGATGGAAAGGGTGGTGTGAGGTGCATTAGTAAACTGCAGTGCTTTTCTAATGGGTTAGAGTTGTTGCTGCTGCAAAATAGTATATTGTGATTATAACCAAGTTTTTTATACATGTGCATATGTGTACATTTTCACAAAGAAACATTTTTCTGAAGTCACAAGAGATTCAGATTTTTCTACACAAGTTCAGTAGTGTATTAGCAATTTTAAATCCTCTTGAAAGAAATTTTTAAAAAGTTTTACCAGTGTTTAACATAACACAAATTAAGGCTCTGCAGTGTTAATGAATTATTTCCTGTACTTCAGAATGCAGGGTCTGTGTCCTTCCATCTACATTATTTTTAGCTACTGTACAATTTTGAGTCACTAAACAGTGACACATGGCAAATTACAGATTCAAGCCCTGCTTTGACAAGTGTAGAAATATGTGTGTGTCACATGTGTGTGTGTGTGTGTGTGCGTGTGTGTGTGTGTGTGTGTGTGTGTCTGTGTGCGTGTGTGCGTGTGTGCGTGTGTGTGTGTGTGTGTGTGTGTGTGTGTGTGTGTGTGTGTGTGTGTGTGTGCGTGTGTGTGCGTGTAAGGGAAAATCTACACCCTTATGTAGTAAAAGTCTACTAAGTTCAAATTCTTTGTTATAGTGTAATTAATATATTATGTTTAAAAAATACGTGCCAATCATTTTATTTTTGTTGGGCTAAGTTAAGTATTAGTGACATTTTTTGACTAAATTAAAGGCAGGGGCATATATTTGCATAATCAAAAGATAAACATTTGTTTTGTAATTACTCATGTGACTGTTTACACTGAATTTTCTAATGATGAATTTCTTAGTGATGCATTATTTCTTGCTGATGAATTGTTTCTATTCTACAGACATTTCATAAGCAAAATAGCTTTTCATGAGCTACCTAATTCCAATTGTCATCACATAAAGCATAATGACTGAATATATCATCATTGACGCATACTATATTGTGGTGACCTGCCTTCCTGCCTAAATACATGCTACCCATGGCTAATGAGACCTGCTATGATCTGACTGAAGAGATTAAATTAAAAAACTCCATCCACTGCTTCCTGCACCACCTCCAAGGATATGGCAGGGCACATACTAACTACATAATCAGGACCCCAGTGAATTATCTCATATGCCTGCTTGGCACCTAAAACTTAGCACTTTCCTGAAAACAATACAATGTATGGAAATACAGTAAACTTGACTCTTCTGTGCTTATCTACCATCTGCCTTAATCTTCCAAATATTGAAGTACTGCTGACCTTGAGGAGAATTAATATACATTAGGAATAGTGATTAAAGTCCCCAAACTTTTGCATCTCATGAAATCAAAAAGACTTTTATTGATAATGTTTATAATAATTACTTGCACTGATTTGTTTATGCAAAGATGTATTGAAATTTTCTACCAGAACTAACCATCTATTGCCAGTGATTCCAAAAACAGACTTTGGAATGCAATAAATAAACCTTACATCAAAGAAGATCACTACTGAAAAGTACAAAAATGCAGAGACACACTATATGAGACTGAATAAAATAAAAAATGTGAAAAATATAATTCAGTATGTTCTATACCAATAATCATGTATACTATTGTTGAATTAATTTTATGGAGGTGACACTAAAATTGTGTCAGGCGGAAGTGTAACAGTAAACTAAATATTGTACACATTTTATCTTAGTTATATAATCACTTTAAAACTACACAAGAAATAAAAAAATCAAGAGTCTTTATACTAGGTAAATAGCTTTGTTAAAAGTAAATGAGAAATGGATTCTATTGACATAAAAGGTAAACATTCTGTATGCATTTGAATGATTCTTAGTACGTTTCATTGACACAGCTACACCGATATACATTTTGATACAAAAGATGTTAGCACAGAAAAATGTTACTGCAGATTTTCATGGTAAAAACTGAAGTAACTGTTTCATATGAATGTTATACAGGCACAGATGTACGCCATTTATGGATAAAAAGGCAAGGGTATGTGCATTGGAATGTGATGAGATGTATCTATTCTCATGAAGTGGACAGGAACAAATAGATTTTCATTTGTTAGTCACAAGCCATGCAATGTATTAGTAAGATGAGTTGTTCTTATAAAAAAACTGTAAGCTTGTATTATATATTTGAGACTGACTTTATTACATCCAGTCATATATGCGTTTTCATAATAAAAT